>NC_057798.1:347417685-347717685 GCF_018294505.1 Triticum aestivum
CGGGAGAGAGGAGGTTCGAACCGAGGCGAGAAAGAGGGTCGGGGTGGCTTAAAATGGGCGAGGTCGCGGTGCACCATGGGCAGCGTCCATGGACGTGCTCAAGTGAGCTCGTGGAGGGATAAGGAGGGCGAGGGAGGAAGGGGCCGACAATGTTGCATGTCGTGGACGCCGAGGCGGCCTCGGGGGACATGATTCCGGTGCCTATGGTCGACGGGAGGCCTTGGAATGGGCGTGCTACAGTGCCGAAGAGCACTGTAGCGTGCTCCAGAGCGCGAGCTCTGCATGCCATGGCATTGTTTATGTGCCAGGGGCGTGTCCACTAGTGTCTGGGGCTTTGTGGGGTGAGTAAACAAAGGGTAGGTGGCCTTGGATGCCCTGGTGAACCACTAGAAGAGGAGAGGGGTTGAGGTAGAGAGAGAAAGGGCTGTCCAGAGAGGTAAATGGGGGTGTTCCACCCATCAATCATTGAGCAATGGCCAGGGTAAAGTTACTGGAGGTAGAAGATGGTCAGGAGCAGCTGTGGTACAAGGTTGAGCCCATGGAGATTAGTTGAAGAGGTCAAAGATGGCATTTTGGTAAAGTGGCAGAAGGTGTTTGATATTGGTTTGGGCAAGTATATGATCTCAATTTGTCATGAGACTCCACAGGCTGAAATGGCACATATAATTAGGTCCTTGAACCAATTTTGAGCTCATTTGGGAAAAGTTGCCAATGCAACTTTTGTAAACCCTAGAAATTAGCATAAATGAACTTGTGTAGATCTAGTTGAGCAAATCACTTACCCTTGCTGCACCACTTGGTTTAGTGGCCTCATTTGGTCATTTGAACATGCTCACAAAAGTTGGTGTCAAGGAGAGAAATTTGGTAGTACAAAGTTGTTCAAATTTTATTCTGGTCAGAGAGGGGTTTGGGGCATTTTGGTGAATCAAAGTGACCTTAATTGAGATGAGGCTTTGCAAGGTGATCACAATATGCATTAGTGACTTGCTAGATTTTCCTTGGATTTTTATGAAAATATTTCTTGTAGAAATATTTCAAATCCTTGAAATGGGCAGAAATGGTTTTGGGAGGTTTTGTCCAATAGTTTGAACATGACCATGTGTTGAAACTCTTATATATGGAAAATATATGTCCACTGAGTTTCCCTGATTTTTGTCAAGTATTTTTGAAACAATAAAATAATTTTTCCCTATTAAAGACCATTTCTCGCCTTAAGAAAAAGCTTTTAAATAAAATAGGAAAATAACTTTTAAAATTATATTTTTGTGGTTTATGGGAGTCCTATGCCTAATAGGTTTCAAATATACCTTTTGAAAGATTTTTCACACCTCAAATCAAGTACTTGCAGTGCAAATCTCAATTCAGGGGTTTTTGGAAAACTATTTTTTTGAAAATACCATTTGGCCAAATTATTTTTGTAAGAAAATACTATACTGTTCTATACACATGGTATGGTCATTGGGCAGAAGTTTGGAGCAAGGGGATGAAGTATAAGAGTTGGAGGATCTATTTGATTTTTAGAGCACTTGCAAACATCAAACAGAAAACTTGATCAAGCATAGTCCAAATCACTCAAAAGTTTTTGTCAAACCATATTTTAGCATGACTAATAGCTTAAGCGTAGTGGCATGAAAAACAGGGTGCGATAGACCTACCCCCCTTACAAGAATCTCGTCCCCGAGATTCCCAAACTAGGCGTGGAAAGGAATACGGAAACTTAGCTATGGGGTAGTCTTTATGTCCTCATACTGCTTGTGCTCCCGAGTGGTGCTCCATTGAACTTGGAGTACTTGATGGTGTGGCTTCGTGTATGACGTTCTGCTTGATCCAGATTGCAATTGGGGTCTCTCGCATAGGTCATATTGGGCTGGAGGTCGATGGCTCGGTGATCGATGTCCTTGTAGAGACTGGACTAGTTAGGAAGTTGGAAACATTTTCGGAGTGGTGTCATGTGGAAAAAAATGTTGTGCACAGTGGGTGACTCAGGTGGTAACTCTAGATGGTAGCTGTCTATTCTTCTTCTTGCAGTGATCTTGGAGAGGGGCGATAAATCTTGGTGTAAGCTTCCCTTTGACATGGAAATGCTTGGTTCCTTTGAGATAAGTGGCTTGCAGATACACCTGGTCTTCGACGAGAAAGTTCACTCCTTGACGATGGTGGTTGGCATAGTTCTTCCTCCTTGGCATGGCGGTCTTCAGATGTTTCCTAACAAGATGAACGATTCTTCTTCCATCTTCAGTTAGACGAGTAGGTCACCAAGTAAAAGTGACAACCAACGTGACCAAGTACTCCATGAAGTTTCTGTTCATGGGGTACATAAGGTAGGCTGGGGCATTGGTGGTGGTAACGGTTGAGTGTGGGACAAGGTGTTCTTGACCTAGATTCAAGACCCCAAGGTCATGATCCAACCGGGTTGTGGCTTCGTAGGGCTTAAGGGTTTCAAGGATCCTAGTGTGCAGGTGAACGTTTATTATCTTATTTCAAGCACAGTTTCTGAGATGCCAATTGTTCTATCTAGTCCTTTAAACAAATCACATCATATCACCAATAGCATCATTTCGTATAGGTCAACTCCAATCATCACTCATGTGATTCATATCCTCATGGCTCCCGAGAGGAGGTCTAACAAAATCATATATGTCTATGATCCCCAAACTCATATGTATGGCTACCCCTAAAAATCCATGGGTAGAGCATACAAGCTTCCAAGTTGGAATAAAACACGACAATCCAAGTGCTCATCCTATTCTTCCAAGGTCCATGTTAGTGCATCACTATCCTAAGGAAACATGTCGTAAGTCACTCCAAGATCTTGTTTCCTTCCTATGAATCAACTCCAACAACCCGTTAACTTCCATCAATCACTACATAATCCATTTATTCTACAAACCCAATGTTTATGGTGTTCCACATGATCTCCTAAAGTCCTATAATCTCCAAATACATGAAAGGGTTATCTCTACTATAGTCAGTCCACCAATTTCCATTATAGGGGTCAAGTAACTTCCAACGTCAAGCTTATACAGATCCCTAAATCAACTCCGACAATTAATCCAATCTCCTAGTTTATTTTCCTCCAAGAAACATGGTATCATGATCGAGATCATCAGTCTAAATCCAATTTACTCCGAACCATGCAGACTCACTTAGCATCTATACTCCACTAGGATCACCTATGTAAATCCAAATCTCATGTCCAACGAGAATTTCTACATGTTTCCCTCAAGTTATTATCGTAATGTTAACTATCTCCTATCATAATCATCTATTCAAGTCAAATCCTTGCACCTCCAAGAATCTCAGCTTGTGATCATAATTCTTGTACTAAATCCAATTTACTCAGGGGTAATGATAGCTACGCTGCTCTATTAACATGATCCCACCAAGTTCACCATGAAAGCCTTATAATCCACCAAAGAGTCTCAGATAGTTCATCAAGGTCACTGATATAAACTCATCAAGTCATTTTTTCCCTATTCTTATATCCTTAGATTGGTCCTGCCTATGGCATCGTCAGTTCTGGTGCTATCTTAGGAAGATAATGTGCTCGTTCACTATGCCCATTAGTTCCATAATGAACCTAGTGATAAGCAAGGCTTACTGCAGCTTAACTTGTTCTCTTCTGATTCCGTAGGTTAAGCTCATGGTTAAGGTTTCGAGCTGGGGTATCTCGTGAAGTCTTGTAGGGTCTAGGGATAGGGTTCTAGTCTTGAGGTGTAAACATACGGGGTTGTACTTCAGTGCTTGTTGGTCTCCGAGGTGGAATCCTTGGTGCATATTGTCTTGCTTGTCTTCAGTTGAGGAGAGAGATGAGAGGGAAAAGTAGCATAGAGGAGGGGAATGCCTAAAGGGGGTTCTATAGTGCAAGTGCAAACAAACAAGTGCCGACGGGGCCAAACACCAGCATTAAGATAAGGAAGGTGATATAGTCGCGTACTTATTGCCTAGGGCAAAAGGGCGACTGATACCATAACACAAACAAATAAAAACAAGCAACACACAATCATGGTCCTATTTGAAACATCATATGGACTCGACTGCGCATAGGGGGTACACGACTCATCCTACCCTAGGGGTTCTCGGATTCAGTAGTCGTGCCTTGCTCCGTGCCTCGTGCAGTCTTCTGGGTTTTCCTCAGGTGTCGCTATGTCTCTTGTAGTTGTTCGATGAAACAATCCGGGTTGAGCGTGAAGACTCTTCAACAACTTCTCGCCTTTTGAAGTGATGGGGTGAAGGTGGCTCCTCGTAGCTGGCATTGACTTGGTCTTCTTAATCATGACGATCCCTTTTGCCTTCTAAGGCGTTGACAGTACCCGGTGGGCAATCCTTTATGCGATGATATTGACAAGGCATAGTAGAGGTCCAACCTGCCGGACACACTGTTGCCAGTATCATCACCGAGAGCGGGGGATGTCGAGAACCGTTTTTCCTGCTCACTATAGTGACGCGGACTAAATGGCGAGGTTCTCAACCACCGGTGGTTGCGGACACAACAATGATAAGGACAGTGTTGCTCTACTAGCGATGTATATCACGACCTTGCATATCTTACACCCTGGTCGCCATATGAAAAGGTTGCATCCTCCTGGGGCAGTGTCAAGGGTGTCACCATCTTCCGATTCTTGGTTTCCTCAATCCTTGAGATGAGTCTTCTGTCTTGTCGTGGTGTCGCCAAACTTTTGTTCGGAAGATGTGGGTGAACATTTGGCAAGGTGTCTTCCTTCTAGATTATGCACGAGGATTACAAGGAATCCTGTGGTCAGGCGCATAAGGATTCTAGCAACCATTTAAAATTTTGAAGGGGAAGAGACCAATAAGGAAAGTATATCTTAGTTTTCAAAAAAACTGAGAAGGGGAAGAGAAGTATAGGTAGTTTTTTTTGCAAATTAGTAATATTTTTGAAAATAGTCCTACCCTAACTAACGACCATGCTAACTAAGGCTTCCTACTATCAGGATGGCTCTGATACCAGCTCTGTGGGGACCCCGACTCATAAGTCGAGATCACTGAATGCACGTGTACAGTGATCCCAGAGATCAATGCTCACTGAACACACAGAAGCTGAATAAAAGAGTCTTACATCCATACATACCGTTTTACACAAGTAGGACCATTATGGTCAAGTCTTGAGTGTATCATCGCAATGGAAATCTTCAATAACAACTTGGACCCATGCCATCTGCCTTAACCCTACAGGCATTCTGACTGGGAAGCGTCCTAGCTCGCATGTTCGTCACCAAGGTACTCTTCATTATATCCTGTTCTTTCATGTCTGGCCAATAAAATAACCAGTGGCAAGCCAATGAGTACTTTGAATGTACTCGCAAGCAACCCATGTTTTGGTTCAAGATACAACAATGCATGATATAGGTAAATTTTTGCAGAAAGCTAGTTTTGAGTGCAACGACATGTTTAACAACTTGTAAGACATGCATCAGGAGAATTCAAGTAACCATGAGGACAGGTTACAGATATCAACATAAATACAGTGGGCATCAACCCAACTCAATCATGTCAAGTCCTTTGACTTGACCCAAGTAGATTTTCCCACTTATCGAAACACACACACTGGTTTGTAAACATGTGGACGTAGCCCAAGAGCGGTTATGCAACTGTCCTTAACCGTGGACACAGCTATTCGAATAGTTTTACACTCTGCAGAGGTTGCAGACTTTACCCACAAGATCCGGGGAACTTCCGTGTCATCCACGGCCCGTGATACATCAAGTACCCAGGGTAAGCACCCGATCACTATCTTTCCCTAGACGACACTAACAAGGAGTCCACTCGTTGTTCCGTATCCTCACGATGTAAATCATACGAGACTCACTCGAGATTGTAACATCCGAGAGGGGACACACGGGTGTATCCGGCGCCCTGTGAAAACAGTCATGGCCGCCCTACTTGGCACGACCCCGTCCCGAGAGAGAGCACCAACTCTCCCCCGTCACTAGTAATGTGGGCTCCAAGCTAGTATCGGCCTAGGTAATCAATAATGCCCTTTCCCATACAAGGGTAGGGTGGTTGCGCATGTAAGGTTGGAATAACGGTCGCAACTTAAACAAATCCGTTTTGAAAACAACACACACTTGCCTCGGTACACCCCTTCGTCATCAAGTGGCTACCCAACTCATCATCTCCCCCGGGCATAAGTGGCACCCGATGGGGTTTTCGAAAAGTCTTTTCAAAATACTTTATCTCCATCACCATGCACATTCCCGTCCCTTTTTGCGTAGCACTACTTTAGCATCCTATGTACCACCACCGGCATAACCCTCATAAGAAGGTAGGGTCATGCAGAATGCAAGTATCAACGAGGAAGTACGGTGGCAAACCATCAAAGTGGTTACCACCTCATCATGATTTCGTTGCAACAACAATATGGTGCTATATGACATGCATTAAAAGGGTTTCATAGACATGGTCAAAGGGTTGCTTGCTTGTTTTAACAAAGTCTTAGAGGTCTTCAAATATCTCTGGTCCAACTCCGAGCATTTCGTCTACTTCGTCAACTATCGTCGAAAACAACCGTAATAAGCAACACGACAAGGCAAAAATAAAAGTGCTCTAAAAATGTGAGTTGGACTTTTCTAGGATACCTCTGGTCATATGAGGAATGACCAAGGTGATTTCATTGGAAGTGGATCAATGGATATTTCCGAACATTTAGATATGATGGAATCAAGGGGTTTATGGATTTGCAAGAAGTGTACAGAAGAACTATTTGAAAAAATTATCAAAGGCATCCATTTAACAAGGAATAATCTTAGAAGCATCTAGGAGTTGGTTTCACTGGATTTGGAGTTCAAATGAATTTCCAATGAATTTGCAAAGTTGGCTAATATGAAGAAATGGCTCATTATATTGTGTGGAACATAAAGTATTAGGAATAATGTTGAAAAACTAAGTTATGAACTTAGAAGTATCAAGGATTTTGAATCATGGCATTTGGATCAATTTTGAGCTCTCTGTGATTTTCTAAATTCATCACAGAATTGGAAAATGGGGTTTTATTGGATTTTTGTGAAGAGAGGTGTTCTGGAAAAATGTTCATGCTGCACCAACATGTAGAGCATGATTTATGGAGTTACCAGAAATTTGAATCATTCAATTTGGAGTTAATATGAATATTTGGCAGATTTTACAAATTTCCGGAAAAAGAAAAAGACAAAGGAAGGGGGGTTATACCTATACCATCCAGTGAGCGCAGCATAGCGCCGCAGCGCACTGGGCCGGCCCAGCTGCACAGCCACGCGGCTAAGGAGGGCCACGCTACCGACGTATTTACGGTAGTACGCTTCCCTTCCAGGAAGGCGGTTCCCGCGGATCCCGCCTCCACTTAACCCGAGCGGGCCCGACTGGACACGTCGGCAGAGGCTGAACGGTGGGGTCGCCGGTCCACTGGCCGGCCTTCTTCTTCCTCGCGGGGCCTCCCAAGCCACAAGAACAGATGGGGCGAGGCCGAGCTCATCCTCGACGACCAGGGGCGCTGCTGTGGGTGCCCGGCGCACCATCGAGCTCGGGGACTGCGCGGTGCCCGCTCCCCCCTGTCAGCACGTCCATTAGAGGACGAAGCCGAGTGGGGCCACGGCCACGGAGGACGGTGCTCGGGCGAGATTGGGGCAGGGCAGGGCAAGCATGGGGAGGAGGGCCTGGTGCGTGGGGGAGGCTCCTTGGTGCCTCGGGTGTCCTCTCGAGCGTTCCGTAGGAGCGGGGAAGCAATGGTGGCCTGGGTTGGTCCGGGGGCACGGCGGCGGCGACCCGGCCTTGGAGGGACAGGAGAGCACGTGGGGGAGAGAGGGGGTGTCTGAGAGGTGCACAGGAGAGAGGAGGTTCGAACCGAGGCGAGAGAGAGGGTCGGGGTGGCTTAAAATGGGTGAGGCCGCGGTGCACCATGGGCAGCATCCATGGACGTGCTCGAGTGAGCTCGTGGAGGGATAAGGAGGGCGAGGGAGGAAGGGGCCGACAGTGTTGCGTGTCATGGACGCCGAGGCGGCCTCGGGGGACACGATTCCGGCGCCCAAGGTCGACGGGAGGCCTTGGAATGGGCGTGCTACAGTGCCGGAGAGCACTGTAGCGTGCTCCAGAGCGCGAGCTCTACATGCCATGGCATTGTTTATGTGCCAGGGGCGTGTCCACTAGTGTCTGGGGATTTGTGGGGTGAGTAAACAAAGGGTAGGTGGCCTTGGATGCCCTAGTGAACCACTAGGAGAGGAGAGAGGTTGAGGTAGAGAGAGAAAAGGGCTGTCCAGAGAGGTAAATGGGGGTGTTCCACCCATCAATCATTGAGCAATGGCCAGGGTAAAGTTACTGGAGGTAGAAGAGGGTCAGGAGCAGCTGTGGTACAAGGTTGAGCCCATGGAGATTAGTGGAAGAGGTCAAAGATGGCATTTTGGTAAAGTGGCAGAAGGTGTTTGATATTGATTTGGGCAAGTAGATGATCTCCATTTGTCATGAGACTCCACAGGGTGAAATGGCACATATAATTAGGTCCTTCAACCAATTTTGAGCTCATTTGGGCAAAGTTGCCAATGCAACTTTTGTAAACCCTAGAAATTAGCAGAAATGAACTTGTGTAGATCTAGTTGAGAAAATCACTTCCCCTTGATGCACCACTTGGTGTAGTGGCCTAATGTGGTCATTTGAACATGCTCACAAAAGTTGGGGTCAAGGAGAAAATTTGGTAGTACAAAGTTGTTCAAATTTGATTCTGGTCAAAGAGGGTTTTTGGGCATTTTGGTGAACCAAAGTGACCTTAATTGACATGAGGCTTTGCAAGGTGATCACAATATGCATTAGTGACTTGATAGATTTTCCTTGGATTTTTATGAAAATATTTCTTGTAGAAATATTTCAAATCCTTGAAATGGGCAAAAATGGTTTTGGGAGGTTTTGTCCAATATTTTGAACATGACCATGTGTTGAAACTCTTATATATGGAAAATATATATCCACTGAGTTTCCCTGATTTTTGTCAAATATTTTTGAAACAATAAAATAATTTTTCCCTATTAAAGACCATTTCTCGCCTTAAGAAAACTCTTTTCAATAAAATAGGAAAATAACTTTTAAAATTATATTTTTGTGGTTTATGGGAGTCCTATACCTAATAGGTTTCAAATATACCTTTTGAAAGGTTTTTAACACCTCAAATCAAGTACTTGCAGTGCAAATCTCAATTCAGGCGTTTTTAGAAAATATTTTTTTGAAAACACCATTTGGCCAAATTATTTTTGTAAGAAAATACTATACTGTTCTATACACATGGTATGGTCATTGGGCAGAAGTTTGGAGAAAGGGGATGAAGTATAAGAGTTGGAGGATTTATTTGATTTTTAGAGCACTTGCAAACATCAAACAGAAAACTAGATCAAGCATAGTCCAAATCACTCAAAAGTTTTTGTCAAACCATATTTTAGAATGACTAATAGCTTAAGCGTAGTGGCATGAAAAACAGGGTGTGACAGTTACTGTCATTTTCTGCTTGTGGGCCAAATTCAGCCCGTTGTTACAGTCGGCCCGTCTGTGGACCGTTAATCTGTTGGGCCATTTTCATAGCATCACCAAATACGGCCTATTAATGACCCGTTATGGTCAGCCCATGAAACGTACAATTTCCATTAAAGGCCCGTCTACGGCCCATTAAAGGCCCGTACAAGACCCATAAATGAGTCGGCCCTTACAAGGCCCATGGATCCTACGAGACGTAGAAGGCTCATGGATCCTTCGAGACGTAGAAGGCCCATGGATCCTACGAGACGTTGAAGGCCCATGGATCCGACGGCCCGTACATGGCCCATGGATCGTACGGCCCGTGAAGGACCATGGTCGGGCGAGTTGGCCCCCGTTTGAATGATATAGCATATTCAAAGAATTATCCTACTCAATACTATCACCTCTAAAAAGCATACACTATACAACAAAGAGATCCAGACATAGAAAGGTAGAATAATCCTACACTATACAATAAAGAAATTACAGCCGATTATACCCAGTGGGCATTATGGTTCGGCACAGGTGATAATAAAGCATACACAAACAACAAATTACATACACTGGGCAAATACAACTCATACATCATGGACGCGCATCAACTTAACTCCATTTGAACTATAATCTCTTCAAATAATAGGATTGGCCGGATTCAGATAGCACAAATTTCAGTCTGCAAAATCTCCAATTCCTTCATGGTTACCTCAGTGTCTTGTTTCATTTTTTTGACTCCTCCATCTAATACCTGCATGTCTAGTCTCAACTTGTTGATTATACGTTGACAATCATGTACATGTTGTCTTACCACCTCTAGTTGATGCTCGAGAACATCAGCACATTCCAATTCCAATCCATAATCATTCGGTAATGGCCATGCCGCACTTCTCGCAGATCTTTGTGTTGATGTCACTTCATCCTGAAATGTTTCTGTAAGTACACATGACTAGGGCAAAAATATAGTTACAACAGTGAAGCGAGCAAGACACTATTTTGTACTACATGGCAAAACAGGACTAACAATAATGTTACACGTCACTTTAAAAAAATGCTACACGTCATGAAGCATAAGCAGGTGATATTTTAAAAATTATAAAAAAGATAGTCTGTGCAACCTGCATACAGAAATCCCTCTTAGCTCACCAGAGGAGCATGATGTTTGGGCCCAATCGAAAACACAGACAAGTTACAAATTTAGACAGCACGTTGCATATAAGTAAGCAAGCAGTTGGCCATTTTGTACCTCAATTAAAGTCATAGAGAGAATAATGAATAGCAGAGGGTTTCATACAAACATACTACAGCAGGCAAAACTATGCAATCATTAGCGTAGTATAAACTAATTGTGAGACTCATGCAATAATTGTTGGTTAATAGACTTCAAAGCTTCAGGCACACTTCAGCGGAGTAATTAAATGGTAAGGCCTTTAATTATATCAACTAATAGTTATACAAATACCAAACATCAGGCATGACTATTTGGGCATCTCATTAACCGAGGACAAATAAAGCAAATGAAAAGAGCAAATTAACTATGCCTGAAAGAAACAAGGAATTGAACTGTTGAGTTGCATATAGTGACTTACCTTAGCAGGTTGAAGAGGCTCAGGCAGCTCCTACTTCTCTTGCAAGGCTCCTTCCTAACATCTTGTACTTGGAAATCCTCAATCTTATCTTCATTGCACCCCCTCTGCAAGGTGACACAAACTAGTTACCCGTCTCCTTGCAAGATAAATATGCATACTTTCCAGTCTGTGAACAGAAAAGGATGAGATTGTAACAGAACAACACCACATAATGAAACATGCTGCATCTCTTGCACTTGCACGCAATGAAATGAGCATTTACTATGTCTGCACTATGTAAAAACTAGGCATACCTTTGAACTGGATCTCCAGGTACTCTTGGAGAGCCTAATGTAGTGTACAGCCAACCCTTTATGTCACCTATGAGTTAGACAAGGCCCCACTACAGCAACCCTTAGTGTTTAAATCGTTGACAAGCTCTGTTAGAGTGTGAGGTCAAGAACAGCAAGTAATCAAAGCAAACAGTCCTAGTATGGCTGGCTGATGCAAACAAGCAGTTGAACAAATGTGTGAGCAAATCTTACATATCAAGAAAAGAAGCAAAGAAGGAGGCTTAAAGACCATCACTTGACTAACCAGATTTGAGGGGCATTTAAACATCATGTGCAACGTATGAACTAACATAAACATTGCATATTCCAGATTCTACAATGGAAAGCACATGTATTAGGTTATGCCATGTATGATGATTCCTAAATGTACAAATAGCTGGCAGGAGTGATTCATCATTGCACGTACAATTGAATTGCAGGTTAAGGGCCTGTTTGATTCCGCCTTTTCAGGGAATATTGTCAAAATAATCCATAAAAGATGTAAAGAAGTCATTTTTGAGTTATGGGCTTGGGCTTAACTAATTTCGCTTTGGAGGGGGGGTGTTTCGGGTAGAACCTCACTAAAAATTGAATGGAAGGGGAATAGTGAAATGACTCTGTTGTCTGCCTATATTACACTCAAAATACAACTGCTGACGCCCGTGTCACACCTGACCCTCAAGTAAAAACAAACACGCAAGCATTCATTGCCCCGCCCGCTTGCATCTCCTCTCCCCTTTCCCTCTACCTCGATCCCCTGCCTGCAGCACTAGGGTTCCTCCAGCGAGCCGTCGCCACTGGTCCCATCTGGCCTGGTCCTCAATGATGCTATTTCCATCTAGGCTACATGGCCAGCGGGTAGGGGCAAATCTCCCTGGCTGCTCCTCCCTCTGGCGCCGCCCCTCATTCTCATGGTCTCCAGCAGCTGCTCCACTGTGGTTCGTCCAACGCACTACTCCGGCGGGCGCTGCACAACTACGGCGGATGCCACACTGTGGCAGAAGGCACCTTATTCCCCCTCCCCTCCTCCCAGGCCATGGCCTTGAGGTGTTGTTGAAGGATGATCTCATCCAACAAGGTGAGGATCTCCTTTGATTTTTTTGCCAAATTTTCTTTCTGATCCACTATACGATGAATTGCTATGAGCTGCTTCTGCTGCTGCTATATGATGCATTGCTATGAGCTACTCCTACTGCTGCTATATGATGAATTTCTATGAGCTGCTGCTGCTGTATGATGAGTTGCTATGAGCTGCTGCTGCTGCTATATGATGAATTGCTATGAGCTACTGCTGCTGCTATATGATGAGTTGCTATAAGCTGCTCCTGCTGCTGCTATATGATGAATTGCAATGAGCTGCTCCTGCTGCTGCTATATGATGAATTGCTATGAGCTCCTCCTGATGCTGCTATATGATGAATTGCTATGACCTGCTGCTGGTATATGATGAATTGCAGACTACTGCTATTGTATGATGAGTTGCGATGAGCTGCTGCTGCCGCTATATGATGCTTTCAGGTGGTGCTGCTATATGATAATAACCAGCCACTTGGACCATCGAATTTCAATAAATAATTGTTCTTCATTTAAATGTGGGTCATGCCTTCTTCGTTTAAATTAGGCAATGGAATCTCTATGGAAAACATTGACCAAAGTAGATTGTGCCAAGTAGATGGTATCTTTGTATTTGCATTTTGAGCAAATAGTGATGGTCTGTTTTCCTATCATATTAATTACTATCCTGGGTTCAATTTGTGATGTTTGCAAGTCAAATTAATTTCCATATGGGCAGCAAAATGAAAAATATAT
This sequence comes from Triticum aestivum, assembly GCF_018294505.1. Classification (NCBI taxonomy): domain Eukaryota; kingdom Viridiplantae; phylum Streptophyta; class Magnoliopsida; order Poales; family Poaceae; genus Triticum; species Triticum aestivum. The sequence goes on from NC_057798.1 coordinate 347,430,881, forward strand.
AATGCAATCTAGACTTTCCACTGATAATACCAAAGATAAGTTGAAAATGCAATGAAAAGAACTGGTTGGCTTATTACATGGAGCTTATATTCACAGGTGCTTATTTTCTTAGGATAACTCATAATAACTGTCCCTAAGAAACTTGGCTAATAGAACTGGCATACAAATAACATGTCACGATGATTGCAATGGAGGAGTGACGTACCATAGCACACTGTATAGGCTCGCCGCTGCCTCTCCTTTTTTTGCAATGTTCCATGAAATTGCCACATACATCTTGTACTTTTTCATTGTGTAACCCTATCTGCAAGTTGACACAGCTAATTTTAGACATCTCTACATGATACTACATTGCATATCTCTTGCACATATTTAAACCACCAATTAACGATTGTGTGCATACCATAAACTAGCCATGACTATGTATGCTGGACTAGCAGGCACTCTAAGGGAGCCTAAGTGCACTGGAATTCCTAGATGCCACCTACGATTTTGTGTAATGTACTGCCCCTGTTCCTAAATATATGTCTTTGTAGATATTCTAGTATGGACCACATACAAATGTATATAGATGCATTTTCGAGTGTAGATTCACTCATTTTGCTCCGTATGTAGCCTATAGTGGAATATCTAGAAAGACTTATATTTAGGAACAAAGGTACAAGGTAGTATCATGTATGACATCTACATATCTAATTTAGCAGCCAGTAGTAGAAATCATTGTCTGCACAAAGGGATTACTGGTCAAAAATCCTAGCAAAGCACGCTGGCAGGCACAGAACAATACAAGAGAGAGAGACGCGCTTACAAGATCATTGCAATGCCTCAGTCCAGGATCTTGGTTGGCCAAGATGTTAGATCTAGAACAAACATCATCCTTGTAGTTTTTGCCAGCTGCATAACAGGTAATAGCGACCGGTTAGTATATTTGAAGTACATCGGGAGATCTAGAACCGTCGAGTAGGGTGTTTGTGGAGCGGCCCCGGTAGGGCGGACTACGGTGTGGGCGAAGCGGATCTATGGTCGTGGACGAGAGCATAGGTGAAGCTGCTCCGGTGGTTGGGTTAAGGATGGTGTTGACGACGCGGATCTGCGGCCGTGGAAGGGCGTCAGAAGCTGCTCCAGTGGTTGGGTTAAGGATGGTGTCGACGATGCGGATCTGCGGCCGTGGACGGGGCGTCAGGAGCTGCTCTAGTGGTTGGGTTAAGGGTGGTGTCGACGATGCGGATCTGCGGCCATGGAGGGGGCGTCAGGAGCTGCTCCGGTAGGTTGGATGAGGGTGCGAGGAAGCGGATCTGAGGCCGTGGACTTGTGAGTTGGCAAAGCGGCCCCGGTAGGGTTGAGAATGGTAGAGGCGAAGCTACTCTGGTAGGGTTGAGGAAGGTGTCGGCGAAGCGACTCTGTTAGGGTTGAGGAAGGTGTCGGCGAAGAGGATCAGAGGCCATCGACGGGGGTGTCGGTGCGGCGGCTCCGGGGGGTGTGGAGGAAGCGTCTATGTTGGGGAGTACGAATGAGCCGCTGCGGATGCGCGGCGGTTGACGAGAGTACCGACGAAGTAGATCCAACACCGTGGACAAGGCCGGCACTGAATGGGCTGTGGTACAATGGTGGATGAGCAGTCTACTTGTTTCTAGGGGAGGTGGCAGGGGTAGATGCGGCCACAGAAGCAGATCCGACGAGGTGGACGCCGCTGGCAGTGAATGGGCTATGGTACGCCGGTGGATGAGCAGTCTAGGGTTTAGAGAGGGGAGGGGAGAAAGGGCGATGAAGTACGGACAGCGTGATGTAAGATGCTCTGGTGCTGTGGAGTTAGTCGTTTTTGCGGGAGGGGGAGAGGAAATGGGGGTGCCGTGTAGTGGGGGAACCGGAAGTTACCAAAGCAGCCCCGACCTATCATGTAGATGAGGGTGGTATTGTAACGGTTGGTCTTCGTTCACCAAGGACAAAAGGGGGATTTCGCATGCTAAAGACTAAGGTGGTGGAAATTTTAGAAGGAGACGGGAGATTTTGCCGCCCGCGGGATCGTTCGTATCCAGTTTCAACTAATTTTAGACCGTGCTAGCGGGAAGATCATGCTAGACTGTGTACACGGGGCATGCGTCAGTAGTTAATAACTGGTGTGAAGTCCACCCCAGAAAAAAAGACAATAACTCGGGATGATGCGCCGATAACTTGGACGTTCACACGGGCGCGGCCAATCGTACGGGTGTAGTGGCGCGTTCACAAAAAAGGGGATCAAACGCTTAGCCTATGTATTTCTCGTGTAAATAGATAAGTTAGTGCCATTGGTTATTTACTTTAAACATAATGCATTGACGTGTTAGTGTAGAGGCGCACAAAAAGAAACGGATATTGTAGTCAGCTACTTAAAAGTGTTACCTCATATGATTACATAGCCTACATTTCATAAATTGCGTACCCGTTGAATTCATATATGAATATTACATATATTACTTCAAAATAGAAACTTAAATCATCCAAGACTAATGAATTTGAATGCAAGAGTAACAATGGTGCATGTACATGATAGCTACATTGGTTGTTTGAAGAAACATCACTGTAACTTTGGCATGCACAACTGAAAAGGTTTATTTAAATAGAAAAGAAATGTGATATATGAGTGTCCAATCTTTATAGCGTTGAATCGATATTGTACCTTTGGCCACGATACGAAGTAGATATTGACTTATGTTCAAGCGATGCACATCCACGATTGCTAGATAGTGATACGTGAATGAATTGTGCAATCTCTCTCACACGCATACATATCTCATTTCCCTGTGGGCATCGGAATCACACACACGCACTTCGTGTATTTCTCTCCCTCTGTCAGGGTTAAATTCGTCTTTCTACCCCGTCCTACAAGTCTATGACACAGAAACACACATGCTCTCTATGTATAACACGCGCACCCCTTTAATTCCGCCCACCCACAACCACTAATGTCTCAAAGTATAATAATGTCTCTCACACATATGCTATCTACCTATCCCTTAATATAGCTAGATATGTGTCACACAAACTCCTTCTCCCTACTAGCAGGATGCCCATGCGTTGCACAGAACATCAAGATGCATTTGTATGAGAAGTTTATCTTGTGGGAGAAAAGGATGAACGAGGGAATGCCTTATTTGCAAATGCGGAGAGGGGTGTGGGTATCTTTTTGCAAAATTGCCATAGTTTCCTTCCTGTCCGTCGGATATAAATCGGATGGCCTATATTGCAGGATGGCAGGAACACCATCATCACCAACTCTGTTTTTTATAAGAGTAGAGATATGTGAGTGTCACTGCCCCCCCACACCCACACACCCACACTTCCCAAGACCGAGGGAGTAGGGTGACACCTCGATCTTGATACTAATCTATCGACTGGCTTCTCTCTCAAACATACACACACACACTACCCGACACCGAAGGAGTAGGGTTGCACATCGATCTTGATAATAATCTATCTACTCCTATTTCAAACACACACACACACACACACTCACTAGTTGTGCCTCTGTGCCTACCGCGCACACTCTCGATACGTCTTTCTTTCCCTCCCCTGCTCGGTAGCCCCCTCGATATGACAGCAGAAGGGTGACAACTCGATGTGATCATAATCTGTCAATTGGTTTCTCTCTCAAACATTGTGTCTCGGTGCCTCGCTCGGTAGCCCCCTCGATATGTAGACTTCTCGCGCGCGCACAGCTATAGTGACGATGACGCTGAACCCAGTGTGCCTTGTTTTTACCGGCCTCATGTGATAGTTTTCACCCTGTTATCTGTTAATTAACAAGACAACCTTTTCTTTGTTACTACTAGTGAATCTGAAATCATTCGGGGCACACATAAAATATATCACTTCAACCCAATTATCGCAGCAACTATTTTAAAAGAAATTAGCTAGCTGCCCGTGCGTTGTACGGAACATCAAGATGCATTTGTATGAGTAGTTTATCTTGTGAGAGAAAAGGCTGAACGAGGGAAGGCCTTATTTGCAAACATGGAGAGACGTGTGGGTATATTTTTGCAAAATTGCCATAGTTTCTTTCCTATTCGTTAGATATAAATCCAACGACCTATATTGCAGGACGGCACGCACACCATCATCACCAACTCTGTTTTCTACTCCCTCCGTCCGAAAATACTTGTCATCAAAATGGATAAAATAGATGTATCTAAAACTAAAATACTTCTAGATACATTTCCTTTTATCCATTTTGATGACAAGTATTTCCGGACAGAGGGATTATTTGTCTTTTTAGGGATTTCAACAAGTGACTATGACAGGACCTTACCAACATACTCAAAAGAGTAGTCCATAATTTTGATGTTACCCTCTTTTCTTGGCGGTGCAGTGCCATCTGGATACCTCATAAATAAATCAAGGATAGATCTGACCCCTTCATGAAAAGACATACGGAGCAAAATGAGTGAATCTACACTCTAAAATATGTCTACATACACATCCGTATGTGGTAGACCATTTGAAATCTGAAAAAGACAAATATTTAGAAACGAATGGAGTATATATAAGAGTAGACATGGAGATATATCTCCAGCATGGTCTACAACAAAAATGTGCTGGGCTGGTTAGCGCCGGATGCTTGCAACACGATGACATGAGTTCGAATTCTGTCTTTGAACTTTAGATTTTTATATTATATATTACTCTACTTATTTAATATATATACTTCTTTCGCTACTGTACTGACAGTGGAACCCACAGAGTACTTAGAATACAAGATTAAGGATGGACTTGTTTCTTTTTAACTTTCTGTACGAAGTTGTAGCCACCCTGGAAGTCACGTGTACACTGTACATGCAATTAACTTTTTATAGAGGGATAATCATACAGGCAATTAACTCAAATGGATTGGATTTCACTCTATTATTTCCAGCATAAGAACATTTCCAACGGCAGCCGGCAAATTTCCTCCCACTTCCTTCTGCGGAGGATGAAATCAAACGCCAGCGGCATACATTTTTACAACTCTAACCAACCAGATGAAATTCGTGCAAACACGGACTGATTTCACATAAGCATGAAGGATTTCGTATAAAAAAGCCGGATCTTCATATAAACATGATGGATTTCATTACATTTACATGAACTAAGCGGTGCCAATCCGGCTCTCTTGGTATAATTAATACTCCCTCCATCCGGAAATACTTGTCCTAGAAATGGATGCATCTAGACTTATTTTAGTTAGAAATGGCCGCCCGCAGATCCCTGTGTCTTCCTCATGTCCGTCAGACACTTGCGGGGTTGACGAAGGTCCTCGGAAGAGACGAAGCAGCAAAGAAACCACCTGAATCCGCGGTCGTCGCCTCGGTGGTGGCCTTCATGGGTCCCAAGTGGCGGCATCCTCCCGTGTTCTACTTCTCCTCGATGATGGCGGCAGACACAGAGAAGCTGGCTACCGACTCGTCTCTCTCCATGCACCCAGCTTATGTCACTACCTACATGGCGCTGCCGCTGGCACGGGAGGCGCGCCCATAGACATGGGAGGCGCGGCCACCGCAAACGGTGGCGCGGTACAATGCGGCAGCAACAGCGCCCGTACCAGCGTGCTCGCCACCATGCCGGCGTGGAGCAACTCGCCACTCCTCATCGAGCTAAACTGTAGTGGCGAGTTGCTGAACCACACGAATGCTTGGGGCGGCAACTGGCTCTGTCGGGCCAAGCAAGGTTGGTGAAGCACCGAGCGGCCTCGCCCGTATCCGGAGGGCTCGATGGGCCACCCAGCCAGGTAATATGCCGGAGAACGGCTCATCGGGAGCCATCGGAAGAGTGGAGAAAATGGTGAAGGAGGAGATGGGGATCTGGTGGAGGGGTGCGATTCTTGCCTGCTGTCTGTCTGGCCTCATGTAAATAGAGGGCGAACGGTAGGAGCTTGGCCAGCGTCTGGCCTCGTTTAAACTAAGGGCAGACGGGAGGAGCTCATCCGGTGTTGCGTTTAATTCCGGCCCGCTCATTAACGGCCGTGTGGATGGAGTAGGATTCTCGGTTTGCATGTGGGTTTAATGGAGGGGTTTAATGGAGGCGCCGGGCGTGCAGCGGGCGGCGCAGTACTATTCGATTTGACAGTAGTAATGAGCCGTCAAATCACAAAGGCCCTCGCCTCTCGTGAAACCGACCGAGCTAGACTGCCCCGCCCTCTAGCCTTTTCAAAAATGTATATACTCCACTTTTGTATAGTAGAAGTATCGATGGATTGCGCCATGGAGCAAAACATGAAATAAAAAAAAAGATGGTACATATAGAGAGCGCTCGTCGCCAAATTATGCATAAAGTACTATTAAAAAGGCTTGTCACAATAATGGTGTCCAACACAAGTGCACAACCCACCCCTCAAATAAAACTAAGCACCCTAGAATTCTTTGACAAAACTAAGCACCCTGAAATTCTTTGACAACTAAATTGCTGGCTATATGATGTTGCCATATATATTGTACGTATATAATGTGAAGAAACGAGTGGTAGTATTATACCAACTAAAAGATGAAATGTAAGAAATACTAGTATGTAGGTATTGAAGAGTTAAAGTAACGAGAAGAAACATGACATAGTTCTGCTGGGGGCTCAGCACAATACACCCCTCAAATTAAATTAAGCACACCTGAAATTAAACTTTGCAACTATTCTGGTAGACACTGCATTAGAACCACCATGAGCAACAACACTGCCACCTTACTCAGAGTCCTCATCCACGTCCTCGACTTCGTCCTTGTCCCTCTTCCTCTTGGCTGATACTTCTTTTCTTGAACCGCACACTTGGCTGTTGCTCCTCATCCAACCCTTGTAGATATTGAAACAAAGGTAGCCATCCATTGCAGCATAGTGGATGTGGTCTATATCTAGTACATTCCGCTGCCATGCATAATGATGAAACGTGTATGGAGGTTTCTCCAGTTTACCGTACGAAGGATGAACCATGGCTCCTGCCAGGGTCAGCATTAAAGGCTGACTAGAGGACACCAGCCGATTCTTCTGGAGGTCGAAGGTGTTGCCTACAACAAGGCCTGTCTGACCCATGACTTCTTTGTCGTTACCAAAGTCTAGAGTAACTAATTTGACTAGGTTGCTCCCGAGGAAGTCCTTAAAATCCTTGCACTCAACGTCGGCATGGCATATGTGGTAGACCAAGTATAAGTCATGCACGCAAACCTGGATCACGGCGGGCTTCTTCCTCTCTTCGTCCTTTAGATCCTTCTCTCGTCCCAGGACTGTGGTGTACTCAACATCTAGCCCAGCGACCCACTAATCATCTGAGTCTTTGAACATGCGTCTGAAGCGAGAAAGGCGTCCTTTCACCGTCGCGGAAGAACGGGTGTAGATGACGTCGAACTCATGGCCGGTGATGGTTCTAACCTTGTACTCACCACCGATCATGGAGATTTGGGGCGCCATGGATTTGGGAGGAGGGTTTGGATTAGTGGAACTGCCGTAATGTGAATGGACGGGACGACTAGGAGCGAACCACCATAGAATTAAAGGACGTGCAGGGACGAGTAGGAGTGAATTGCCAGCATGCGAACGGCAGGGTAGTGGCTTTCCATTCTCCCATGATACGGGCTTCCAAGAGCCCTTGGATCTGAGATCGAATGGTTGCATGGCATGATTCTAGACCTATGGGTGAATATCCTATCCTAGAGAGTTATTCTGCAAATTTTCAGCAACTTAGCATGCGACCGTTTGATCTCGGAACTAAGGGCTGCCAGCAGCCCGTATCATGGTCGTGCCTACCACGACTGTCGCGCTGCATGCGCGGTCGCGCCCTTGGAGATTTAACACGGTGCATTAGGCTATCTGATGTTGGCATGTCATACATAGTCATCACTTAGTCACTCATACCACAACAAGGTTGGCTATAAGTGTATTTTTATTACTCCTCTCTATCTCTCTCTTCATACTCCCTCCGTCCCATAATATAAGAACGTTTTTGACACTAGTGTAGTGCCAAAAACGTTCTTATATTATGGGACACAGGGAGTACTAGTATTTATTGCATTTGCCAAGGAGCGACCTCTTCCAATGAAATGGTGTCACTAAGTTTGCTTCATTTAATTATCTATAGACTCAAAATTGTCTTTTCACCTAGGTACACGCGCTTAGCACCGTTTCTTCCTTGGGTCACCAAACTAGTCTCACTCTTCTTGATTAACTTGCCACATCAGACTTTATGCCTATGTGGCAAGCTTAGCACCTGTAGGAGCAAGTAAGTACAATAGTGCGCTTTACATGGCATTTTTGCATATGTGGAGGAAAGAGAGGAAAGGAAAAAGTGGAGAAGTGGGCTGTCATGCAAGAGCCAGCCTCTACTACATGGTGGAGCATTGGGAGAGGCACCTGTATGGAGGTGGTCAAGAATTAGGAGACTCACGCCGGTCGTAGCGCCGCAGTTAAAATGGTAATGGCAAGTCAAATCACGGGGCCCCACCTCTCCAGCAGTAACTCGATGTCAAATCACACAGCCCTACATTTGTAGCAGCCTACTCCCTCATCTTCTCACGTCTCTGTCGAACCGACTAGGCGGAACTGCCCCGCCTACCCCGTAGGAAAAGCCCGCGTAGTATACTTCCTCCGTCTAGGTGACCAAGGTGGAGAGGAAAACGAGAGAACTTAATGTTTAGTATTTGCGCTGGTTGTAATCGTACTAGCCTTAGCAATTTTGATGAGGTGTCATAGAATTAAATGAAGAAAGAGAGAGAGTTGAGTACTATGTGTCATACATGGCAATAAATAAAGTACTATATGATACAAATATATGATACATGGCGCAGGAGTACTAAGTATTATTAATACAGTTTTGCTAGAAGTCATCTAGATGAGATATAATTTGGTCTCATTCATCTTTTATAGCCATTGGATGTGATGCTATAAGATGCGTGTGTGCTTATGTGGGTTGTATTTGTTCTTGTGCAACGAACTGACCACTGCATGTCATGTTTGATAGTCTCAAGTCATTAAAAGCACACAAGCCCCACATCTCTTATTAGTTGATTCCTCTATTTATGTCAAAAAATAAGAAACAACGTGAGAGTAAATGCACCACGCCTATGTGTTTACTATTTGATTTTCGTAAGATGACTTAATACTCTTCCTAGACGGAGGGAGTATTTGATTTAACAGCGGGCGGCGTAGTTCCCGATACTGCTTTAATGCAGACATGGGAGGGAGTAGCGGTTCCCGATATGTTGAATGACCAATGCATCCTCCTTCAATTAATGCATGAGGGAAGTAATGGGAGGAGGTCCGGGAAAAGAGGCTGCACGATGTGAATGCAATGCAGTTTGCCCTCATTGCCCTCATATAAAGGCGCTCCTCCATTCCAATGCATCTAACACATCTTACGCACCGAAGCATTTGCCTAAGCACCTACACTAAGCGCAAAAGAGCTCACTCAAGACCCATGGTGGCGATGCGCGTGAGCGGTCAGCGGTTGTGCCAGATGGTCCACGATGCTGGCCTGCCGCATGGCGCCGAGGATCGTCTCCAGACGGTGTTGGAGACCGGCTGGTGGATGGTCGCCGTCGACGCCAACTACGACTCTCAGTTGGACCAGATGATCGTTGCCACTAGCAACAAGTTCACCGTCCTCAAGAAGCTCACGGACGACATTGGCGTACTCCTCTAGCCCGCGCGCCTGGGCTCCTCATTTCCTACCACCCTAATTGGCCTCCATGGCCGGAACCTCTTTCAAGCACTGGTGGCCCTGCGACTACCTGCCGACGCCAAAAAGAATGTCCACCTGGAGGTCGCGGTCTCTGCGAGGCTCCTCGCCCTGCCAGAATTCGTCGACCTACACATCCACGTGTACGAGCAAATCGTGTAGATAGGTATCTACAAGGCCAGTGAGGATGCTACGACGTTGGCCTTCCTCAACCGACTGGAAAGCCTTGGATGCCTTTGCTGAGAAGCACCTCGACCTCGCCACAGAAGCCACCGCTCCTTAGCCGCCGGTCGGTGGCCCGGCGCACTAAGTTGAGGAGGAGGAGGTCATACGTTCATGGATCCATCTTTCCTCTTGCCCTCTGTAACCACCACTATGATCACATCATCGTGGCCTTAATTCTTATTGTGCTATTGCATTCTCGTTCCAGTCAATACTGACATGTGCGATCCCTTTGCTTAATTATATGCATCACTGTAACTAGTAATCCATCCATCAATTTATAAGTTGTGCTTACCTTTTCCATCAACTTCGTGCAACGCGCGGGCATCTTGCTAGAAACACTAGAATATGTCTATATAATACGTATGTGATAGTCCATTTGAAATCTCAAAAAAGACAAATATTTAGGTACGGAGGGAGTAATATATTAGCATTATATCAAAACAACAGTGATTTCTTTCAAGTTTGTGAACAAATACTACTATTCTACTACTTTGGATCCGTCGCAACGCACGGGCACATTGCTAGTAAAAGGAAAAGGCCTGCCGCATTCGCGTCGCACCCCCACACACCCGGGAATCGGGAGTACTCCTCGACCTGTCCGGCATGACACATATCTTAGGGAAGGCGTGTTGCCTAGCATTTTCACTTTCATGTGGGACCGCCGTTGAGAAAACCGACACCCCGCCTGCCGCCAGGTTGGAAAACAGAAACGAGGGGAAGATCTAGCTGTAGCACAAAAGCCAAGAAATTTGGTGTCAAATGGGGCTCGTTTATAGAGTAGGAGCATTCCGTACTAGTACTACTCCTACTAGTACCAAGTTTGTACTCCTAATACTATATTACTAGTACTACCACTATACAACTAGTAGGTACATGCACGACACAACATCGTAGGAACAAAAAAAGGGAAGATCTTGTTTTGGGTGATTTATCTTTTTTTTTTCAATCAACGTAGTATGAATAATATGATGTGGGGGGAACCCATGAAGCTTATGTGGCTTGGTTGCATGGCTACGGAAGGTTAGAGAAAAATAAATAGATAATGTGTTTAGAGTGCACACCACTAAATAGATATACTTTGGATCCATTGTAATGGACCGACACATCTATATCTATACCCCCTATATAGTGTGTGAAAAACTTTGAAAGTTAGTAGTTGGATGAAGCCAATCCGACGGTACAAAGATGGCAAATCCGAGCAGTACTGGCCGTTGGATATCATCCACCAGATTCTGCCACATGTATAATCTAGAAGACTCCATGGTTGAACTTAATTCATGACTAACTTTGCCACAACTAAGCTTAGGCAAAGTTATTAGTTCTTCAAAATGAGAGTCACAAGTTGGCAAGCCTAAGGGAATCTTGCCACATTTTTGTGTGTATGTCATGTGGGCCTTAGTGTGGCTTCCCTAAGGTGTGGCGTGAACCAAACACTCACCTAAGTTATTCAAACTTGCCTAACCTTACATCCACCAGATTTTGCCACATGTTAGAATCCAAAAAACTCCACACGTAGAAGCATAATGGACAAACCACCAGAATCTCATGCGTGCAATGCACGTGTACGTTACTAGTACTAGTTGGTAGTAGTAAGAAACAAATTCCAGATTTGGCACGAGCTCGTACTGCGGGAGCACCACAAGGCCTGTCGCAGGAGTTACGTTTCCCTCTCGTGGCCCACGGGACCAAACTTTAGTGGATTAGTGCCTGACCTATGAGTCAATGACATGCGGACCTTAAATGCGGCTGGCCCACATGTCATTCTCATGGTGGTGGCGTGGTTCGCGACTCACTCGTTCGAGATGAACCGGCCGGTGGTGGCGTGGCCGTGGCGAGGGTGCCACAGCTGGGCGTCGGGGCGTTACGAGGTGTAGATGGCCACACCGGTGGGTACTACCTGTAGTACATAAGTACTCCTGCTGAGGATTGATGCTCGGGACAAAATGTGTCACAACCACTGGATGAAAATTCGATGGTGTGGGAGTACGGATTGGAGCAGAACAGCGGATCAGGCAAACCGCGTCCAATCGAGTGTGTCTGTGGTAGAAAGTTGATGGTCGCCGCAGTTCAGCTGGCCCGCATGTCATGCACACAAAGGCAGAGGAGCGGTGGGGCCGAGAGGGATGAGGGGCACGTCGGGGGGATGAGGATACCATGACGCGAACAATCCTACCATTCTATCACTGACATGTGGGACCCATAAGCGTGGGTCCCACCTGTCAGCGAAGGAAAGGCAGGGCAAGGCATTGATAGCCACGTCAGAGGATCCATGTCCACGTCGGGGGACGTCGTGCCGTGGGTTGGAGCGGCATCGTGGGAATCGCGTGTGGGTGTGGCAGTGGTAGAAACAAGAAACGTGATGGTCGCCGTGGTTCAACTTCCATGGACAAGCTGTCATGTCTGTTGACACATGTATATCAAAACTAGAGTGTTTATATTTCAAGCACATGAACAAGTATTATTCTACTACTTTGGATCCATTGCAACGCACGGGCCAACAAATTGGTGGTAGTAGTGTCCATCTCTATCTCGAGGCCTTCCCTCGTTCATCCTTTTCTTTCACAAGATAAACTACTCATACAAATGCATCTTGATGTTCCATGGAACACACGAGGATGTTTCGTTGGGGGTCTCTCCAGCGCGGCGTGGCCGCAGTTTCAAGTTGTCGCCCCTTGAGATGCCAATGTTGAGGGGCACTCGGATTTCCTCCGATGAGCAGGTAAGATGAGTTTGATCACGTAGAAAATGCATTCTAAAGAATACTTCCGTGTCCATGTCCTAAGTCTCCCCCTGCCCACTATTTCACAGGTTAGGCTCGGTGCGAGTGGAGATTGGCCTTCATATGTACGGGAGGGTACCAACATTAATTTGCACAACATTTAGAATGGTGACACCGTTCCCGTAGAACCTTTGTCCAACATTTGGATCACCCATGCAATGGGCCACCACATGAATTGGTACGATGGAACCACGGTGAGATTGAATAAGATAGCATGAACCATGCACATGGCGGTCAAAGGCGGACCATGCTGTCTGTGGCCGATTTGTTGCCGTACGAGTAGGAAGACGCGGTGCTCCTTTCTAACCGCATCTTCGCGGTGACTAACCAGGGGACTTATTTCGTATGGGACACATCCTACGATATACTCCCTCTCCCCCAGTTTATTTGTTTTGAATCTTTTTGTTTTATAAGTTTTAAATTCAAATTTAGAGCTCCCAATCACATGTTGAGATTACAATGTCCATTAAATCGTTGTGTGCATGTATAGTAAAGAAACAAATCTCGAGTTTGGCACGAATTCGTGCAATGGGAGCACCAAAAGCCCTGGCGCAGGAGTTACATTTCCCTCTCAGGGCCGTCAGGACTGAGCTTCAGTGCCTTACTACACCTACCTTTGAGTCAATAACATGTGGACCCAATAGGTAACTGTTCCACATGTAATGCTCCAGAAGGCAGTGGGGCAGTGGGGCCAAGAGGGGTGAGCCGCAGGTCGGGGGACATGTGGTGTCATGGGTTCGAGCGGCGTCGTGGGAATCATGTGTGGCTGTGGTAGAAACTTGATGCTCGCCGCATTTTAGGTGGCCCACATGTCATGCACACAAAGGCAAAGGGGCGGTGCGGCCGAGAGGGGTGAGGCGCACGTCAGGGGGCGTGGTGCCGTGGGTTGGAGAGGCGTCGTGGGAATCCCGAGATGAAACGTGATGTTCGTCGTAGTTGAACTTCCATGGACAAGCTGTCATGTCTACGGACACATGCACTGCATACCGATCACTGGAAGGAGTAGCAGAGAAAGCTATATATGCGGATAAATAGTTCCTTATAGTCAAGCGGACCCACGCTACTACTCTGTTCCAAAGACATGCACACCATCAAAATAGTCCATCTATATCAATATACACCAAGAGGGAATAATTTTGTTTACAAGAGAGGAAATACTTCATCCATCCGTAATGCCCTCCTGCTGGTGCAGCCTTTTCTTCTTCTTCTTCTTCTTCTTCTTCTTCTTCTTCTTCTTCTTCTTCTTCTTCTTCTTCTTCTTCTTCTTCTTCTTCTCATTCTCTGTGGGAGATGGCTTCGCAACAAGCTCTTTGGACCTTGCAGCTATCTCGAGACTCACACGAGCATCAAAAGCAGCATATTTTATCCGCTCGTATGTCAAGGGATAACTCTCCCATCCAGACGACCTTAATGCCACCGTCTCGTCACACTTCTGAAGATTTGTACCGAGCACAAAATTTGCTACGTCGAATAGGGATGGTGTTTGTTTATCACAATCTTCTACAGGAATTTTGATTCTGGTTTGTAGGTCAGCGATGCTTTTCAAATCAAGGTTGTACGGCTCCAGCTTCTGTTTGTCCCCTTCGATGGCTGCCCCATAGAAGTATACGTCCTCCCGAGACAAGAAATAGTGAAGCCAACCTGGTATGGATGGCGAGTGTATGATGTGGTACACCAAAAAATCATCTTAAAGGCATAGCTGAAGGATGGCGGCACGCTGGATCTTCCCAGGGGCACGCTCCGTGTACTCTACGTCGAGACCAATGACCCTCGTCTCTACCTTTTCGAGGGAGTTTGATACATTGTTGATCAACTGCCGAACAACCCTTGGGTGGACAGTGACGGTGGCAACTATGCGCATCGAGCCTTCGACGAGGACATGTTGGACGCTAAAAACCTGCATCTGGATCTCTTTCGCCATTTGGAACCGCTGGAACGGAGGGCTATGGTTTGGAGAATTAGGATTAGATGGCTAGTCTATCTGAAGTAGTAGATGATTATTTAAAGAGGTTAAAACAATGTGAACGCAGTGGGGTTTGGATTCTAATGAAGACGAAGGAGAGGTGAAGAAGCCGAGGAGAATCGGTTCCCGGTGGAGAAGTAAATGGGAGAAGTGGCGTGCAGGTAGTTGATTAGACGGCTAGGTAGACTAAACGAAAAGGCTATGCGGGTAGACTGATGAGTCGTACCTGTTCGTGTACGTGCCCAACCTTCCTGATAGGTGGGACCTATGCAAACACATAAAAAATGTGTCGTAGCTTTTTTTTGAGTGCGTGAGTGGGAGACACAACATTCTCTGGTTAAGGAATACTCCCTCCGTTTACGTGAGTATAAGTCACCTTATGAAAATCAGGTTTTCCCAAAACCTTTAGGCGTGGAGCATTAACTTCCAGCTTGATCCCCTCCTAGCCTCGTTAGCCAGCATTCTCTTCCTCTGCTGTCGCGTTCTACCTTTCCATTTTTCCTCTTCTCAAGTGTGGAACGATCTGCATGCACCAGAACGACCACTCCATGCATCGTGGCAGGGCGTTGATTGGGCATGAAAGAGAATTTGGTTCTGCTCGCAATATGGATGATACCTGAACGACGAAGTGAACATGCATGCTAGCACGGGAGACCTATTTCCGCTATACAATACTGGAGTACTCATGTTCCTACTACTAGTAGTAGTACAACTGTGGTACACTTGATGGTCAAAATACTGTTCATCCAGTCCTCACAGTGAAGTGACAACACCTGCGCCTGACACTAGTCCAGGCGGCGTGTTCAGGTTACCAAAGTCAGCCTCACCCTGTTCACTGTGCAGTCTGTCACCGCCGCTGTACATCACATTGGTGCCTCGCCTCGTACCCCTCTCTGCTCCCATAGCACCACTCCATCTCCATCTCCTTCTCCGTCTCCGTCTCCATCTCACTGTGCCCCCGTGTACCATCGCCTCACTCGCCTCCCCTAGTACCACTATTCCCTCGCTAGCCGCTCCAGCACCGACATCCTTCTCCCCCGTAAATCAAGCCCCCAAAAACCCCCACCTTCCAAACTCCACCATGGCTGAATGCGAACCGCGCAGCATCCATATGAGCCACGATTGGAGCAATCTCCCCAGTGACATCCTCGACCTCTGTTGTTCGTGTAGGGATATGTTGAGCACCCTGCAGCTGGCTGCATGCTCGAGGGACATGCACATGGCCATCATCTAAGCGAGGCCTAAGCTTTTCAAGACACCCTGCTTGCAGCTATCTGGTCTTGCGAGATTGGCTCACCATGATACGGAGGCGTACATGATGCCCCTCAACTTCAATTCGATCTCCATTAGCCGGAACTTCTTTGTAGGTATGTAGTGGGTCGCCGTACATCATTTCCCTCGACATTGATCCGATCACCATCGCCCGAAAAGTCTTGGCAGGTATGTACTGGGTCGGCATGAACTCCCACTGGATGGCTGCCTTCAGAGAAGACGGTAAAAAGTTGGTGCACGTGAACTTCCAGACCTCCCATGAGATTATCCTTCCTCCGTTGGATTATATAGAGTATTACCATCTCGGTCCAAGTCATCTAGATTACCACGTCAGTTGGACGGACCTTGTTTTGCAGAAGATTGTAATCTGCCAAGTGCCCACACGACATGCGAATTACAAAGACTTCAAGCTAATTGGCTTGTTCGACTGCAGACTCGCCTATCTTTACGCCGGTGCCTTCTTTAGCTGGAGACAACTCAGCTCGCAGTGGATCATCGTCAAAGTTGATACACACTTCTATGATGCTATTGAACACAATGGCATCATCTACGCGATCGACAAAGCAGATGGCACCACGTATTGCTGGGACGGCGCGTGTAAGTAGTTTTCGTCTCATGTTAATGATGACGCCATGACACTGTTTGAACTTCTTGTGATGATTGGCATATCCCTGTTTGAGCAGAATTTGAGTAGAACTATGGCAATGTATAGAGACGCCGTAAATCAGCTATATTTGGAATGAGTTAATTCATGCGATTGTGACCATATCATTACAACCAATTTTTACCCTGAATATCAAACGGCTAGGAATATATGGATATTATCCTTATTTTACAGTAATCTATATACTACTACTAAATATGAGTGTGTATCAATGGCCATGTTAGTTTACTCATTTTCATGATGTAGAAACATGCACCACACTGTTGGTTTCATCTAACCATACATTAGGGAAGTAAATGTGCATATGGAGAAGTCTATATTTGGAAGTAGTGAAATCCTGCAATGCTTACCATGTGTACATACCTATATTCACCCTTCAGCAATCAATGGCTAGAATAATATCCTCATAAATTTTTTGCCCACAGAACACGAGTATGTAACAATGCATGGTCTGTTAGTTACCTTGAAGAATTTGTTTGTGAGGACTGAACATGATTACATAACATGCATGACATGGTAGTTTCCTGTGAATAATCGATTGCGAGATAACATGAGTATAACCATGCATGGCACTTCTATGTTTTCTGAACCCAGTATACATTTCCCTATATTTTCCTCCCAGTTCCAATAGGGACATATCAATGTAGTTTCTTGCATTATCCTACTCATACTCTGAACAATGCTAATCTTACATTAACAATGCCTGTCCTTTTTGATATGATGCAGTGTCCCTACAGTTACTACCCTTTGTAATCACACCACCTTTGCCAAAAATAGGGAAGCACAACTGGTTCCTCGCTCGATCAGACGACGACAAAAGACTGATGATCATTCGGACACATGAGCCGGAAAAGTTATATTGCAAAAACCCCACTGTATTCAAGCACCGTGTAATACGTGAGTATCCGGACAGTGGCTGTTACATCTATGAGTAGGATACTAGCTTGTTGGGGCCTTTAGGATTTTTTAATTGGAGGCGGGTAAACAGCCTTGGTTCACACTCTCTGTTTCTTGGACTCAATTATCCAATTAACCAGGAGATCACCATTGGCAAGGACCTTGATGGCAGGGAGGCTCTGTTTGCTATGGAAAACTGTGTCTACACGGCGAGCCCTAGGAGTTCGGGAGAAAACTCCCCTGATTGTCAACGATAGAGCCTGTAGCCAAAAGAAGGTGAGAATGACAAAGGCATCCGGATTAACTTTGATGCTTGGATGTCTCAATTACGACAGGCAGTGATGTGGTTCAAGCCTTCATGTTGATAGGTAATTGGGCTGTTTCATTGAAAGGATGGAGTACTGGTGTCTCTGGATCACTGGTCGCTGAAGCGGGGCTGCAAATTATGATGGTGTTGGATCATCTCTTCGAATGACTTTGTTGTCTTTGCTGTTGGTTCTGGATGGGTAGTTCTTTCTTTTGTTATGGATATTCCTTGTCATTTGGTCATCCTCGTCTATGTCACTCTTACTATGTAATAGTTGCTTCTGTTTAGAATGTCATTCTCGTCTGGATCACGAGAGTCTGAGCGCTATAAATGGGTGCGTTTTGGTGGTATAGCAAGACTTCTTATGAACTATCATGTCTTGCTGTTTTTGTTAGTAGTAGTCACTAGTCAGTGTTTGAATGTTGTATATATCGTCGTTTCGAATGGTTTATTGTCTCGAACTACTGGTGGGCTAAATGAGGGCATCACCATTCTCGAGTGTTCAGAGTATATCTCCTTTTTTCAAGTTATATAATTTGAGCTCAGTGTCTTTTTGATGATGTACACTTGTTTGGGCCAGTGAGGTGTCGTTGAATATGGGCCGAGTAGTAACGCAATGCCAAACAGGTCAATTATGACTCTCAGGCCGGGCTCTCAAAAGATCCTGAAAAAAAGGCCAGACTCTCCAAAAAAGAAAGAATAAGGACTCTTAGGCCGACATGTGGGCGCCACCGGTGTTTTCCTGCGCTTGCGCGCCGAGAGCATATTGCCGCGTGCTCGAAATTCATGCTACCTTTTCATCCCAGTCTCCCACCCCTCCCCCACCTCTAGAATCTCGATTCCTACTCCAGTTCCCTCAAATTCCCCTCCTGTACTCCCTATACTCAAGCGCACTATCATGTCCCCCGTCAACGCGGATCTCCGAGCCGGAGATCCTGAGGCCCGTCCTTCCTTCGGTCGTTGTGTGCTGTCGCTCAACAGTGGCATGGCGGCGCTTGACGACCAGTTTGCCGGCAAAGTGCTGATGGTAACCATCAACGGCGACCAGCCTCCCGTCTCATCGGACGACCTTGTTAAAGCTCTTGGCATTGCGCATGACATCCAAATAAGTGACTTGCTCGTCGAAGTCTGTCCGCCACCAACTGATTTCTTTGTCAGGTTCTGGACAACTTTCGACTGCAGTCGTGTGTTTGAATCTTCCTGGCGTTTGTTCTGTGATGGCGTGCTGGTGAGCTTTGATCGGTGGCACCCAGGATGGGGCTCGGTGCCCTCTGAGCTTGAGTTTTTAACAAAGCTTACCTTCAACGGCATGCCTTGACGTGCTTGGAACAGCGAGTCCATGAACGAGCTTATCAACAACCTTGGAGGTGAGCTTGTAAGTATGTTTATTCCTCCAGATAGCTGGGCTCTGACGGTTATGGCATGGATGAAGAAGCCGGTCCACCATACCGAAGGTGATTGGTGTTGAGATGCCGGTGTAGGAACCGGGGTTGTACTATTTGTCGCCACCAAGGCCGCCGCGGACCAGTTAGGGATGTACCTGTATCGAGTGTTCGTGCATGTCGAAGAAGTGGTCAATCCATCAATCGAAGTCCTGCCGCCGCCGCTGGTGCCAGGGTCCGTTGACGACATCTGTGTAAACCGGCCGGAACTTAACCCGGCCGGACTTGGCGGTTTATTAGAGGTCCCGCTGGCACTTGGCGATATTCATCTGGTGACCCGCCCAGACCTGGCAATTTACCAGCAACCCGCCAGGACGTTGTAACTCACTAGTGACCCGGCGGACGGGTCAGAGGAGCGACAAGACCCGGTAGCCCGTCTGACGGTTCATGAAGGCCAGTTCAACTATTGTGGGCCGGTTTAAGAGGAAAGGCATGAGGAATATTTGTCTTACAAGGAGTTAAGACCTGGGCTTGTATCCGGTTTGTATTAGAGATAGACTAGTCCTAATCCTAATAGGACTCCACATGTAACCCGCCCCTTCAACATATATAAGGAGGGGCAGGGCTCCCCAAACAAGCGACAAGCAAGAGAAACAATCTTAGGGCTAGACACAAAGAGGAGAGCCGGTTTAAGACAACTCCCTCGTGATCATAATGAGACCTAGCCTCAAACAACATGTAGGGTTTTTACCGGATGATGTTTCCCGGGGCCCGAAGCTGTCTAAATCCCTGTCTTGTGTTGCGTCTCTCGATCCCGCTCAACCCCTCTCAAGCTACCACATAGATGCGTTGGCCTCGCGACTAAGTCCTGACACGAAGGACATCTGACGTGTTAATTCCACGACAGTTGGCGCCCACCGTGGGGCCTGCGCACGGTGGTGTTGAGTTCTTGAAGGGATCTTTTTTAGGGTTTGAGAAGTTTGCAATTTTCTGGCTCAACAAAAGCCATCATGGAAAAATTCATATCAATTCATCAATCAAGAGTGACAAAGTGTTCTGCGGCGGTGGATATGAGATTGAGATTGTTTTAGGGTTACAGGTCATGCGGCTGCCTCACGCGCCGTGGTAATCGCCGAGACCGAGATGAAGCTTTTCGCTGCAGATTTTCTTTCTTAGATTGCGGGACGGATATACCGAGGCCGACTCGAAGCAATCCTGCACTATGGTCAAATCGCCGTAGTCCTTTATTTTTCTCCAGCAGGCCAAGCTAGGTACACGCACAGGGACCGGTCCTGCTACGGTGTCGTCATGAGAAGCCTGAAGACGCCTCTGTTCGTACGAGACAACAGTGACAATCAAACTTCTTCAATTAGTACTTTGCCACGTGATGATCAGGTTGTTCTACAGCTCCAAATTTTTTACTTACCAAAAGCTGCTCCATGGGGAGGCGACTAAGATCAAAATTGCCTTTTCAAATTCATACGGGATATACTACCAAAAAAGACTGAAGCTCTCATGTGGTCAGACAATCCATCATTGTGCTGGGTTAGTAAAGTCAGATGATGGGATTCGACCTTCACGGCCTCGCCCTGCCGCCCGCTTTAGACCAAAAGGCCTCAAGTCTCCGCCTCAGTTTCTGTTCCGAGTCGCTGCCGGTTTCTTTGCTCCGCTCGCTACCGAAGCACCTCCGAGCCACACTGACTCACCTTGTCGTCTGCAAGACAGGCCTCGCTGCCGCGTTCAGCCACCGGGTTGCCCTCACGCTTCTTCTGCCGAAGCCGCTTGCTGTGGCACGTCAAAGCTGCCCGCCCCATTGACCCAGTCCATCAGTCGCCATCGCCACGTCTGAGTCGCTCCCTTGCTGGGTTGAGCCGCCCGCTAGGTATCGCTGCTGCAAGTCGGCCTTGCCAGCGGCCGCCGTCCGCCTTTGAGACCTCTGTCTCCGCCCGCCTCATAATACACCGATTGGCCCACCTGGGCTGGGGTCCGGTTTACTGTTGCTTCTGAGAACTGCCTCTTTACTAGTCGCTGACGCCCCTTGGTTTCAGCCGCTCAACCTCCGGCGTTCAACTTCCGATCACCGACACCGTGCGACCCGGCCGTCCGCTGGCTCCGGCTCCCGGCTCACTGCGTCGCCCCGAGGTGTCACGCTGCCGCTGCTGCTATGGCCTTAACCCGTCAAGCCACCTTCTCCTTGCTGCGAGCTGCCCGTGGTTTTGCTGTTGTGGGATGCCGCTCCCAGTTGAGCCGCCTTCGCCGTTGCCACGACCAAGGGCTCACCTGTGAATTGCCGCTCCGGCTGTCGCAGCCTCCACCTGCTTGAACAACTGTGGTTCGTCTCTGCACTTTGCAGCCTTGGTCGTCACTTCCGCCGCCGAGGAGCTTCAGAACAGAGCGAGTCCTGAGACTGAAGCAATGCGAGAGAGTCTTTTTTTCTGCTATGGAGAGCTCATGGACAAGGATAATTCAGCCAGCCATGCACTAGGTGCACCCGGATCAAAGTTCAGTTAAAATTAAACTTCGATGCTACCTTTCTACTGAATGCTGCTGAGGACAGGGGTCATATGGAATTGGAGATGAGTCACATGGCGATCATCCGAGAACCAGAGATTGGGGCTCTGAACCTCTCACATTGCTGCGAGCCAAATGGCCATTGCTACCCACAAGGAGATCAGTTGCTCAAATCCTGAAACGAACTCAGATCTGGAGCAGTTCACTAGTACTCCATAATACTAGCTGAAGGCTACTCCACGTGCAACCCCAAGGACCACTAGAAGTTGCACAGAAATCGAGGTTGATTAATCTGGAGCACATGCACCTAAAAAGGGAAACGGAAAAAGTGATGATGCAGTGAAGGAACACTAGAGTACTAGAAGGACTAGTCCTCTGCATAAAATCAGCCAGAAATTCAACTACCGTCAGTCGCATTGGCTGTTGAATGGAATTTATCCTCAGGTGATATTTTTCCTGATAAAATTGTTCATGCGGATTAATTTTGTCAAGAATTTTTGTACTTCTAATTTGTACATGTTTATGTGCAGGTTAATTTATAAGCGGGAGGCCGCTTCGCCGTCCGCACTTCGCTGTCGTACCCGGTGGACGCACGTGCCAGTCTGTGATGATACACCGCGGCCGTGTCTGCTTGAACGCTGATGTCGAGCGAACGTGCACAACCTGTGGTCCGATCTACATCAAGTCACTGGGACCGCGCCCGCGATTGACTCGCTGTTCACACGGTTTATCGCGCCCGCGGCCAACTCGTCGGTCTGCGCCGCCTTACAATGCCTTGGCCGACTCACCCGTCCGCACCGCCTTACAACACCACGGACGAATCGCCCGTCCACCCACATGGCCGGTTCACGAGTCCACGCCGGCTTACAAGATGGAGAACAATTTGCTCGTCCGCGCCAGCTTACAACGCTACGGCCGACTCATCCGTTTGCTCCTGCGGGTGACTCATCCGTAGTTGATTTTAGCTTCACCGTGGTAACCATCAACTCCACGGCAGATAAATTCCGGCTTAACATATCAGGTGACATCTATCTAAGTCTATTTTTGACACATATTGTTTTTTGTCGAAAGAACAATTACTTTGGACCGTATATTTTGATATGCAGGACAATTATTCATTATAAACGTGGTTTATACCATGGGTACGAAGCATGCGCTGGCAACGTCCTGCCCGGTGTTCGTCCGTGCCACATTACACGGTGAATGGACGCGTGCAAGACGCCGCCCTTCTGGCCCGGTTTACATCAGCTTGCCGGGACCGTGCCTGCGTTTGACTCGCCCGTCCGAACCGGTTTACAACACCGTGGCCGGTTCATCTGCCCAAGCCACCTCTAATACTGTGGACATCTCTACCGTCCATTTATTGCGGCCTGGTCTACATCAACATACCAGGCCGCACCTGTCTGCATGAGCAAGTCACAGCTTGGGTAACCCGGTTTTCTTTCAAAATGGAGGTAAATTATCATATACTATCAACCGCCGTCTACACTGGATGGCTCAACGGGCAGGCGCACAAGTCGCCGCCACTACAGTTTGGTTAACTTCAAATCGCCAGTTGGAAGGAATCATTGGCCGAGTTGCTGACACGGCTCATACGGGATCATTTATAACCCGCCGCAGTCATCACAACCTTCTGTGGATTCACATCGTGTTGTCAACACCAATGGTATCCAAGTTATGCCAGTTTATATCACAACCAAATATGGAGAGTTTCAAGCCAACTCCTCGAGTCACCTTGAGACTCGGGGGCTACGATGACATGACTAAGCAAATCTTGCCAGCAAATTTAAGAACCCCAGGACGATGGAGGGAAAGATAACCCGGTCCCGGAGGCTACTGTTATTTGAAGGCTGTCAGAAAATTTTCGGCTTAGTAAGTATATGACAGTTAGAAAATCCCGGCTCAATGAAGAAGTTCCGGATCATCAGAAAGGATTCCGGTTTAAAATCCGGCTCAAGGGAAGTCAGTCTCACTAAAGCTCTCAAGTATCCAGTTTACAATCCGGTTCAAGGGAAATATATTCTCCCACAAAGCTCTCAAGCGCTCAAATCCGGTTTAAAAATGTCCGGTTCAAAAAGGAATTAACTTCTCGCAAGTTCGAGTTGAAAGGCCATCAGAAAATTTCCGGCTGAAAATGAAGGTTCCAGTTTACAATCCGGTTGAAGGGAAAGATGTCTCCCACAAAGCTTTGAAGCTCTCAATATCCGGTTCAAAATCCCGGTTCAAGAAGGATTTATCTCTTGCAAAAAGTTAAAGGGTGCCAAAGAGGACTTGCTGCCATGATGCGCGGTCCAAACATGGGTATCATGCCTTATTGGCTTATCATATTATTGGTCACTTGGGGACTTGGTCGTATCCGAACCATAGCCACGCCTCTTGATCGGCCTAGTGCCACAATATCACTTGGGGCTTGGTCGTGTCCGAACCAATGCAACACCTTTTGATAGGCGAAAGCCACCAGATCACTTGGGGACATGGTCAAGTCTGAACCAGTCACGCCTCTTCATCGGCCTAAGGCCATAGAGTCACTTGGGGGCTTGGTCGAACCCGAACCATTGCCACACCACTTGATCAACATAATGCCACGATTTCAGTTGGGGACCTGGCTGACTTGAACCATAGCTACACCTTATTGGGAGCTTGGTCGTGTCCGACCATGGTAACACCATCTGATCGGCTCAGTAAAGCCTCCTTTTGCAAACGGTCTTATCATTGCCTTTGCTTCCATATTTTTTTCATAACTGTTATTTGATTTTTGTTGCGTTTTTAAACCGACATTGTTAATCCGTTTCGAACTGTCAATTACAAATTGGCGGAACACGGTCAAATCCTAAACCGGAGACTATCTGCCCGGTTTGATTTTATGTTACCATCTTATTATGGAGTAAACTGGTGTTCATTCACCCGGCTTGACTTTCAATTACAAATTGTCAGTACATGATCAAATCATAATCCGGAGACTATCCGCCCGGTCTGGTTTGACTACGAGTCGCGAGTATTATATATGGTTAAACCGGTGTTTATCACAACCCGGTACGGTTTTATCATAAACCGACATGATATGAAAGGACTTATCATTACTCAAGATTGGGGTTATCACCCTTACTACAAAAAATTGGTAAACCAATGATGTGATTCAATGTCACAGGTATGATATATTTCATTGATTATTCTTAAGTGCAGCCTTGGTTATAAACCTGGGGTATATGTTGGGCATTATGACCCGTCCGGCGGTAAACCGCCAGGACACTTTAAACTTGTTGTATGCAGAGATAGGTTGAATAAAGCATGATGATAAATTATCCGGTGTTTATTAAACCGGCCTGGCTTTAAGACGATAAGTCGCCAGTATATGATGAGAAATTATCCGGTGTTTGTTAACCCGGCCTGGCTTTGGACTATAAGTCGCCAATTATGTTATCTTGAATAAGCCAACATGGCTAGATTTTTATTATGGTTATCAATAACCAATATTATGATTGAGGTTTTCAAAGTCGCTTCAGCGCAATGGCTATTATTTCATCAATGGGTATGATTTATTCTACAATGGAGGGAATAGTCCCGAGTCGCTGCAGGCTTACGACCCGGCACTTGGGGGCTACATTGTTTAAGTTGAGACTATATCAAATATGCAAGTCTCATGTCGCCGCAAGCATGCACCATGACACTTGGGGGCTAATGCAAAGTAATTTTTTGCTCATATTATTGAAGACCCGACTCATCACATTATAATGAGTCGGCCCTTGGGGGCTACCAATTGCTCCTGTCAACAGTTGAAGGTACAAAGCTTTTTATTCATTATATTGAAGAGTCCACTGCTCAGTTGGTAAAGCACAAGGCTCTTAACCTTGTGGACGTGGATTCAAGTCCCATGATGGGGGTTACATCATATGATGTTATTTTCGTTGAAGTATATATTAAGTCCCAGCTCAATATTATCTTACCGAGCCGGCCCTTGGGGGCTACACATCATTGCTCAAATCTACATGATTATACCTACAAAGTCCCTGCTCATTATTGCATAATGACCCGGCCCTTGGGGGCTACATAATATGGAGTATTCAGTTTTTACTAAGTGACCGGGATGAACAACATGGATTTCTTCTTAAGTGGCAGTATTTATATTGAAGCAAGTCTTAAGCAATCACTTTGTTCTGCTCAAGACTTGGGGGCTACAAGTATTATATTATTATTGAAGAAATATTGTCAAATTCTCTGATTGAGCAAACTAGGTTGACCCGGCGTCACCAATCATTATGACCCTGTGGCTGCAACCCGGTGTCATTAATAATCATGAACCGGCATTGGCAACAATCATGAACCGGTGTCTGCAACAATCATGACTCAAAATTATCAAGTTTTTCTAACCCGACGGTCTTTGGTAATGATAAAACCGGCAAGTTCTTCATCTTCAAACCGGTTGAATATCAGATGAGTATTTCAAGACCAATATTTCTTAAACCGGCGTTTTGGAAGCTGACTCAAGTGGATTATTCTTCACAATATTTTTTCTATAAGAAGCCAACATCAGCAATTTGAGTATGAAGCTGGTTATTGACCCGGATTTTCTAGAAGGAGGAAATGACAAAGGACTTCAGGACGATCAGGTGCCGGTCTACAAGAATTCTTAACCTGGAGCACAACCTGCCAAATTTGTTCTGGTGTTTATTTTGCAGCATAAGTTTACCATGGATAAATCCAAGCTAAACTTGGTGGCTAATGTCGGGGATATACCCCGCGGTGTAAACCGGCCGGAAGTTAACCCGGCCAGACTTGGCGGTTTATTAGAGGTCCCGCCGGCACTTGGCGATATTCATCTGGTGACCCGCCCAGACCTGGCAATTTACCAGCAACCCGCCAGGATGTTGTAACTCACTGGTGACCCGGCGGACGGGTCAGAGGAGCGACAAGACCCGGTAGCCCGTCTGACGGTTCATGAAGGCCGGTTCAACTATTGTGGGCCGGTTTAAGAGGAAAGGCATGAGGAATATTTGTCTTACAAGGAGTTAAGACCTGGGCTTGTATCCGGTTTGTATTAGAGATAGACTAGTCCTAATCCTAATAGGACTCCACATGTAACCCGCCCCTTCAACATATATAAGGAGGGGCAGGGCTCCCCAAACAAGCGACAAGCAAGAGAAACAATCTTAGGGCTAGACACAAAGAGGAGAGCCGGTTTACGGCGACTCCCTCGTGATCATAATGAGACCTAGCCTCAAACAACATGTAGGGTTTTTACCGGATGATGTTTCCCGGGGCCCGAAGCTGTCTAAATCCCTGTCTTGTGTTGCGTCTCTAGATTCCGCTCAACCCCTCTCAAGCTACCACATAGATGCGTTGGCCTCGCGACTAAGTCCTGACACTAAGGACATCTGACGTGTTAATTCCACGACAACATCCATTACAGGAGTGAACATCAGACTTTCCTCATGTTGCTCGGAACGATGGATGGCACAGGGCCTACTCTATCGCGCGGCGGAGGCCACTACTTCTTTGGGAGAAGAGGCAGGGCTGGCTGCCTGGATGTGCTCTAATTTGAGGTAACAACTGAATCTTGTCAGATACTAGTTAAATGCGAGCTATGGGTGTGAAGCACTGATATGCCAGTACATTTGATTGTGACCTGGTCTAATTTTGTACCTGAACTTTTTTTAGAAAAGACTATATGTCAACTTGATGTGCTAGCAGAACTTATTGTGTTGTCTGTCTGTTTTCTTTGCACAACATTCAAGATATTTCCCCGTCATTGATAAAGACAATGAACCGTTATGTACGACTTCGTTGGTTTCAACATAGCCCTTCCCGTAGTGATCCACTGCTTCCATCCTGGTTGTGCCGCCTGCGTGAAATTTTTGTATGCAAGTTCAGTGTGCTATGTTCTAAATGATTGTGTCAACTATATAAGTTTTTACTGAGCATCAGCAATGCATATGGCTGAAAGATGTATTTACGAGCATCGACCAATTGGTCTCTCTCTCTCTCTCTCACACACACACACACACACACGCGCACACGCACAAGTGGGACCCGTTGAATTATTTCTTTGCTCGTGACAACTTTTAATTAGGTTCCACTGTAATCTAACTTTTTTCTTAAGTTATTAATTGAGCTCAGTGACTTCAAAAAGTTGTACAGAAGCCTTGTTTGGGCCTTTCCAGGGTCGGTGAATGTGGGCTGAGTAACCATGTTAGGTTGTACTATACTACACATGCCATTTTTTTCAACATCAGCAATGCAACTGGGCCAACAGTTGTACACAATATCCGGGTCAACTTGCTATTCTCCGCCCCGCTGGGCTGCAAACTTTCCTAGGTGGTATGCGTTAGGCCTAACAAGAAAATGGACTTTAAGAAATAATGAATGGGATATAATTATAATAACTAGGCACTAACTATGCACCAAACACGTAATTAGTTTAAAAAATATATTATTTTTGGAATTTGAAATTCTTATTTCATTACTTGTTGCGCGCGCAATATTTCGTTGGATTTTAACGTAATCCAACTTTATTTTGAAATTATATTTAACCTGACTAGAAATTTCGGATAAAAATATTTCGGATCCCATCAAAATGTGGGAATTTTTTTGAATTCTGTTTTGAGCAGTTGTTTGAAATTATTAATCGTTGTCCTAGCTAGAAGTTGGGCTGTACTTTTAACAAACTGTAAATGTGCTGTAGTAAATTCCATTAGAATTAAAAAATGGGCTGTACATTCTTACAAATCGCAAATGGGCTATATGTTCTCTGCCAAATCCGAGCTGTGGGCCTACTAAGTTGACGCGTACCAAGGGCTTTGTCAACTTAGTCAATATAAACGATTCTAGCTGTAGTGATCGTACGATGTCCATCCAACGGCCGTAGTGCTTCTTCAACCTCTGGTCTTCTTGCTCCAGCTGCCCAAAGCAGCGTCGGTCGTGTCGCGTGCTCCTGTCTCCCGTGGCCGGCTGTGATGCCGCGGAGGCCTCACCGCCCCGTACTACTCCCACCGCTGGCCGGGCCATCCCTCTACTCACCCACACCCCGTGTTATTCTGCAGCGACGGCAGCCTCACACCGCAGCCGAACCAGTGAACCCTCGTACTCCTTTCCCTACGGGCTTCCACTGTTGCATCTTCCCCGGCTCCGCATCGTCCGCTTCCTAGGCCTCGCCGTCGTCCAGACCACCGCCCTGGTGCTCTTGGCGTGGCGTGGTCAACATGGTCAATGACTGACTTCCATCGGAAGAGTACTATACATGGAGAGGCTGACAGCTGGGTCCACGCGGCCGCAAGGAAGTGCCTGCTTATTACACGTAAAATAACTATTCCTCCACCTGTCAGCAGGGACCCATCGGATGGGCCACCTTATTTCGTGAAAAAAACGTTTCCCCCTTGACTGCTGGGACCCACCGGACGGGCCACCATATTTCACGAAAAAAATGTTCCCCCCGTTGTCAGCTCGGACCCACCATAAGTCCCTCCTTATTACGAACAAAAAAATGAATACTCCCCTTGCTAGCTGGGACCCACCATGGTGGGAGGCTGACTTGTGGTCCTACTAAGTTGACTGGGACGGGGGCCTTTGTCAACTTTAGTCAATATGAACGATTCTAGCTCCTGTGACCGTACGATGTCCATCCAACGGCCGTAGTGCTTCTTCAACCTTTGGTCTTCTTGCTCCAGCCGCCCAAAGCAGCGCCGGTTGTGCCGCATGCTCCTGCGTCCCGTGGCCGGTTGTGATGCCGCGGAGGCCTCACCGCCCCGTACAACTCCCACCACTTGCCAGGCCATCCCTCTACTCACCCACACCCCCTGTTATTCTGCGGCGACGACAGCCTCACACCGCAGCCAAACCAGTGAACCCTCGTACTCCTCTCCGCACGGGCTTCCACTGCTGCATCTTCCCCGGCTCCGCGTCGTCCCCTTTCTAGGCCTCGCCGTCGTCCAGACCACCGCCCTGGTGCTCTTGGCGCGGTGTGGTCAACATGGTCAACGACCTACTTCCATCGAAAGAGTACTATACGTGGAGAGGCTGACAGTTGGGTCCACGCGGCTGCAAGGAAGTGCCTGCTTATTACGCGCAAAATAATTATTCCTCCACCTGCCAGCAGGGACCCATCGTACGGGCCACCTTATTTCATGAAAAAATGTTTCCCCCCTGACTGCTGGGACCCACCAGTCGGGCCACCGTATTTCGTGAAAAAAACATTCCCCCCGCTGTCAGCTTGGACCCACCGTAAGTCCCTCCTTATTACGCACAAAAAAATGAATACTCCCCCTGCTAATTGGGACCCACCATGGTGGGAGGCTGACTTGTGGTCCGACTAAGTTGACTGGGATGGGGGCCTTTGTCAACTTTAGTCAATATGAATGATTGTAGCTCCAGTGATCGTACGATGTCCATCCAACGGCCGTAGTGCTTCTTCAACCTTTGGTCTTCTTGCTCCAGCCGCCCAAAGCAGCGCCGGTCGTGCCGCATGCACCTGCCTCCCGTGGACGGCTGTGCTCCCACGGAGGCCTCACCGCCCCTACTATTCCCACCACTGGCCAGGCTCTGCGGCGACGGCAGCCTCACACCGCAGCCGAACCAGTGAACCCTCGTACTCCTCTCCGCGCGGGCTTCCACTGCCGCATCTTCCCCGGCTCCGAGTCGTACCCTTCCTAGGCCTCGCCGTCGTCCACTGCCGTGGTGCTCTCGGCGCGGCGTGGTCAACATGGTCAAGGAACGACTTCCATCGGACGTGGACTGTACGTGGAGAGCCTGACAGCTGGGTCCATGTCCGCAGCAAGGAAGTGCCTCCTTATTACGTGAAAAATAATGATTCCAACGGGCCACTGTATTGCGCGAAAAAAACGTTTCCCCCTAACTGCTGGGACCCAGCAGCTACACCTTCGCATGCAAGAAGTGTGTCTGGGCAAAAAAAACACAAAATGATTCGCCCCCTGACTGCTGGGACCGACCAGCTACATCTTCACACACAAGGAATTGCCTGACAGTCGGGACCCACCTGGTCGAAGCGTACGTAGCGTTGTCATTCTGGTCGTGAACGTGTACGAACATATATACTGGTCGATGTAGAGGCGCACACGTGTCGTAGTAGAGGCGCGCACGTAGCATGTATACGTACGTACAACAGCCAGGGTGCAAGAAAGAAAATACGGCCACGTATGTGTACATACGGGCAGGGTCTCGAAGGCCTACTCGTGAATACGTATGGCCAGGGCTCGTGTACATGGTCGGGCCGGAATGGAGAAATAGCATCGTCGTCATGTTCATGGGGAGGCAACAGAATGCGTCATGTTCATGGGGAGGCAACGGAATGCGTCGTGTTCATCGGGAGGCAACGGAACGCATGGGAGCCAACCGGCTGGGTCGGAATGGAATGCGTCGTCGTGTTCATTGGGAGGGCTTGGATGGAATAGGCGATGGAAACGAGGCCTGGCGTACCGCAGAATGGAGGAAACGGCCTTGTGTTCGACTGGCCACGTTCGAAACGGGATCCTGTTCATCGGGAGGGGTCTGGCGTACCGCAAAACGGAGGAAACAAACCTCCTACGGTCGAAACAGGGGTCCTGTTGATAGGGAGGGGTGTGGCGTACTGCAAAACGGACGAAACGGACCTCCTATGGTCGAAATGGGGGTCTTGTTGATTGGGAGGGGTGTGGCGTACCGCAAAACGGACGAAACGGACTTGTGTTGGAGCGCTACGGTCGAAACGGGTGTCCTGTTCATCGGGAGGGGTGTGGCATACCGCAAAACGGGAGTCCACGGGATACTGTTCATCCCCATGATCGACCTCCTCCAGCCTCCACGAGCTACCGTCGACCACCTCCAGCCTCCACGGGCTCCTGTTCATCCAGCCTCCACCACACGCTACTCCACCGACTATTGTTCAACCATCCCTCCACGGGCAGCCCTCCACCATCTACTATTCATCCAGCCCTCCACACCACGCGGTCCTGTTCATCCAGAGGCAACGCCACCGCTCACTGTTCATCCAACCCCCCCCCCCCCGCAACATTCACTGTTCATCCAAAGAGGCAGCATCGACCGACTTCAGTTAGCAGCAGTAGCGAAGGAATCGCTCGATTAGGTTTAGCTAACAGCCATCGATCGATCACTCAGGTTTAGTAACGCATAACCTGTAGTGCAATCGATCGGGTTCAGTTAGAGCCCAACACCTCGCTCGGGTTCAGTTAGAGCCAACGCCTCACACACACACACGTACATGTACAAGAGAAACGCGCATCGCTCGGCCCCCAACCTCCCACCATAACCGGGAACTCCCTGAAATTTTCCTCGCCCTCGCTTCTACCATGGTTTTTTCCGTCATGGACGACCCAAAGAATGTCATGCAGCTGCGTCTCCGGCCCGCCCAGGACGAAAAGCCATTTTCCGTCATGATTTTTGTCATAGAAGTAGGAGCCCACCACATCTATGATGATACTGGGTTTTGTCACAATTATCATCATAGAAGTGTCATATGTATGACAAAAAAATTCGTTCAGCCCAAAATGTCATGGATGTGTCTTTTTTTGTAGTGCCTTAACAAATCCCAAGAAGGAATGTATTGGTTTCAAAAGGAAACTAAATGAGGATGGTTCTTAGTGGGAACCACATCAATATCCTCAAACTGTGTGTGTTCCTGCAAAGAGCAAAATGCTTGATCCAGCATTACTTTTCGGATACAACTCTCCTATTCCTAGATATCCTAATGAGGACTCCCTGGACAACTAAAAGTTGTTCAAGAATCAACATGGTGAGACTGTTTCTCGGTATGTTGGACCAAATAATAGAAATGCCCCCCCCGAAGAAAGCTATTTGGGTGCCAAAGAAAATTGTTGATGCTTTGCCTATTTCTCCTGGATAAACCATGCAGGCACAAAGAATTCGACACGATGAGTATATGCATACATGATACAATCAAAATGATCATGCGTCTGGAAAGAATTTTAATGCTTACTCTTTCATTTATGCTAGCTCCTCATCGAAAGAAATCATATCCTACTCGTTCATTTGTTTTGAAGCCACCTGCAAAGATGTGGGTGGTTAAGAAAGCCTAATTCTTCTGCGGGACTGTGGTTCCCGGTGCACTGAATGGATTATGGACAGTTGATGCACTAGTCATATGACCGGAGACAAGTCGTTGTTTGTCGACCCCAATCTAACTGCTCTCCTCTGAAGTATATCACGTTTGGTGACAACAACAAAGGAAAGGTTATTTGGCTAGGTAAATTGCTATATCCAAGGACAAATCTATTGATGAGGTGCTACTTGTTCAATCCCTTGGATTCAATCGTATGTCAGTTGACAAGCTATGTGATTTTGGCATTGAGGGAGTCCTAGACTAGGGGGTGTCCGGATAGCCGAACTATCATCATTGGTCGGACTCCAAGACTATGAAGACACGAGATTGAAGACTTCGTCCCGTGTCCGGATGGGACTTTCCTTGGCGTGGAAGGCAAGCTTGGCGATACGGATATGTAGATCTCCTACCATTGTAACCGACTCTGTGTAACCCTAGCCCTCTCTGGTGTCTATATAAACCGGATGGTTTTATTCCATAGGACGAACAACAATCATACCATAGGCTAGCTTCTAGGGTTTAGCCTCCTTGATCTCGTCGTAGATCTACTCTTGTAATACCCACATCATCAATATCAATCAAGCAGGACGTAGGGTTTTACCTCCATCAAGAGGGCCCGAACCTGGGTAAAACATCGTGTCCCTTGTCTCCTGTTACCATCCGCCTAGACGCACAGTTCGAGACCCCCTACCCGAGATCCGCCGGTTTTGACACCGACATTGGTGCTTTCATTGAGAGTTCCTCTGTGTCGTCACCGATAGGCTCGATGGCTTCTTCGATCATCAACAATGACGCAGTCCAGGGTGAGACTTTTCTCCCCGGACAGATCTTCGTATTCGGCGGCTTTGCACTGCGGGCCAATTCGCTTGGCCATCTGGAGGAGATCGAAAGCTATGCCCCTGGCCGTCAGGTCAGATTTGGAAGTTTGAACTTCACGGCTGACATCCGCGGAGACTTGATCTTCGATGGATTCGAGCCACAGCCGAGCGCGCCGCACTGTCACGATGAGCATGATTTCGCTCTGCAGCCGGACAGTGCCCTGGACGCCGCACACGAGCCCGCTCCGACCCTCGATTCGGAGCCGGCTGCGCAGATCGAGGACGGGTGGCTGGACACCGCCTCGGGGGCTGCAACCTCTACGGCAATGGAGCCGAATACTGGCCTTGTCCCTTGTGAAGCTCGTGACTCCGAGGTGCCGGACTCCTCGCCGGACTCCGAACCTCCCGCGACCCCTCCAATCGAATCCGATGGGGCGCCGATCATGGAGTTCACCGCTGCGGACATCTTTCAACATGCACCTTTCAGCTACATCTTGAGTTTGCAAAAGTATCTCTCGTTATCAGGAGATCCCTAGCCGGACTGCGGTCAGGACGGTTGGGATGCGGACGATGAAGAAATTCAAAGCCCACCCACCACCCACTTAGTAGCCACTTTCGACGATCTAACCGACATGCTAGACTTCGACTCCGAAGACATCGACGGTATGGACGACGATGCCGGAGACGACCAAGAACCAGCGCCTACTGGGCACTGGAAAGCCACCTCATCATATGACATATACATGGTGGATATCCCAAAGGATGGGAATGGCGAAGGAACAACGGAGGATGACCCCTCCAAGAAACAGCCCAAGCGCCGGCGTCAGCGGCGCCGCTCTAAATCCCGCCACAGCAAGAATGGAGATTCCGGCACCGGAGATAATAATACCCCAGACAATGCCGAAGACAACACCCTCCGGCAAGATTCAGCACAGGAGGACGGAGAAGCCAGCCCTCATGAGAGAGCGGCAGACGAAGAGGTAGAGGATGATAATTACATGCCTCCCTCCGGAGACGAGGCAAGCCTCGACGACGACAAATTTGTCGTGCCTGAGGATCCCATCGAACAAGAGCATTTTAAACGCAGGCTTATGGCCATGGCAAACAGCCTCAAGAAAAAGCAGCAACAGCTTAGAGCTGATCAAGATCTGCTAGCGGACAAATGGACTGAAGTCCTTGCGGCCGAAGAGCATGAGCTCGAACGCCCCTCCAAAAGCTACCCCAAACGCAAGCTGCTCCCTCGATTAGAGGAGGAGGCATATAAACCTGCATCACCAGTGCACAATACGGCTGACCGACCACCCCGTGGCCGCGACAGAGAGGCCTCTAGGCCCTCCACTAGAACCGTACCCCGGCATCGCTCGAAAAGCACAAGGCCACAGGGGAACACTCTGGACTTGCGAGATATATTGGAGGATAAGGCAAGACAATCAATATCGATCTACGGATCGCGTTGGTGCCCCATGATACATGACGACAACCGTCGCGCCGGACACAACAAGTCCGGCCGGGCCGAACATAGTAGACAAAGCTCTTTTGAGCTCCGTCGTGATATAGCCCAATACAGAGGCGCCGCACACCCACT
The DNA here is from genome assembly GCF_018294505.1 of Triticum aestivum. NCBI lineage: Eukaryota > Viridiplantae > Streptophyta > Magnoliopsida > Poales > Poaceae > Triticum > Triticum aestivum. The sequence goes on from NC_057798.1 coordinate 347,466,013, forward strand.
ATGCTTCACAGATGAAGTAATGGATCATCAAATCCCCGAAGGGTTTAAACCCGTGAATATTGAATCTTATGATGGCACAACAGACCCCACGGTTTGGATCGAAGACTATCTCCTTCATATCCACATGGCCCGCGGTGACGATCTTCACGCCATCAAATACCTCCCACTCAAGCTTAAAGGACCAGCTCGGGATTGGCTCAACAGCTTGCCAGCAGAATCAATTGGGTGTTGGGAGGACCTGGAAGCCGCATTCCTTGATAACTTCCAGGGCACGTATGTGCGACCACCAGACGCTGACGACTTAAGCCATATAATTCAGCAGCCAGACGAATCGGCCAGACAATTCTGGACACGGTTCTTCACTAAGAAAAATCAAATCGTCGACTGTCCGGATGCGGAGGCCCTCGTGGCCTTCAAACATAACATCCGCGACGAGTGGCTTGCCCGGCACCTGGGACAGGAAAAGCCGAAATCCATGGCAGCCCTCACATCACTCATGACCCGCTTTTGCACGGGAGAGGGCAGCTGGCTAGCCCGCAGGAACAACCTTAGCAAAAATTCTGGCAGTCCGAATATCAAGGACCGCAATGGCAGGTCGCGTCGCAACAAGAACAAACGCCGCATTAACGGCGACAATAATGAGGATACGGCAGTCAATGCCGGATTCAGAGGCTCTAAAACCTGTCAGCGGAAAAAGCCATTCAAAAGAACTACTCCGAGTCCGTCCAATTTGGACCGAATACTCGATCACTCGTGCCAGATAAACGGCACCCCCGAAAAGCCAGCTAACCACACCAACAAGACTGTTGGGTATTCAAGCAGGCAGGCAAGCTAATTGCCAAAAACAACGACAAGGGGCTGCATAGCGATGACAAGGAAGAGACCCGACCGCCGAACAATAGAGGACAAAAGGGTTTCCCCCCACAAGTGCGGACGGTGAACATGATATACGCAACCCACATACCCAAAAGGAAGCGGAAGCGTGCACTCAGGGATGTATACGCGATGGAGCCAGTCGCCCCGAAGTTCAACCCATGGTCCTCCTGCCCGATCACTTTTGATCGAAGAGTCCACCCGACCAGCATCCGCCATGGCGGATTCGCCGCATTGGTTCACCAGAGTCCTGATGGACGGTGGCAGCAGCCTGAACCTGCTTTATCAGGATACAGTGCGCAAAATGGGCATAGACCCCTCAAGGATTAAACCCACAAAGACGACCTTTAAAGGCGTCATACCAGGTGTAGAGGCCAATTGTACAGGCTCAGTTACACTGGAAGTGGTCTTCGGATCCCCGGACAACTTCCGAAGCGAGGAGTTAATCTTCGACATAGTTCCGTTCCGCAGTGGCTATCATGCTCTGCTCGGACGTACCGCGTTTGCAAAGTTCAACACGGTGCCGCACTACGCATACCTCAAGCTCAAGATGCCAGGCCCTCGAGGAGTCATCATGGTCAATGGAAACACTGAACACTCTCTTCGAATGGAGGAACATACAGCGGCTCTCGCGGCAGAAGTACAGTGCAGCCTCTTAAGGAAATTCTTGAGTCCGGCCGTTAAGCGACCGGACACAGCTAAACGCGCCCAGAGTAACCTACAACAAGACCACCTGGCACGTTCCGAGCACGCGTAGCAATGCGGCCCCAACCCCAGCCCCTGCAAAATTGCAAGACTGGTCCTTCACGTACATCATTACACTCTGGAGATACCATGGGCATAGGGGGAGGGGCACGACCACGATAGGCCCAGAATGCGGCTTAACCACACCAGGGGCTCTCAAGTGTGTCATTTTTTTTCTATTTTTCTTATTTTTTTACCCACAGGACTCCGTTCATCAGAGGCCTTGTCCGGCAGTAGACCTGCCAGACTCACGATGCAACAGCCAGGGAAGGAGAAAGGCTACGACGAATATCCAGGTGGTCTCCATTACAAGCATTAAATCTGTTTTATACACCATTCCGCAGCCTACCCCTGGAGGGGGACATGTTTAATAGTCCCATCCCTTGCTTACCGCACTATTTGTATCGTTCTGCATTCACGGCAGTATTCCTTGAATAAACAATGCAGCACCTTTTTGCTTATAATTGCATTTCTTTCTTATACATATGTTCATTTATGACATGTTGCATCCGTACGCTTTGGTACGGCTACATAAACTAGGGGCTTATGTTTCCCGCATCATGGTGTGATAAGTCCGAACACTTTCACAAGTGCGGCACCCCGAACTTATAGTATTATATGCATCGGCTCCGAATCATGTCTTGGGTCAATAGTTGGGTTTGCCCGGCTCCCATGTTTTGGTACCTTACGTTCCGTTGTATCGGCTAAGGTAGCACTGGGAGAACCACTGCGATTGCGCCCCAGTTGAGCTGGGCGAGCGCCTCAGTGGAGAAAGCTAAAATTGATCGTCATGATGAGGCGAGAGCCGGTCACTGTTCGAGAGGTTTTTTTCGAGTCCCTAAAGACTTATGCCGCTTAGAGCGAGGAACCGGCTTTGTCCGGCCCAGGCGTGGATAGCGCCCCAAATTCGGCCTTCCGAACACTAGGGGCTTCGCAGAAATTTAAAATTATAGAATTCTATGGCTAAGTGAGAGTGTTCAAGCATTATAAGTCCGGTTGCCTCGTTCGTTGTGTTGAGCGCCTCCCTAGATGGACCCAAAAATGGGAACAAGAGTGCTCAAATTTATCCCGAACACCCCAGCACTCGTGGCATGGGGGCTGAAGCCGACGACTTGCCCTCTCTCAGATTTGATAAACGGCCGCACAGAAGGTAATATTTTAAATTAACAAGCGTTGCTTAGCGCATATGAACAAAGTTTTCAGCGCATAGGATAACAAAATGCGAGTCTACTCAAATATTACATCTTTGGAGCACTCACCCGCAATAATGCGGGCACCCTTCAGGACACTCTTATAATACATCTCGGGTGTGCGATACTCCTTGCCCGACGGTGGCGCGTCCGTCACAAGCTTCTCAGCATCCATCTTGCCCCATTGCACCTTTGCGCGGGCAAGGGCCCGACGGGCACCTTCAATACAGGCGGATTGCTTGATGACTTCAACCCATGGACACGCATCCACCAGCCGCCGCACCAGGCCGAAGTAGCTCCCAGGCATGGCCTCCCTGGGCCATAGCCGAACTATGAGGCCCTTCATGGCCTGTTCGGCCACCTTGTAGAGCTCGACCAGCTGCTTCAGCTGGTCGCTAAGTGGCACCAGATGTCCGGCCTCAGCATACTGAGACCAGAAGACCTTCTTCGTCGAGCTCCCCTCCTCGGCCCTGTAGAAAGTGGCAGCATCGGACACGCTGCGGGGCAGATCTGCGAACGCTCCTAGAGAGCTCCGAATTTGGGTAAGTGATAGGTAATTCACACTCACATGCTTGCTTTGCATGAAAAATGCCTTACCCGCCGCTATTTTCTTCAACGCCTCAATTTCCTGGAGGGCCTTGTAGGATTAGGCCTTAGCGGCTTTGGCACTCTCAAGAGCCGATGCAATCTCGGACTCTCGAGTCTTCAAGTCGTGCTCCAAACTCTCATGTTTTTCCACGAGAGCCTGGAGATCTTGTTGTACCTCCGCCACCCGCGCCTCCTGCTTCTCTCGCTCGGTGCGCTCCGCGGCCGCATTACGTTCGGCCGCGGACACCGCCTCCTTCAGGGTCGCCACCTTGTCCGTGGCCCCTGCAATACCCACGTTATCCTTGCCATTCTTCTTGCAACCAAATCCTTTTCTGTAAGGTACAATTTTAATAAGGTGTTACTCACCTTCCTTGTCCTCGAGCTTCTTCTTGGCACGGCCGAGCTCGTTCTCGGACCGCTCGAGGCTTTGCTTCAAAGTATTGACCTCCGCAGTCAGTGCGGCAGAGGTCAGCAACACAGCCCGCAATCCCATATTGACATATTTTTTATGACTCCTGCGTATATCTTTTTAGATCCTCAGTCCGGCTTTTCTTTCCGAACAATGAACCGACCATCAGGGGCTACTGTCTATGCGGTACTATTTTACATATATCAAAATTCTTATCTCAAAGCCTGTTAGAAGGCTACTACAGGCTTCGGTCAGCCCGCTCTTGGCGAGCTGAACCTTCTGAATCATCGCACTCATGACGGTGCGGTGTTCCTCTTTGATGGAACTGCCGTTGAGCGCCTCCAGAAAGCTATCCGGCGCCTCCGTTTGGACGGAGGCCGCCGGCGTCACGGTCTTGCCCTTCTTATGAAGGGGCCGCCCGCCGGACTCCGGAGCCGCTACAGGTTCCGGTAGGGAGTCCGGTGCAAAGTCCGGGAGGTTGCCTTGCGGCACCTCCGGGGCCTCCTCCTCCTGGCGGGTCCCTTCCCGGGATCCCACCTCGGCATCATCCGCATCACGGGGGGTGGAGGCGGTCGGAAGGGTCCATATCCGACGCACCCAAGGACCCGCTCGACGAAGCGGGAAGATCATCCTTGGGCGGACTGCAGGGTTGTATGCGGCATTAGAAAGACACCATGTGGCGAAAAGAAAAATCGTGAAGTTATTCGGGAGTCCAGATACTTACGATCTCGCCAGGGGCTTGGCCCTTGAAGGCCAGTCCTCGTTGTCGTCGCCGGCGTTGGCAGAGCAGTCCGGGGGAAGAGTCCTTCCCTTATTGGACCCTTCGGCCTCCCTCATTGGGGAGGCCTTCCTTTTATTCCCTCCACTCGCTGGGGGAGAGGCCTCTTTCTTCTCCTCCTCGCCTTTGTGGGAGGAGTCCGCCTCGGAGTCACCGGACGATAAGTCCGATGACACCTGAAAACGGGAACTCTTTCGAGTGCCCGTGGCCTTCTTCTTGGCCTTCTTCTCCGGCACCACGTGGGGTGCCGGAACCAGCACCCCCGTTAAGCGGGCGTCCGCTGGGTCTTCTGGCAAAGGGGCCGGACAGTTAGTCTGCTCGGCCTTCTTCAGCCAGTCCTGTCAAAGGAGAGGGAGTTTAGATCCCGCATAGAGTCAAACTATGGAAAACAAGTGTCTCGTAAAGGGTAAAATCGCTTACCTCGCTAGCCGGACACTGCGAGCTGAATCCGTGATCTTCCATAGCGGATGCGGGAGCCTCGACACCCTTAAACAGCACCCTCCAGGCCTCTTCGTACGTAGTGTCGAAGATCCTGCTCAAAGTCTGGTGCTGCACCGAATCGAACTCCCACATATTGAAGTCCCGTTGTTGGCACGGGAGAATCCGGCGGATGAGCATGACCTAGACTACGTTGACAAGCTTGAGCTTCTTGTTCACTAGCTTTTGGATGCAGGCTTGGAGTCCGGTCAGCTCCTCCGAATCACCCCATGTCCGGCCACTCTCTTTCCAGGAGATGAGCCGTATGGGGATGCCAGATCTGAATTCGGGGGCCGCTGCACATTCAGTGTCACGCGGCTCGGTGATGTAGAACCACCCCGATTGCGACCCCTTAATGGTTTCCACGAAGGTGCCCTCAAGCCAAGTAACGTTGGGCATCTTGCCCACCATGGCGCCTCCGCACTCTGCTTGGCTGCCCTTCACAACCTTCGGCTTGACACTGAAGGTCTTGAGCCACAAGCCGAAGTGGGGCTGGATGCAGAGGAAGGCCTCACACACAACGATAAACGCCGAGATGTTGAGGATGAAATTCGGGGCCAGATCATGGAAATCCAGGCCGTAGTAGAACATGAGCCCTCGGACAAAGGGATGGAGTGGGAAGCCTAGTTTGTGGAGGAAATGGGAAAGGAATACTACCCTCTCATGGGGCCTGGGGGTGGGGATGAGCTCCCCCTCGTCGGGGAGCCGGTGCGCGATGTCGCTGGACAGATATCCGGCACTGCGCAGCTTCTGGATGTGCCCCTCCGTAACGGAGGAGGCCATCCACTTGCCTCCCGCTCCGGACATAGTTGGAGAAGGTTGAGGTGAGATGTGCGGACTTGGGCGCTGGAGCTCGAGTTCGCGGAGATGGATAAGCAAAGGAGGAAGAAGGCGTAGCTAAAAGGGTGGATCTTTATCCCCTTATATGGGCGGACGAAACCATGCGTCCCCACCGGCCTGATAAAACTCGCTTATCTCCCAAGCGCCGCAATCAATGGCGCGGTTGGGTTACCCACGTCCGTATTGATGGGAATCCCGGAATAAGGGGAACATGATCTCTGCTTCGACAAGACGTGCCAAGGAAACCGCTTCGCTAAACGCGCTGAGGTGGTACAATAAAACCAATTCGAGTAAAGGCTTGGTGGTGGTGTGATGTCACGCCACAAAATACGTCAGCAGATTGAACTTGTGTAAATATTATTCTCTCTACGGTGGTATGTGGAATTTATTTTACAGAGCCGGACACTATCCTGGTGTTCACAATCTTCTATAAATTATTCGGAGGAGGAACCCGCCTTGCAATGCCGAATACAATATGTGCGCCGGACTCGTCGTCATTGAAGCCTGGTTCAGGGGCTACTGAGGGAGTCCTGGACTAGGCGGTGTCCGGGTAGCCTAACTATCATCATCGGCCGGACTCCAAGACTATGAAGATACAAGATTGAAGACTTCGTCCCGTGTCCGGATGGGACTTTCCTTGGCGTGGAAGGCAAGCTTGGCGATACGGATATGTAGATCTCCTACCATTGTAACCGACTCTGTGTAACCCTAGCCCTCTCCGGTGTCTATATAAACCAGATGGTTTTAGTCCATAGGACGAACAACAATCATACCATAGGCTAGCTTCTAGGGTTTAGCCTCCTTGATCTCGTGGTAGATCTACTCTTGTAATACCCACATCATCAATATCAATCAAGCAGGATGTAGGGTTTTACCTCCATCAAGAGGGCCCGAACCTGGGTAAAACATCGTGTCCCTTGTCTCCTATTACCATCCGCCTAGACACACAGTTCAGGACCCCCTACCCGATATCCGCCGGTTTTGACACCGACAGGCATGCTAGTCTTATTCTCTATCACCAAATGCATTGTCTTCATGGCCTCTGACAATTCCTTTGTCTTTGAGGGAATTAGAACGGGTGATCTTTATATTGCGGATTTCTCTAAGGGTCCCTCAATCCAAACTTGTTTCCTTGCAAAACCAACAAAAGGTTGGCTGTGGCACCATAGACATGGTCATGCAGGTATGAGAAATTTGCAGACTCTGGTGAAGGAAAATCATTTCCGTGGGATTCCTGATGTAAAATTCAATAAGAATCGTCTCTGTGCTACCTGTGAGGTTGGTAAATTGGCTAAGAAGCATCATTCATCCAAGACAGTCATGACCACAATAAGACCACTGGAAATTATTCATATGGATTTATTTGGTCCTCAAAACTATGCAAGCTTCGGTGGCAGTTACCATGGTCTGGTTATTGTTGATGATTTCTCTTGATACATTTGGGTATTATTTTTCGAAGACACGACTTGTACTCAAGATATTTTCAAAAACTTCGCTAAGAAGTCCCAGAATGAATATGACATGCAAATTAAGCATGTCAGAAGTGACAATGGACCAGAGTTCAAAAATACTCACATTGCTGAATTTCTCGGTGATTATGTTGTTACTCATGAGTTCTCAACTGCATAAACTCCCCAACAGAATGGTGTTGTTGAATGAAAGGACATAACACTCATTGAAATGGAGATAATAATGCTCAGTGAGTATAAAAATCCCATTCATTCATGGGCTGATGCCATTAACACTGCTTGTCATGTTATTAATCATGTCTATCTTCACATTCCTTAAGAAAACTTCATATGAGCTTATCACTGGCAAGAAACCAAACATTTCTTATCTACGTGTTTTTGGTGCACCTTGTTACATTCTTGACATGAATCATTCTTCCAAGTTTGCACCCAAGGCACATGAATGTTTTCTTATTGGTTATGGCTCAAACTCGCATACGTATCATGTCTATAACTCTCACCACATGAAGGTTATGGAAATGATAAATGTGAGGTTTGATGAATCTAACGTCCCTCAAAAGGAGCACCTGCAAAATGTGATAGAGGAGCCAATTATATCATATGCTATTCGGCAAATGGCCATTGGGAGCATCAAGCCTGTTGAAGGAAATGTACCTGACTCCTCTGATGACAATGCTGCTATGACTCAAAGCAAAACTCATCAAGCCACTGCCAAAGAAAATTCTCCTCTGAATTAAAATGGAAATCAAAATCATAATGCCGATCAAAATGTCAATCATGAAGGGAATGATGACTCAACTACCGATGCTGATGATAATGACCATCATGAAGAAAATGCTCATTCTTGTGTGGTGAATCGAGTTGATCCTTCACTAATTCTCGATGAAAGTGAGAATCTAGGTTATCAACCCACAACTCGTTCTTGCACTCGTTTAGCTAACTACTGTGGAAGTTTCTCCTTTGTTCCACTGGCAGAAGCTACCAAGTATGAAGAAGCCATGAATGATCTAGACTAGATGAATGACATGCAAGAGGAGTTGGTGCAATTCAAATTGAATGATATTTGGGAACTGGTTGACAAACCGAATCCCAAAAAGCACAGTATCATTGCGACAAAATGGATTTTCCGCAATAAGCAAGATGAAAATGGCATTTTGGTGAGAAATAAAACACGACTTGTTGCTCAAGGGTACACACAGGTAGAAGGCATTGATTTCGGTGAAACATATGCTCCTGTTGCATGGCTTGAGGAAATTCACATTCTTCTCGCTCATGCAAATTACAATGATATCTTGCTTTATCAAATGGATGTGAAAAGTGCTTTCCTCAATGGTGAAATTGATGAGGAAGTTTATGTTAGACAGCCACCTGGCTTTGAACACCCTGAGTTTCCTAACAAAGTTTGCAAGTTGAAGAAAGCTTTACATGGGCTAAAGCAAGCCCCTCGAGCATGGTATGCCACCCTGAAGAAGTTTTTGCTTGACAAAAGGGTTCAAGAAAGGATCCATAGATCCCACACTTTTCACTCGTGTTGTTGACAATGAATTATTCCATTTTCAAATCTATGTGGACGAGATTATCTTCGTCTATACTAACAATGCTTGCAGCTTACAATTCAGGAAAATGATGTCCCATAAATATCAAATGTCCATGATGGGTGAACTCAAATTCTTTCTCGGACTGCAAAATTGTCAACAACAAAATGAAATTTTCATTTCCCAGAAGAAATATCCGAAGGAATGCCTAAAGAAGTACAAAATGCATGATTCTGAAATGAAGGTCTATAAGACTCCAATGCCCACGAATGGTATAAGATGGATGCGGTTGTGTATGGCATATGATCAGAAAGCCTATCGTTTGATGATTGGGTCTCTTCTTTATGTATGTGCATCCAGACCTGACATTATGTTGATTGTTTGCATGTGTGCCTTCTATCAAGCTGCACCAAAAGAATTGCATCACCAAGCGGTCAAGCGCATTATGAGATATTTGGCTCACACCCCATCTTAGGTTTATGGTATCCTAAGGGAGCACAATTTTATCTTATTGGTTATTCAGACTCAGATTGGGCCGGTGACTTGGTTGATAGGGAATCTACCTCAAGGACATGTCATTACCTTGGTTGATCATTGGTCTGTTGGTCTTCAAGGAAGAACAATTGTGTATCTCTCCCTACCGCTAAAGCCACATATATTGCTGATGGTGCTTGTTGCACTTAGTTGTTGTGGATGCAGAAGACATTGAAGGGTTATGGCATCAAGGTCAAGAACATACCTCTATATTGTGATAATGAGAGTGCCATCAAAATTGCACATAGTGCCGTGGAGCATTCTTGCATGAAGCACATTGCCATGAGACATCATTTTATTCGTGATCGTGTGGCTCGAGAGGATATTATCATCAATCACGTCAAGACCAAAGACGGTCTCACCGATATATTCACCAAGCCACTCGATGAGAAAAGATTTTGTGCATTATGGTGTGAGGTAAATATCCTGGACTTCGCAAACATGCAGTAAGCTGGACTCGACACCCATGCTAACACTTTCACATCTTTGAAGGAATGGGTGCATACCACTCGAAGAGTTTGAGAATTTCGACAAATTGAAATTTTGTTTCTGGGAGTGAATACATTAACGAAGAACTAGACTAACCGGGTGCCACGATAATTGTGCGGCGCTCGGGGTCATAAAGTTCTTATATGGTGGGTTACGCCACCACAATTTTCTTTCATTGATATTATTTTCGTTCGATGGACTTGGTTTCTGTCCGAGTGTATTTCTCTCATAGCTATTTGATCACGTGCTTGTGCTTCAGCCTGAGTGAAATGCCTAGGACCCTGTTTTCCCTCTGATCTATCTCTTCCAGTCTTTGTTGTTCCGTTGCAAATGCTCAAATTTTATCTGGAATGAAACTTATCTGGTGTCCTTGACCACGATTAAGATTCGGTCCAAACATTTATCTACTTTGTGAAAGCTATCCGTAATTTGGGGTTTCCCTCCCAATTCAGGACCACGATCTTTATAATAGTTGCCACGTGCAACACATCAATTGCCAATCCATCCAGACCTCTTAAGCGCAATTGTCTCTGCTTGGAGAACGATTGATCAAACCTTTGTGTGAAGTTATTTCCATTCACCTATATATACCAGACCACTCCCTCTTCCACCTTACTCTCTTTCTCCCCGCCTTTACTCCACCGAAACCCTCGCCACATCGCTCCTTCTTGAGCTGGACGCCGACGATCCCTTCGCCGCTTAACTACCGACAAGAGGTCGCCGGAGTCCTTCCACGCTGCCGCGAGACATCCTCTTTCCTGTGCAGCCGTAGTTGCTGCACATCAACAAGCTAGGGTACATGTGGTTCGAACTCGGAGCTCCATCCCTCACGTTTCGAGTTCATTCACTGTTATTTATCTCCGATTTTACCACATATCTTAGATCTAGATTTTTACTCCTCTAGTGCAGATGCAGTTTATAGCTATTCCTCGCATCCGAATGTTTCAGATCTAGGGTTTATGTTATGTTTCTCTTGAATGATAGGCATAGCTCGTTGTCTAGTATTATTCTTCGGACCTACTAGATCAACCTATATGCTTCATTCATTCGAAACATCTCTCAAAGTCTGTATCTGGTTCTTCCTCAAAATGTCCTTTGTTCGAGAAAACTTTCGCTATGAGCATTGGTGACCCTGTCCCCATTTTCCCTTGTACCTATTCTCTTTCACAGGTGATTGCAGTCTGTTGAAGATTCTTCTAAGCCACTATCGGATTCAGGGCTCCGCAGACCCAAGAAAGGGTCGAACTCTGGGGCGTGTATGAAGAACTCAACCTCTCCAGCCAGCCAACTCGCTACTCTCATGGCCTAGCTCGATGAACAGGAAACGAAATGAGCACGGCAGTTTACACAGGTTCGGGCCACCTTGTGGTGTAAAACCCTACTCCTGTTTTGTGGTGGATTAGCCTCACGGGGGCTGAGGATGAACTAGTACAAGGAAGAACAGCCTCACGAGGTCAGCTGTGGGGGTGGATATGAGCTCATGTGGTTCTCAAGGAATTCGTCCCTTGCTACGGTGGTCGCTAGGCTATATTTATAGTGGTCGCGGTCCTCTTCCCCCAAAACTTAGGCGGGAAGGGATCCCAAAGTGGCTGATTTTGAAGGGGAGCATGTAGGACATCTTATCCTAACGAAAGGTGGTCTTCTCCTACAAAGCTTCAGGTCATGACGTTGTGGTGGGCTCGGCGATGAAATCGGTGGTGCCGTCCTAGCGGTCTTAGTCTTGTTTCACGTAAACGGTAACCTTTGGGTGATTTCTCGGGACTCTACGCATGTGCTTGCATCCTTAGCATGAAAGAGGAAACCTGCCACTCTGCGCCTGCTGGCGCGCGCCTAACCTTGGTCGTCATGGCTGGTGTCACCTCAACCTCGTACGGCGAGTGCTTCCATAGGAATCTCCACTCCTCAGGAGGACGCCTAGGGAGGTCGCTCCTTCTGGAGGTCTTGATGTCGTCCGGATCGCAAGGCTCGGCCCCTCATGAGGGTCTTCTCTTATCGAGGCTGAAGATGGGCCGTACCTGGCCGCTGATGGAGCCACGCCATGGGCCTCAGTCAGGGAAGTCTGGGTTCCCTGGTTCCCAGAACACTGACAGTAGCCCCTGGACCCAAGGCGCGCTCGCACTTGGCTTCGAGGCGAAGCCAAGGAGCAAGTGTGAAGCGCCATGGGCCCCAATCACCTGCGGAACGAGTCAACGCGTGGCTCTTGATGGGACGTGGGTGTCTCCACTTCCCCATGCTGCCTCGGCAACTGTTCGACTTGACCATTGCCTGTTGCATGCAGAAAAACCATCATTACTCGAGATCATGGGGGCCGGCGGTTGGCCTCCCTCCGGCTATAAATGCGGAAAGGGGGTGGAGCCCCCAGCCCATCTTTGTCTTCTCGCCCCTTGCTCCTCCTCCTTCTTGCTCCGCTGTCTTGCTAGAGCATCCATGGCGCCGATCAGGAGGTTCTCCGCTGCAGAGAAGGGGAAGGCTCCTCAAGTAGAACCGGAGCTGCTCCCGCCAAACGAAAGGCCCGATCACTCCTGAGGCGCCGCCGCGGAGGCCATGATGCCACGGCCTTGGCATGAATGGGCTCCGCCGGGCTTCCCGGTCCCCCTATATGCCCGCACGCATGGCCCTACACACAGGAGCACTGACCGGCGCCACGAGGAGTGGTGCCGTGGATGAGGAAAGGCGATGGCCATGGGGTTGCTTCACTCGTGGACCCACACTGAAGGCACGACTCGTGAGTTAATGGTGTTAGCGGCAATGCCACCGCGGACATGGATTCGTCTTCCGAGGCCTTTCGTGAGGGATATAACATCGAGGGGGCCTGTCGAACTGTAGCTACAACATGTCGGATGCTGCGGCCAGGCTTCAGACGCCGAGGTTGAGGTCGTTGTCTCCGGTGATGTCTTCATGACCTGGGAGTGGGGCATGATCGCCCACGCCTGCCGCCCGGAGGGAGGCCATGCCATCCACTTCGAGTACAACGGGGCATCAGCGCTTTTCTTCAAGGTCTTCGAGGAGGATGGTTGGAGCCTGGAGTACTACCCTGAGGGAGGTGGCCATGGCGACAGGGCCACCGGTGTTGAACTTGCCCTTGGCCTTGTCCGCGACTCCTCCGATAGTAGCAGCGCCTCCTCCGAGCACGACACGAGCAACGACATCAGCTACGAGCCCCCGAGCCACAGTGCTCGTACCTCTGCAGCGGCGTCAGCCCTGCGCCACCGGTGATGCCGCCGAGGATGTGGCCTCCTTAGAAATTCTTCTTTTTGTTTCACCCCTGCAAGACATCATGACGAACCCCTTGGGGGTATGTAAAAACAGCGATGCTTCTACCAAGGCATTATTGTCCCCGATCAATGTTGTGCTTGCGTTACCCACTACGGCATGGTCCCCCCTTTCATTCTTGCGGTAGCTTAGTGCTCTACATCGGCAGGACCCATTCCCCAGGCAGGCTTCAGCCGTCGCTAGTATGCCAAGCCGCGATGTCGTGGTCAAGGCTAGGAGGTGAGCTGCCCGAGGTTTGGTAAGAGCCCCTAAGGCGCCATGCTCAGGAGGTCCCTTAGATGTGCAAGCGGCTCTCAAAAGAGTGAAAGGGAATATCCTTGTCCTGGCGAGATCGCGAGGGGAAATGCTGAACATGAGATGCACACTTTGCGTATGTTTGCCGACTTATCTCGATGATCTGTAGTTATCCTTGCGCTGTGAGGGCAGCCTTCGTGCGGTGTCCGGACGCGTCCCAGCAGCTGTGGCGTTTTCAGGCAAGACTCACACCGACCCCTTCTTCCTCGCTCATGTGGGTGCTCTACGTCCTCGGGTTCCGGCCCTCGAGCAAGGCTCAACCTCCACTGGTATGCTAGGTCATGGTGCCATGGTCAAGGCTAGGGGGTGAGGGCTCGAGGGCCAGTAGGGGCCCCAGAGGTGCGATGATCAGGGGATCCCCCTTTTACGTGCAAGTGAATTACGTGGAAAAAGGGGTAGCCGGCCCCATGAAGGTGCCTTGGAGGGATCACGACCTGCAATCCTGGCTCTGGAGGTCCCTGCGAGTTAGCTGAAGGAAGAAAGCATAGAATACAGCAGCGTTCCCCGACCTGCCGATGATCTTTCCGCGAAAAGGTGAACACACTGAGGACCCGATGAGGTGATGTCCGTGAGCTAGAGCTCAGTCTCTCAGATTTATCTGCTCTGCAGGGACGGACCCAAGCACAGGCACCGTGCCAGCAGCCCCCGTTGCAGGATGAACGAGAGGCGGGTTAGCGACGCGTAGAGGCCACGTGAGGCGACTCCATAAATGACGGGACAGTAGGGGTAATACAAATAATCACGATAAGGCGAAACCAGCTCTGACAGATGCGCAAAACGATACACGCTGCATGGCGGACCCATACAGCTTGAGGATAAAGCAACCCGAGGGGCGTCCTCAACTGAACAAACCAAAAAGATCACCTGGCATTGTCGGGGTAGAAGGGTTGAAGTAGCTGGAGATGTGCACCACACAAGTCGCTCCTCATGACTCGGCAGGCTCCTGAGTCCCGGGGGGCTCAGGAGGCTCCGGCTCCTCCCTCAGGCTCGTCTAGCGCCTGGCTTCATGAGTCGACAGGACGCCCTGCATGCAGCATTGGAGCAAGGCAACCACGCTCGGCAGGCTGAATGGCATGCGAACATAATTGTGGGGGTGGCCTCCACACCGGCCAACGCGGGATGACCAGAAGAGCTCGTGAGAAGCAACCCTGTTGAGGCCTGGACGTTGACGCAGACGCGTAGCTTGCCACTCATCTCCTGGCGGCAACTACATTGAGCGACGTGGTTCGGCGCTCGCCGCACATGGCCCGCGCCTCCTGAAGATCCTCGATCGCCCTGGTGATGATCTCCTGAGCGCTTGGTGCTTTGCACCCTGTGCCCTGCTCTCGGAAGCATGCGTTGAAGCACGCCTCCACATGGTGCCCGAACGCCTCCCTCGTGACGCTGGCAATGTCAAAGGCCCTCTAGAGGAGAGCCCCCGAGCATAGCCTGAGAGGGGTGCCGGGCACGCCTTCCTATGAGAGAGGGGAAGGCGCCCCAGCAAAGGGTGCGGGGCTCGAAGCTTGATCGTTGGGTGCCCCAGCCTCCTGAGGGCCCTTGAAGAGGAGCTGCTTCTTCTTCTTCTTCGGGATGGCCTTAGGAGGACGGGTGGCGCCCTCGCCATATGAGTTCTCGACCGCCATGGCCTGGTAGGCGCGCTCGAGGGAGCACACCGCGTACTTCTCATCACAGGCGACCATGATGATGCCGCAGATTCCCAGCATCCTGAAGACGTTGTAGCCTTGGTGAGTCGCCGCCATGAACTTTGCCAGGGCCAGGTACCCGAGGATGGCGTTTTATGGAAGGCGAATGTGAGCAATATCAAAGTCGATGAGCTTGATGTGGTAGTTGTCGCGCTTGCGGAAGGTGGCGGGGAGACAGATCTTCCCTATGGGTATGGTGGAGCCATCGGTCACTCCTTAGAATGGGTTGGTGGGCAGAAGATGGTTGTATGTCACCTGGAGCCTGTCAAATGTCTCGACGGAGAGGACACTAAGCCCCACTCCACCATCAATGAGTGTCTTGGTGACAAGGATGTTGTTGATGGTTGGTGAATAGAGCATTGGGAGCAGCACGCCTGAAGTGGCCGCACACTTGAGCTGGTCTGAAGAGTCGAAGGTGATGGAGTACTTGGACCACCTGAGGGGACACGACGCCTCGAGCTTGGGGAGAGCCACGTTCACCTCACGAGCGAACTGCTTGAAGATGCGATGGGAGGCGGGGGCCTGAGCACCACCCAGGATGCAGGCGATAGCACGAGGCTCTTGGAAGTCCCCGGCCCCATCATCCTGGCTTTGGTCATCGTTCCTCCTTGGTGGCGGTGGCATCGAAGGGAGGCCAACATTGCAATGAGGGCATTCGTCATGAGGCTGGTCCCACCATGGACTGTCGAGAGGCTTGCCCTGCCAGCGGTCCTCACGAGGCTTGTCGCGCCAGCCCTGACGGGGGTCATGGTTGTCCCAGTGGCCTCCCATGTGACCTCCTCCACAGCTATAGCCACGGTCATTGCACTCAGGGCCGGCGGCCAAGGCATCTGTACCAGATGGCCCTGAGCTCTTAGCAGTCGTTGGTGTTGTGGTTGTGCATGTTGTGGAAGACGCAGAACGGGGGTTTGTGTTTGGAAGACTCAGGTGATCACAACTGCGCTTCATCTCGGGCTCGGCCGTGAGCACCGCCAGGCCCTTGCGCTTCACATCCTTCGCCTTAGCCTTCTTGTCTTTTGGGTTGGCCTCTGGGAGCTCGAGGAGCGAGAGATGGCCTTCTTCTGCCTTCGCGCACCTGGTCGCCATATTGAACATCTCTAGAGCTGAGCACATGTCCTCGTGTATGGCGAGCTCCTCCTTCATCTTGACGTCCCGGATGCCATCAGTGAATGCAGAGGTGGTGGCCTCGTTCGACACCTTGGGGATCTTGAAGCGAACATTGGTGAAGCGCTAGATGTATTTGTGCAAGGTCTCCCTTGGTTGCTTCTTGATGCGCCATAGGACCCTCGAGGCAGGAGCGCGGTCGCGGGTACCTTGGAAGTTCTCGACGAAACGCTCCCGCAACTCATCCCAGGAGGAGATCGATCCCATCGGGAGGTCTAGGAGCCACGAGCACGCGCCATCCTTGAGAGCCACAGGGAACTAGTTCACCATGACTTTATCGTCACCGCTCGCCGCCTCGATGCTCTTCTCATAGAGCTTGAGGAACTCAGCTGGGTCAGGGTTGCCATCATAGCGCAGTGGCAGATCTGGCTTGAATTTGCCGGGCCAGACGACACGATGATGCTCTGGAGTGAACGCCCGGTAGCCTGCCGAGCTCACAGGAGCCTGCCGCGGAGGGGGAG
This sequence comes from Triticum aestivum, assembly GCF_018294505.1. NCBI lineage: Eukaryota > Viridiplantae > Streptophyta > Magnoliopsida > Poales > Poaceae > Triticum > Triticum aestivum. The sequence continues at coordinate 347,482,813 of NC_057798.1, forward strand.
CTTGGTCTAGATGCCCACATGCAACCACCTCGGGCTCCACACCGTCTTGGAGCGGAGGTGCCAGGGAGCTAGGAGCGCACGTGCTTCTCCCTTGGGCCGCTGCACAACCCAGCAACTTTCTTCATTGTGCGTGGGCGCCCTGCATGGCGGGTCGCGCCGAGGGGCCACACGCCATGGCTCGTGGATGACATCTTGTCAGAGAGGAGTAGGGGGTGCTCCGTGGGTCATGTCACCTGCCTGGGGTGGCGGTGGAGGCAGCGAACCGGACGGCGCAGGAGCCTCTCCAGTAGCACTCACAAGCTCGGCGATGCGATCCAGCCAGTCCTCATAGAGGTCATCGGCCGGGCGGTAGCGCAGAAGCTCGCGCGCCATGAGCAGCACCGCCTACGTGTTCGCTGGCCCCCGACGAGCATGGGAAGATGAAGCAGTGGCCGGGGTCAGCTATGGAGGGGTGGTGCGGCTGTTGCATTGCGCGGAGGGTGGCAGTGACGATTCCAGCTACTCGTGGATCATGAGGCTGGTGGCGGCATTCGCCATAGGATACGGGGAGGGCGAGGAGCACCATTGCCTGTGTGTGTCGTTTGAGCGACACGCGCAGCAAGGGCTGCCCGGTGCTCAGCACGAACTCGACGAGCGTCCGCCATGAGAACAACAGAGCGATGGCGAAACAATTGATGGAAGAGAGGCTTCAACACTCCCCTACCTGGCGTGCCAAATGTCGGATTCAGGGCTCTGCAGACCCATGAAAGGTTTGAACTCTAGCCAGCCAACTCGCTGCTCTCACAGCCTAGCTAGATGAACCGAAAAGGAAATGGACATGGCAGTTTTCCCAGGTTCGGGCCAACTTGCGGTGTAAAGCCCTACTCCTGCTTTGTGGTGGATTAGCCTCGCGGGGGGCTGAGGATGAACTAGTACAAGGAAGAACAGCCATGCCATGTCTATTCTGGGGGTGGATATGAGCTCAAGGGGTTCTCAAGAAATTCGTTCCCTTGCTATGGTGGTGGCTAGGCTATATTTATAGTGGCCGCGGTCCTCTTCCCCAAAAACTTAGGCAGCAAAGGTTCCCACAGTGGCCAATTTTGAAGGGGGACAAGTAGTACATCTTATCCTTACGAAAGGTGGTCTTTGCCTGCAAAGCTTCTAGTCGTGATGTCGGGTGAGCTCAGCAATGACATATGTCCCGCCTTCTTGGCGGCCTTGGTCTTGTTGCACATAAACGGTAATCTTTGGGTGATTCCTCGGGACTCTGCGCCTGCACTTGCCTCCTTTGCACCAAAGAGGAAACCTGCCGCTCTGCGCCCGCCGGCGCGCGCCTGACCTTGGTCGTCATGTCTAGCGTCACCTCAACCTTGTGAGGCATGTGCTTGCATAGGAATCTCCGCTCCTCAGGAGGCCGCCTAGGGAGGCTGCTCCTTCTGGAGGTCTTGATGTCGTCCGCCTCACGAGGCTTCGCCCCTCGCAAAGGTCTTGTCTTGTCGAGGCTGAAGATGGGCCATCCCAGGCCGCTGATGGAGCCACGCCATGGGTCGCAGGCATGCAAGTCTGGGTACCCTTGTTCCCATAACGCAGACAGCCACATAGTATGGCTAATGACAAAGAGGCATTCATGGGCACAACTAACGAGTCAAAAGCGCCAAAGGCAAAGGGCCCAATGGCAGGCCCTTCCTCTGGCAAAAGAAAAAGAGCCGAACCAAATGCAAATGAGCAAGAAGCAGATGCTCCGAAGAAAAGGAAAGGTGGCCAGCAATCACTCACAAATACAACTCAGTATATCTCTCATGATGATTACAACACAGTATCTGGAGAAGATTCTACTCATAGAAAAGGACATGTGCAAATGATTTGGCGTCACTTGGTACGGAAGTGGTTTCACTACAAGATGGTTCATCCTCGGTATACCAAGAACTTTGCTTTCCATCCCCCATGGGTGACTATCGCGAAATTGGACTCATACGGGCAGGTGAACCCCAACAAAGGCCTCCTCCACCTCCGGATGCTCATGAGTTGTCCACCAAGACTCCAGACTCTTATCCTGAAGAAAAGGCCAAGCGCCTCAAGAATGCTGAAAATTGGGCCAAGAAGGCCGCAAAAAGAACAGGCCAATGAAGAAGAAAATCGTCCTTTAATCAAAGCAGACGTCGAGAATAAAAAGGCAGCAGGAAAAACTAAACGCCGAACAAAGAACAAACATGATCCAAATTTGCTGCTCTGAAGAGAAAGAGTGCACCGAGGAAAGGCCTGCTAAGCCAGCTGAACCTGAAAGTGATTCCTCTGATCAAGATGATCCTCTGCTCACCCAAGAAGAAATTAATGCAACTCACTCCGAACAAGTGAATGTAACTACTTCCACTGTTCTGCCTGATCTTCGAATGAGTGCAGTCCCAGTTGCACCTCCGAAGAAGAACCCGTTGAAGAGAAGGACCCCTGCAATCACTGTAACTATGGTTGACGAAGTAAATACTGAACCTCGTCCTGATGCAATAAAGATGCAAGATTTGGTTGTTGAAGCCCCTGTTGGATCAGCTAATCTAAGAGAAAATATTCTGAAAGAAAATGCGAAGCAAATCAAAGCCCCTGCTGCTAGCAAAAAGTTCCAAGTATTGATGCCGTGAAAGAGAAGGCTGCACAATTTGCTCCAAAACTGACTCAACCTTTGGCATCGTTGCCTCCGACTGATCAAAATGTGACACAAACTGCTCCTTCTACTCATGCTGCTGCACCGACTCAAGATGACTATGTTGCACCACATTCTTTCAATCATACGTTCATCATGGAGCAATTGGACAGATTTGTCGAAGATTTGTTTGATGGAGGAGTGGCATATTTTCCCATTCCCTCAGAAGTAATTATTCAATCGTCTGATCTGATCCAAGATTTGAGCAATGATTTGGTTGAGATCAATGACCTTACTGCACAACTCAAGGAGCTCGGCAATTGTATGAAAGATACGAAATCCAAGTTTGTCATCAAGCGGCTTGAAGAATCTTATGAGGATGTTAACAAGGCTCTGACAATTCTTCACCACAGAAGATTGGGATTTCATTCGGATCTGGATTAAATCGTTCACAAGATTTTCCTTGATCACCATGCCAAAGTGACTGGTTATAATGATCTAGTCAAAGGGCACATTGATCCGTCCAAGCAGAAGAAGAAGAAGAAAAAGATAGCAAGAAGAATGCTCCTCCTCCTCCTGATGCTGATACATAGAGAGAAAATACTACTGTACGGGGAATTCCTTTGCCTACTCATGAACCAGTTGTAGATGCATTAACTTCACCAAGGCCAACTGTAACAGTGCCTGTGGCCTCCCCTACTCGGGGTGAAAATCCTCCTCAGCATCAACTATCCGAAGAAGGTGAACTTCCTCAGTGTTAATGACAAGCTTCTCTTGCCCACGATGAACCAAATGATTTGGTTCCTCCCTCTGTACCTCCAAGGACTTCTGAAGCACATCACCAATAGCCCCTACTTGCTAATAAGGACTCGCTGCCTGAGTCAACACTTAAACAAGTCTCCAACCCTTTCCCTCTGCGAATCTCACTCAACATGACACAAAAACCTCAGTTGATCCTTCTGCAGCTAAATCAACGTCTCATCATTCAGACTCTGTCATCTATGGGGTTGAAGTGATTTTCGTGGAAGATGAACTAACATATCCTTATCCTCGCAAGCGCCTGCTGTTGTTTACCTCCGGTTTACCGTCAAAGGGCCACTTTTCAATCGGAACACTCATCCGAATTTGTTTCAAGAGAGTCCATACAACAAGCCCCATATTTCTGAATCTCCTCGGTTCTAGACTTAGGAATAGGCAACATATTATTCGCGGATTCTTTATGCCCACCTCAAAATTTTCCCTCATGAGTTCCTAGATATCGCTACATTAAAGAACCTTGGCTGATTTAATCAAGTATTGCAAGAGATCGAATACTTTGGCCTCGTGCATGTCTTTACAAATCAGCATCCATGGAATAGGGAGATTATCCTTCAGTTTTTTGCTATGCTGTATATATCTGGTGATGTGTCTAATAGCACAAAGTGGATTATGGAATGGATGACTGAAGGCAAACGAATCAAATGATCTGCCATGGACTTTGTCTCTCATTTTCATTTCCCACGATTCAAACATGGGAAAACTGAGATTCAAGTTCATAACATTGATGCAATCTGTTATGAAGATTTTTATGCACAATGGATGAAGAGAAAATCCATGACTATCATGGTCCTCTTCTACTGGAACATTTGACATTCGATATCAAACGCTTTACCATATCTTGACTTATACCCTTTGTCCGCTGGTTGGGATGAATTCCGACAATGCTATCTCTAATGTTTCGGAACACCATCCATGCCATCTCTCAACGGTTCAAATTCAATGCCGAAGAACACCTTCCTACGCATACTGATGGATTCTGCTCTGTGTCCAGAAACTATCAAAGTATTTGGGCCCTGGATTCAGAAAGTGGTTGACTATGCAATGAAGACCGAATACCTTGCGAAAGTCAGTCACAAAAGCTTCATTCCTCATGTGCGTGATACGCTGAAAGTAATGGAAGATTTATCTTCAGGAAGAGCACCAGTGTCGAGTACTTCTGATCATCATAACACTTTTAAGGGACCAAAGCTACCTAAGGGTGATCGTTTACTAAACACTCAACCTCCTTATCATCTTGAACGAAGGATGTGCACTAAACAACTTCTATTGAAGCATATGGCCAAAGACTGGCAAGAGAAAGAGGACCTAGCTGACGAACTTAATGCTATTCACAACTGAACAAAAGTTGTGCACATGATCACAGCAGAAAACAATAAGCATTTATGGAAATTGCTTCAGAAGTTTTTCTTCAAGAAGCAACTCACTCACCCCCATCTCCAAGAACTCTATAAGTACATTGATCAAGGGTTTATTGTTGAAGATTTTCAAGGTCACATTACTTCACCTTTACCAGCTTGTGAACAAACAAGGAATTTACTTTGGATTCAACTACGCAAATTACTCGACAAATCAGAAGCCGCATCGCCAACTGAAAGATCTACTGAAGAATATCCTCTGTCTTGCAAGACTCACGAGGCTTATCCCAATGTACCTTCCTCTTTTCAGCGCCAAGCTAGTCTTGAAGGATCTGCTGCTGTTGCTAAAGACGAAGATGTTCCAGACACCTCCAAATCAGAAACTTCTTCTGGTAGTTCCTCGGGCGATATCTTAGAGTGAACCATATTGACATTTTAGCACTCGTGTTTTCATCACCTTTTTGACACTAGTTAATAGAAAGGGAGAGAATAACCTTGAGAGTTTTAATATATTTGCTCTGTTGGATTTGTTCTTTGTGTTTACTCGCTCTATCTTTTGAGTAAAATTACATCATTTTATGTGCTCTAATGTAAAATTTATGTTCTGGGCTATAATATTAATAAACCCCCTACTCACATAGTCTCTCGAAGCTTATTTTTTGCAGGTGGAATTATTGACAGAAGTCATGAATGATTGCACTATATTCTCGTTGGATTACCTATCATCAGTGTGAATCATTACCTCGTATGATTGAAAATCCTGCACTCACTCCAATGAATTGCAAGGACCTTCATTATATATCAACTGACCCTGATGTCAGTGTCCCGGGAATGGGGGTCCCCAGACTTGCCTGCCTGCGGCCCGCAGCGTGGCTCCACCAGTGGCCCAGTACGACCCGTATTCATCAACTAACCCTCAAGACCCTCGCGAGGGGCAATCCTCACGGGGCGGATGATGCAAGGCCTCCTCAGGAGCAGCCTCACCTGGAAGGCTCACGAGGGGGCGGAGAGATCAAGGCAAGGGGTACCTCACAAGGTTCCAGTGACTCAAGCAATGACGACCAAGGCCAAGCGGACGCCAGGCGGGCGCCAGCGTGCAATGTCCTCGTTTCCCCTTTGGTGCTAAGGGGGCAAGCGTAGGCACAAAGTACCGAGGCATCAAGCAAAGGTTTCCATATCGGTGCATCAAGACCAAGACCAGCAGGACGGCAGGATGGAGGTCATCGTGGAGCCCAAGACGGCGTCACCACCAGCGCCTTTGGTAGGCGAAGACCACCTTTAGTCAGGATAGCTTGTACTAGCTGTCCCCTTTCATAATGGCCGTTGTTGGATCCCTTCCCGCTCAATATTTGGGAAGAGGACCAGGGCATCTACAAATAGTGCTAGCCACCATAGTAGAAGGGACAACTGATCGGGGATCAATTCCACCTCAAGAAAACCACCCACCAAGCACAATAACACCTCTCCTTGCGAGGCTGTTCTTCCCTTGTACTGTTCATCATCAGCCCAAGAGGCAATCCACCACCACCACACAGGAGTAGGGTATTACACCACAACGATGGCCCGAACCTGTATAAATCCTGTGTCTCTTGTGTTGTGAGTTCATTGAGCTAGCTTAGGGATCGCGGCGAGGCTGGGAGCAAGATTCGGTAGGGGGAAATCTTCGTGCGCACCGCAGTGTTTGAACCTCAAGGGTTTTCCCGGAACTTGAAATCTGACATTTGGCGCGCCAGGTAGGGGTGCGCCGGAGCTCTTCCTTCTGTCGCCCCGCACTTCGCCAACACCGTGCTTCGCCCTCATGGCGGACATCGTGCTTCCGGCTCCGGTTACCGACGCCAGCACTAGGGCTAGGGGGCTCCGAGCCTTGGCCCCCGCCTTACGGCAGGTGCAGTGGCCGCACAATTTCAAGCGAGAGATGCCGCCATGCTATGATGGCGCGGCGGACCCGGTGGTTTTCCTGCTGGTGTACGAGTAGGCCGTCCTCAAGGCCGGGGGTGACGACAAGGTCATGGCCAACTGGCTTCCCATGGCCCTTACTGGCGTCCCACGCGCATGGGTGCTCAACCTGCCGGCATCTTCTATGGCTTCCTGGGAGGAGCTGCGCAACCTCTTCCTCGCCCACTACGCGGCACCGGCGCCCCCGGTCGTTGCAACTCTCTTGGGCGGCTTGCAGGCGCCACCCTCGGACCGCCACGCCAAGTTGTTCTTTCGCCAGATCAACACCGTCCTCGCGTGGCAGGGAGCTCCCCTGGGTTGGGTGGCGCCCAAGGCCTACCTCAGCTTCGACTCGGAAGATCACCCCATCAACACCGCCTGCTCGGGTGCGCTCCCGATGCTCTGCACATCCACCATCTGCCAGATGGCCATCACCAAAACCCTCATCGATGGTGGTGCCGGCCTCAACGTGCTCTCGATGGAGGCCTTCAGCCTCCTCCACATACTGCTGGAGCGGCTCCGACCCAGCAAGCCCTTCTCGACTGTCGTAGGCAGTTCCTCTAGTTCCCTGGGGTAGATCCTCCTTCTTGTGACCTTCTGCACCTACGACAACTACCACACGGAGTTGGTAGACTTCGACATTGTGCACATTGGCCTCCCGTACAACGCCATCGTCGGATATCCTGCCCTGGCTTAGTTCATGACAGCAACCCAGCCGGCCTACAACCTCATGAAGATGCCCGGGAGCGGCGGCGTCCTCACCGTAGCTGGAGACACCAAGGAGGCTCTGCTGGCGCTCAAGCTGGCCCTCAAGGACGCCGCGGCGGCACAGCCGCCAACGCGGACGCCTCCAAGGCCAAGGAAGCTGCACCAACCAAAAAGAAGCAGCCATTCACTCAGGATAAGGCAGAGACCAAGCAGGTGCCAGTTGAGGAAGACGGGTCCTCAGGAGCCACCTTCACCATAGGTGCCGACCTCAACCTTGACCAAGAGAAGGCGTTGGTGAGGTTCTTGCGCTCGAACAAAGAGGTGTTCGCGTGGGAGCCCAAGCAGCTAGCGGGGGTCCCAAGGGAGGTGATTGAGCATCACCTGAATGTGTGCCCCAATGTATGCCCCTTGAAGCAGAAAGCAAGGCGGCAGTCCACGGAGAAGCAGGCCTTCATCATCCAAGAAACCCACAAGCTAGAGGCAGCGGGTGTTATTCGTGAGGTTTGCTACCCCGAGTGGCTGGCAAACCCAGTTTTCATGCCAAAAAAGGGGGGGAAGGAGTGCATGCGTGTTGATTTCACCAACCTCAACAAGGCCTGCCCCAAGATCCGTTCTTGCTACCCTGCATCGACCATATCGTCCACTCCACCGCCGAGTGCGACCTACTGTGTTTTCTAGATGTGTTTTCGGGTTATCACCAGATCAAGATGGCGATGGAAGACATGGAGAAGACAGCCTTCCTGACCCCATGTGGGGTGTACTGCTACACTTGCATGCCATTCAGGTTGTGCAACGCGGGCGCGACCTTTCAACGGTTGATGCACATTGCCTTGGGCCGGCAGCTTGGGAAAAATGCAGAGGCTTACATCGATGACATTGTGGTGAAATCTCGGGAGGCAAGGACCTTGATCCAGTACTTGGAGGAGACCTTCCGCCAAGCTGCTGGGCTTCCTTGTGTCCCACAGGGGGGTCGAGGCCAACCCACAGAAGGTCAAGGCAATCGAAGACATGAGTTCGTCGCAAACCCTCAGAGAAATGCAGAAGCTCGCCAGCCGCGTGATCGTGTTAGCACTTGATCTCCAAGCTGGGGGAGCGTGCCCTACCATTCTTCAAGCTGATGAAGAAGAATGGCCCATTTGAGTGGACACAGGAGGACGACCAAGCGTTTCAAGACCTCAAGAAATACCTGACCAGCCCTCCCGAAATGGTGGTGTCGCGCCCTCTCGAGACCCTGGTGCTCTACCTTGCCGCCACTCCCTACTCTGCCACCGCGGCCCTGGTGGCGGTTCGGGAGGAACGCCAGGCTAAGGCCGCGTCCCGCCCAGCCGCGGCCTCATCTGGGATGACACAAGACCAGGAAAGCTCAGCAGGAATATGCCCGCAGGATTGAGGAGGCCCCACCAAGCAACCAGGCGCTGAGGGCTCCATTGTCTTAGGAAGCAACACAACCTCTGAAAGATATAGGCCACGTCAGCGCACCCACCCTCGTCGAGCATCCGGTGTACTTCGTCAGCAAGGTGTTGGGGGATGCAAGGGCACGATACCCCATGCCACAAAAGCTCTTACTCGCGCTCCTGGTGGCCTCGCGTAAGCTGCAACACTACTTTCAAGGTCACCCTACAAGGTCGTCTCGGCCTACCCATTGGAAAGGGTACTCAGGAGCCTCAACTTCACTGGGAGAGTTGCCAAATGGAACATCAAGCTGCAAGCATTTCAGTTGGAGTTCAACATAACCAGGGTCATCAATGGAGCCGCACTTGCTGATTTCGTGGCAGAATGGACGGACGCACCATGGCTCAAGGTGGGCGAGGATCAGTCTCTCTCCCCAGGAAGTGAGGTAGTAGATGGCTGGGTCATGTATTTTGATGGTGCCTTCTCTCGACAGGGCGCGGGGGCTGGCGCAGTGCTTATATCACCCACTCAGGACAAGCTCTACTACGCTATACAACTCTCTTTCTAACAGGGCGAGAAGGTCTTCAACAACATAGCAGAATACGAGGGACTCATAGCAGGCCTGAAAGCTATAGCAGTACTGGGAGTGAAGCGCCTCGTCATCAAGGGCGATTCGCAACTCCTCGTCAACTTCTCCAACAAGGTGTACGAGCCGAAGGAGGAGCACAAGGAAGCATATCTCGCGGAAGTACACAGGATGGAGAAGCAATTCTGTGGGTTGGAGTTACAGCATGTGCCCTGTAGCACCAACCAAGAGGCTGATGACATCGCCATGAGGGCGTCCAAGCGGCTGCCTCAGGAGCCTGACATTTTTGAGGAGTGACTCTTCAAGCCATCGGCGGCACCACCACTCTCAAGGACAGCACAACCTCGGGAAGAACTCCCTCAGCCACCTGCCTCAGGAGCCCCGGCATGTGGCCCGACCTCGGGAGCGCACCTACTCTTGGCGCTGGAGCCTCAAGAGGGATGCTGGACCAAGGAATTCAAGGAATACCTGACGCAAGGGACACTGCCAGAGAAGGAGGCAGTCGCAGAGAGCGTGGCCCGGTAGGCCACAACATACTGCATCCAAGACGGTGAGTTATACCGGAAGCGGCCGAATGATGTTTCTCTGCATTGCATCTCCAGGGAACAGGGGAAGGAGCTGTTGGCCAATATACATGGTGGAGATTGCGGACACCACTCGTCGTCATGGACCCTCGTCGGCAAGGCGTTTCGCAGCGGGTTCTACTGGCCTACGGCACTCAACGACGCAACCAAGCTGGTGAAGTCCTGCGAAGCCTGCCAATTCCTCGCCAAGCAGATCCATCAGCCAGTGCAGGGACTGCAGACCATCCCGCTCTTGTGGCCATTCACGGTCTGGGGGCTGGATATCTTGGGCCCATTCCCTCGGGCGCTTAGGGGCTACCGCTACCTCTACGTCGCCATTGACAAGTTCACCAATTGGGCGGAGGTGGAAGCCGTCCACACCATCCCAGCCAGTTCCACGGTCAAGTTCATCAAGGGCCTAGTGAGCCGGTTTGGGGTCCCTAAACGCATCATCACCGATAACAGTTCGCAGTTCACTAGCAATCTCTTCAAAACATATTGTGCTAACCTTGAAATGCAGATCTGCTACGCTTCGGTGGGGCACCCCCGGAGCAACGGCCGGGCCGAACGCGCCAACGCGGAGGTCCTGAGGGGCCTCAAGACCAGGACCTTCAAGAAGAAGCTGGAGGCCTGCGGCATGGGCTGGCACGATGAGCTACAATCCCTGCTGTGGTCCATCCACACTACCACCACCAAGCCAACGGGCGAGACTTCGTTCTTCCTCGTCTACGGAGCAGAAGCGGTTCTCCCTCACGAGGTCAGGCGTTGCTCCGCGCGGGTCTTGGCATTTGATGAGGCGCAGCAGGACGCCATGCGAGGGATGGACCTCGTGCTGGGGGAGGAACACCGTCGTGAAGCCACGCTATGGGCGGCAAGGTAGCAGCGGGCGCTGCGGCGGTATCACTGTCGCAGCATCCGCCCAAGGACGCTCAAGGTAGGTGACCTCATACTGAGGCGGGTGCTCTCCAGGGAAGGGCTGCATAAGCTTTCACACATGTGGGAGGGCCCATTCAAGGTCGCCCACGTCTCCTGGCCTGGCGTCGCGCGCTTGGAGACTCAGGATGGGGTACCCATCCCGAACGCCTGGAACATCCAGCACCTCCGGAAGTTTTACCCCTGAAGAAAGGCCCGGTGCCTATGAAGAAGGCCCAGTGCCTGTGAAGCTTGCCGCCTGAAGAAAGGCCCGGTGCCTGTGAAGCTCGCCGCCCGTGACACTCTCACGTAATAATGAGTGGGGATGTACACGCCCCGGACTTTTCGGAGGGCTGCCCTTGGGCCTCGGGGGCTCCCTCCCACGCCTAGTGGCAGCACTTAGCTCCGCGCTAGTGAGAAGATGTCGAAGACTATACTAGGTGCCGGACGTGGTTTTCATTTGCTTTCTGCAGTTGGCTCGCTCTTCTTTTTGTTTGAACCTTGATTAAAGTTGCTTTTGGTGTTGTTTGCCAGTTCCGTTCCATCGTCTTCTGCCTCTTTTTTCTGTCTTCAGCTCTTTGTATGACTTGCTCTCTCTCGCAAGCCTCGCGAGGGGGCTGTGTGGGTGCCTTCATGAGCCCTCTCTCTCTTTTGATTTTCACGAGAATCTCTCGTTCGAGTTTGCAGCGGGAGGGCCCCTCTCAGTCCGTGCCCCTCGGGCATCACGACACGAAGCGCCGGGCCATGGCTGACAGCCCTCGCGACCAAGGTTCGGAAAATGATTCTCTCAATGAATTTTATGCAGCTCTTAAGGTGCCCGACAAGGCCTGAAGTGGGCACCTCGCGAGGCGAAAACTACTTCAAACATGCCAAGCTAAGTTGTTCCTACGCACAGGTGCATAACAACGACACCATGACACAACGCATGAACAATAAAGGCATCATGTTAACTAGGGAATCATAGTTTGTCTCACGCCCCCACGGGGCCCCATACTTGTCTCTCTCAATGCAGGAAGGAAGGAAAATAAAACAAAAGCAGCACGCGCCTTGCAGCAGTTCGCGAGGAGGGATCTCGGGCGACCTCGTGAGCTCAGCCAGACTCCCACCTCGCGCTTCAGTGAAGCACAGCGACGGGACGTCCCGCTGCCGCCCTCGAGGTAGACACAACAGCGCGACGGTTGATCGTAGCAGCCGCTAGAGGAGCTGTCGCCGGAGGAGGATCCTAAGTAGCTTGACGAGCCACGGTCGCCGCTGGGAGTGGGTTCGCCTTCACCCTCATCACGACTGTCGCCAGAACCTAGCACCTCGCCGCCATCGCTGTCTTCAGGGCAGCACCCGACGCAGCGGCCATCTCCTCCGAACACCCTCTCGTAGAGGGTCGCGTCGCTATCTTACCTGAAGTGGAGGGTGCACGGCCTGCCCAGGCCGCGCGCATGGGCAAACGTCTGCGAGCCTCGAGCCAAGGCTATGTTACCGGCGACGGAGACCTCCACCGCGACCCAGGAGGCCCTGCTGCAGCAGCCGTCCGCCTGCAACCAGAGCCCGCCTGGGCCAGCGACTGGCAGCTCACCGACAAAGAAGCGCGGAAGCTGAAGCCAGCTACCGGCCAGGTTTTTCGACCACACGACGAGCTCTGGCAGCACCTCCACCGAGTGGAAGTGCTGCCGGGGAGGTCGCTCAGCCATAGCACGCCTTCCCCCACCAAGCGGGCTGCCTCGACATGGGCGGCCACCACCACACGAAGGGCCACCGCCGTGACCGAGGGAAGCCATGGTGGGGGTCGCGGAGTGCTTGCAAGGGCGACCACGTCCGCGCTTGGGCGGAGGAGAGCCATGCCCTACCTAGCAAGCCTTCCCTTTCTCTACGGTCGAAAACCTCTTCGCGGGCGCCATGGGGAGCGCTACAAGCAACGGAGCGAGGGAGGAGAAGCGAGCAGAATGGGAAGAGACGTGCAACGGGGGTTCTTGCCCCTCCTCATTTATAGCCCAAGGGAGGCCAACCGTCGACCTCCATGATCGCAGGTAATGATGACCCTTTTTCCATGCAGTAGGGACTCGTCGAGTCAGGAAGTTGTTGAGGGAGCATGGGGAAGCAGTGACGCCCATGTACAATCAGTCTCCATGCGTCGACGGAGGCCACATGCTGTTGGGGCCCGCGACGCTCCACATTTTCCCTTTGGCTACGCCGCTAAGCCAAGTCCGATCGCGCGTTGGGCCCGGGGGCTACTGTCGGTGTTCTGGGAATGGGGGTCCCTAGACTTGCCTGCCTGCGGCCACTGGCATGGCTCCACCAGTTACCCAATATGGGCCGTCTTCATCAACCAACCCTCAAGACCCTCGCGAGGGGCCAAACCTCCCGGGGCGGACGACGCAAGGCCTCCTCAGGAGCAACCTCACCAGGCAGGCTCGCGAGGGGGCGGAGAGATCAAGGCAAGGGGTACCTCACGAGGTTCCCGTGATGCAAGCCATGACGACCAAAGTCAGGCGGATGCCAGGTGGGCGCCAGCGTGTAGTGTCCTCATTTCCCCTTTGGTTCTAAGGGGGCAAGCATAGGTGCGGAGTACCGAGGCATCGAGCAAAGGTTTCCATATCGGTGCAACAAGACCAAGACCAGCAGGACGGTAGGACAGAGGTCATCGTGGAGCCTGATGACCCACAAGTGTAGGGGATCTATCGTAGTCCTTTTGAGAAGTAAGAGTGTCGAACCCAACGAGGAGCAGAAGGAAATGACAAGCGGTTTTCAGTAAAGTTTTCTCTGGAAGCACTGAAATTGTAGGTAACAGATAGTTTTGTGATAAGATAAATTGTAACGGGTAACAAGCAATGAAAGTAAATAAAGTGCAGCAAGGTGGCCCAATCCTTTTTGTAGCAAAGTACAAGCCTGGACAATTTCTTATAATGAGAAAAGAGCTCCCAAGGACACATGGGAATTATCGTCAAGCTAGTTTTCATCACGCTTGTATGATTCGCGTTCGGTACTTTGATAATTTGATATGTGGGTGGACCGGTGCTTGGGTACTGCCCTTACTTGGACAAGCATCCCACTTATGGTTAACCCCTATTTCAAGCATCCGCAACTACAAAATAAGTATTAAGGTAAATCTAACCACAACATTAAACATATGGATCCAAATCAGCCCCTTACGAACCAACGCATAAACTAGGGTTTAAGCTTCTGTCACTCTAGCAACCCATCATCTACTTATTACTTCCCAATGCCTTCCTCTAGACCCAAATAATGGTGAAGTGTCATCTAGTTGACATTCACATAACACCACTAGAGGAAAGACAACATACATCTCATCAAAATATCGAACGAATACCAAATTCACATGACTACTAATAGCAAGACTTCACCCATGTAAACCATTATTGGTGGAAGATCATATGTTCAGATCCTTAATGCATATTATTACTCCTCTGATTATGAACATGAATATGCTTTGTGAGTAGTTATGTTTGTTCCTGAGGACATGGGTGAAGTCTTGCTATTAGTAGTCATGTGAATTTGGTATTCGTTCGATATTTTGATGAGATGTATGTTGTCTTTCCTCTAGTGGTGTTATGTGAACGTCGACTACATGACACTTCACCATTATTTGGGCCTAGAGGAAGGCATTGGGAATTAATAAGTAGATGATGGGTTGCTAGAGTGATAGAAGCTTAAACCCTAGTTTATGCGTTGCTTCGTAAGGGGCTGATTTGGATCCATATGTTTAATGTTGTGGTTAGGTTTACCTTAATACTTCTTTTGTAGTTGCGGATGCTTGCAATAGGGGTTAATCATAAGTGGGATGCTTGTCCAAGTAAGGAAAGTACCCAAGCACCAGTATGCCCACATATCAAATTATCAAAGTACCGAACACGAATCATACGAGCGTGACGAAAACTAGCTTGACGATAATTCCCATGTGTCTTCGGGAGCTCTTTTCTCATTATAAGAAATTGTCCAGGCTTGTCCTTTGATACAAAAAGGATTGGGCCACCTTGCTGCACTTTATTTACTTTCATTGCTTGTTACCCATTACAATTTATCTTATCACAAAACTATTTGTTACCTACAATTTCAGTGCTTGTAGAGAAAACCTTACTGAAAACCGCTTGTCATTTCCTTCCGCTCCTTGTTGGGTTCGACAGTCTTACTTTTCTAAAGGACTACGATAGATCCCCTACACTTGTGGGTCATCAAGACATTTTTCTGGCACCCTTGCCGGGGAGCGTAGCGCTTTTGGTGAGTGGAACTTGGTAAGGAAACATTTATATAGTGTGCTGAACTTTTCTGTCACTTGTCACTATGGAAACTAATCCTTTGAGGGGCTTGTTCGGGGTATATTCACCCCGACCAGAAGAGAAAAGAGTTGCTCCTCAACCTACTGAAAATATTTATTTTGAGATTCCTTCGGGTATGATAGAGAAACTGCTAGCTAATCCCTTTGCAGGAGATGGAACATTGCATCCTGATTTACACCTTATCTTTGTGGATGAAGTTTGTGGATTATTTAAGCTTGCAGGTATTCCCGATGATGTTGTCATACGGAAGGTCTTCCCTTTATCTTTGAAGGGAGATGCATTGACATGGTGTAGGCTATGTGATGATACGTGAACTTGGAATTATAAACAATTGAAGATGGAATTTCACCAAAAGTTCTATCCTATGCATCTTGTTCATCGTGATCGTAATTACATATATAATTTCCGGCCTCGCGAAGGAGAAAGCATCGCTAAAGCTTGGGGGAGGATTAAGTCAATGTTATATTCATGCCCCAATCATGAGCTCTCCAGATAAATGATTACTCAAGAATTTTATGCGCGTCTTTCTCCCAATGATCGCAACATGCTCGATACTTCCTGTGCTGGTTCTTATATGCTGAAGACTATTGAATTCAAATGGGATTTATTGTAAAGAATTAAACTCTGAAGATTGGGGTTCCGACGATGGTAAGGAGTCAGGTATGACACCTAAGTTTGATTGTGTTAAATCTTTTATGGATACCGATGCTTTTCGTGGATTTAGCGCTAAGTATGGACTTGACTCTGAGATAGTAGCTGCTTTTTGTGAATCTTTTGCTACTCACATTGATCTCCCTATGGAGAAGTGGTTTAAATATAATCCTACCATTGAAGTAAAAGTAGTTGAACCTATTACAGTTGAAGAAAAGACTATCATCTATAGTGATCCTATTGTTCCTACTACTTATGTTGAGAAACCTCCTTTTCCTGTTAGGATAAAGGATCATGGTAAAACTTCGACTGTTGTTCATAAGAGTAATACTAGGACTTATACACCTCCTGAGAAAATCAAAGTTAAACCTAGTATTGCTATGGTTAAAGATCTCTTGGATGATGATTTAGATGGGCATGTTATTTATTTCTGTGGTGAGACTGCTAATATTGTTAGACCAGATACTAAGATACATAGACCTGTGGTAGGCATGCTTGTTATTTCTGTTAAAATAGGAGATCATTGTTATCATGGCTTATGTGATATGGGTGCTAGTGCTAGTGCGATACCCTATGACTTATATAAAGAAATTATGCATGATATTGCACCCGTTGAATTGGAAGGTATTGATGTTACTATCAAACTTGCCAATAGAGATACTATTTCACCAATTGGGATTGTTAGAGATGTTAAAGTCTTGTGTGGGAAGGTTAAATATCCTGCTGATTTTCTTGTTCTTAGTTCCCCACAGGACGACTTTTGTCCCATTATTTTTGGTAGACCATTCTTGAATACAGTTAATGCTAAGATTGATTGTCAAAAGGACACTGTTACAATTGGCTTAGAGGGTATGTATCATGAGTTTAATTTTGCTAAGTTTTGTAGACAACCTCGTGATAGAAAATCACCTAGTAAGGATGAGATTATTGGTCTTGCTTCTATTGCTGTGCCTCCTACTGATCCGTTAGAACAATATTTACTAGACCATGAAAATGATATGTCTATGAAGGAAAGAAGGGAAATAGATGAAGTGTTCCTTCAACAGGAAGCTATGCTGAAACACAACCTACCCATTGAAATTCTAGGGGATCCCCCTCCACCCAAGAGTGATCCCGTGTTTGAACTCAAACCATTACCCGATAATCTTAATATGCTTATCTTGATGAAAAGAAAATATATCCTATTATTATTAGTGCTAACCTTTCAGAGCAAGAAGAAGAAATATTATTGAAAACTCTGAAGAAGCACAGTGCTGCTATTCGATATACTCTGGATGATCTCAAGGGCATTAGTCCCACGTTATGCCAACACAAAATTAATTTGGAGGACAATGTCAAACCAGTTAGAGATCCTCAACGACGATTGAATCCTAAGATGAAAGAACTGGTAAGAAAGGAGATACTAAAACTCCTTGAGGCAGGTATAATTTATCCCGTTGCTGATAGTGATTGGGAAGCCCTGTCCATTATGTTCCTAAAAAGGGAGGTATTACTGTCGTTCCTAATGATAAAGATGAATTGATCCCGCAAAGAATTATTACAGGTTATAGGATGGTAATTGATTTCCGTAAATTAAACAAAGCTACTAAGAAAGATCATTACCCTTTACCTTTTATTGATCAAATGCTAGAAAGACTATCCAAACACACATATTTCTGCTTTCTAGATGGTTATTCTGGTTTCTCTCAAATACCTCTGTCAGCGAAGGATCAATCAGAAACTACTTTTACTTGCCCTTTTGGTACTTTTGCTTATAGACGTATGCCTTTTGGTTTATGTAATGCACCTGCTACCTTTCAAAGATGTATGATGGCTATATTCTCTGACTTTTGTGAAAAGATTTGTGACTTATTAATGGATGATTTCTCCGTCTATGGATCCTCTTTTGATGATTGCTTGAGCAACCTTGATCGAGTTTTGCATAGATGGGAAGACACTAGTCTCGTCTTGAATTGGGAAAAGTGCCACTTTATGGTTAATGAAGGCATTATCTTGGGGCACAAGATTTCCGAGATAGGTATTGAAGTTGATAGAGCTAAAGTTGATGCTATTGAAAAGATGCCATGTCCCAAGGACATAAAAGGTATAAGAAGTTTCCTTGGTCATGCCGGTTTTTATAGGAGGTTCATTAAGGACTTTCCTAAAATCTCTAGGCCTCTGACTAATTTATTGCAAAAAGATATTCCTTTTGTATTTGATGATGATTGTGTAAAAGCATTTGAAATACTTAAGAAAGCTTTGATCGCTGCACCTATTGTTCAGCCACCTGATTGGAATTTACCCTTTGAAATTATGTGTGATGCTAGTGATTATGCTGTAGGTGTTGTTCTAGGGCAAAGAGTTGATAAGAAATTGAATGTTATCCAGTATGCTAGTAAAACTCTTGATACTGCCCAGAGAAATTATGCTACTACTGAAAAAGAGTTCTTAGTAGTTGTGTTTGCATGTGATAAGTTTAGACCTTATATTGTTGATTCCAAAGTTACTATTCACACTGATCATGCTGCTATTAAGTATCTTATGGAAAAGAAAGATGCTAAGCCTAGACTCATTAGATGGGTTATCTTGCTCCAAGAATTTGATTTGCATATTATTGATAGAAAGGGAGCTGAGAACCCCGTTGCAGACAACTTGTCTAGTTTAGAGAATGTTCTTGATGACCCACTGCCTATTGATGATAGCTTTCCTGACGAACAATTAGCGGTCTTTAATGCTTCTCGTACTGCTCCTTGGTATGCTAATTATGCTAATTGCACTGTTGCTAAATTTATACCACCTAGTTTCACATACCAGCAAAAGAAAAAGTTCTTTTATGATTTAAGACATTACTTCTGGGATGACCCACACCTTTATAAAGAAGGAGTAGATGGTGTTATTAGACGTTGTATACCTGAGCATGAACAGGAACAGATCCTACGCAAGTGTCATTCTGAATCCTTTGGAGGACACCATGCTGGAGATAGAACTACACATAAGGTAATTCAATCCGGTTTTTATTGGCCTACTCTCTTCAAAGATGCTCGTAAGTTTGTCTTATCTTGTGATGAATGTCAAAGAATTGGTAATATTAGTAGACGTCAAGAAATGCCTATGAATTATTCTCTTAATATTGAACCATTTGTTGTTTGGGGCTTTGATTATATGGGACCTTTTCCTGCCTCTAATGGGTACACACATATTTTAGTTGCTGTTGATTACGTTACAAAGTGGGTAGAAGCTATTCCAACTAGTAGTGCTGATCATAACACTTCTATTAAGATGCTTAAAGAAGTTATTTTTCCGAGGTTTGGAGTCCCTAGATACCTTATGACTGATGGTGGTTCACATTTTATTCATGGTGCTTTCCGTAAGATGCTTGCTAAGTATGATGTTAATCATAGAATCACATCTCCCTATCACCCGCAGTCTAGTGGTCAAGTAGAGTTGAGCAATAGAGAGCTCAAATTAATTTTGCAAAAGACTGTCAATAGATCTAGAAAGAATTGGTCCAAGAAACTTGATCATGCATTATGGGCCTATAGAACTGCATACAAAAATCCTATGGGTATGTCTCCGTATAAGATGGTTTATGGAAAAGCTTGTCACTTACCTCTTGAACTTGAACATAAAGCATATTGGGCTATTAAAGAGCTCAACTATGACTTCAAACTTGCTGGTGAGAAGAGGTTATTTGATATTAGCTCACTTGATTAATGGAGAACCCAAGCCTATGAGAATCCCAAGCTATTCAAATAAAAAGTCAAACGCTGGCATGACAAAAGGATACAAAAGCGTGAGTTTAACGTAGGTAAATATGTGTTATTATTCAACTCTAGTTTAAGATTTTTTGCAGGAAAACTTCTCTCTAAATGGGAAAGTCCTTACGTTATCGAGGAGGTCTATCGTTCTGGTGCCATAAAAATCAACAACTTCGAAGGCACAAGTCCGAGGGTGGTGAACGGTCAAAGAATTAAACATTATATCTTAGGTAATCCTATCAATGTTGAAACTAATATTATTGAGAAAGTAACCCTGGAGGAATACATAAGGGACCCTTTCCAGAACGTTCCAGACTCCGAAAAGAAATAGGTATGTGATGACCCGCAAGTATATGGGATCACAACAGTTTTCGATAAGTAATAGTGTCGAACCCAACGAGGAGCTAAAGGTAGAATAAATATTCCCTCAAGTTCTATCGACCACCGATACAACTCTACGCACGCTTGACGTTCGCTTTACCTAGAACAAGTATGAAACTAGAAGTACTTTGTAGGTGTGATAGGATAGGTTTGCAAGATAATAAAGAGCACGTAAATAAAGTCTAGGGGCTGTTTAGATAAAGATGCAATAAAGTAAGTATTAGTAGAGAGCATTTTGTTACGAGAAAGTTATTTGTCCAAGGCAATCGATAACTAGACCGGTAATCATTGTTGTAATTCTATTTGAGGGAGAGGCATAAGCTAACATACTTTCTCTGCTTGGATCATATGCACTTATGATTGGAACTCTAGCAAGCGTCCGCAACTACTAAAGATTCATTAAGGTAAAACCCAACCATAGCATTAAAGCATCAAGTCCCCTTTTATCCCATACGCAAACAACTTACTTACTTGGGTTTGTGTTTCAGTCACTCACGCAACCCACTATAAGCAAATCATAAACATATTGCAAACCCTACAGCGGGGATCCCTCACGCTTGCGCGACACGGAGAGCACCATAGGACATCACCAATAATAAAACATGCAACTCAAACCAATCATGATCATCAATTAACCCATAGGACAAAACGAATCTACTCAAACATCATAAGATAGCCATACATCATCGGGAAATAATATATAGCATTGGGAACCATGTTTAAGTAGAGATTACAGCGGGTAAGAGAGAGGTTACACCGCTGCATAGAGGGAGGAAGAGTTGGTGATGAAGGCGGTGAAGTTGTTGGTGAAAATCAAGGTGATGATGATGGCCCCCGGTAGCGCTTCGGTGCCACCGGAAGCAAGGGGGAGAGGGCCCCCCTTCTTATTCTTCTTCCTTGACCTTCTCCCTAGATGGGAGAAGGGTTTCCCCTCTGTTCCTTGGCTCCCATGGCTTGGGAGGGGCGAGAGCCCCTCCGAGATTGGATCTATCTCTCTGTTTTTGCGTCCTCAGATTCTACCCTTTCACCGTTTCCTTTATATTTGGAGATCCGTAACTCCGATTGGGGTGAATCTTTCGCCCAGATCTTTCTCATAAAATTATGTTTCTTACGCCAAAAGAAGAGCATCAACCACCTTAAGGGTGACCCACGAGAGCCTAGGCCGCGCCTAGGGGGGAGGGCGCGCCCCCTGTCTCATGGCCACCCTGGACACCGTTTCGCGTTGATTTTACTTCCAGAAAATCATAAATATTCCAAAAAAATCACCATCGGTTTTTATCCCGTTTGGACTCCGTTTGATATTGGGTTTCTGCGAAACAAGAAACATGCAACAGACAGGAACTGGCACTGGGCACTGGATCAATATGTTAGTCCCAAAAAATAGTATAAAAAGTTGCCAAAAGTATATAAAAGTTGAATGATATTGGTATGGAACAATCAAAAATTATAGATACGACGGAGACGTATCACCATCCCCAAGCTTAATTCCTGTTCGTCCTCGAGTAGGTAAATGATAAAAAAGATAATTTTTGATGTGGAATGCTACCTAGCATAATCTTGATCATATGTCTAATCATGGCATGAATATTAAGACACGAGTGATTCAAAGCAATAGTCTATCATTTGACATAAAAACAATAATACTTCGAGCGTACCAATAAAGCAATCATGTCTTTTCAAAATAACATGGCCAAAGAAAGTTATCCCTACAAAATCATATAGTCTGGCTGTTGCTCTATCTTAATCACACAAAGTATTTAATCATGCATAACCCCGATGACAAGCCAAGTAATTGTTTCATACTTTAATAATCTCAAACTTTTTCAACTTTCATGCAATACATGAGCGTGAGCCATGGACATAGCACTATAGGTGGAATAGAATATGATGGTGGGGGTTATGTGGAGAAGACAAAAAAGGAGAAAGTCTCACATCGACTAGGCGTATCAACGGGGTATGGAGATGCCCATCAATAGATATCAATGTGAGCCAGTAGGGATTGCCATGCAACGGATGTACTAGAGATATAAGTGTATGAAAGCTCAAACTGAAACTAAGTGGGTGTGCATCCAACTTGCTTGCTCATGAAGACCTTGGGCATTTGAGGAAGCCCATCATTGGAATATACAAGCCAAGTTCTATAATGAAAATTCCCACTAGTATATGAAAGTGAAAGCATAGGAGGCTCTCTCTATGAAGAACATGGTGCTACTTTGAAGCACAAGTGTGGTAAAAGGATAGTAACATTGCCTCTTATCTCTTTGTCTCTCATTTTTTTATTTTCTCTTTTTTCTTCCTTTTTTTCTTTTTATTAATTATTTTTTCTTTTTGGTGGGCTTCTTTGGCCTCTTTTATTTTTCATAAAGTCCGGAGTCTCATCCCGACTTGTGGGAGAATCATAGTCTCCATCATCCTTCCTCACTGGGGCAATGCTCTAATAATGATGATCATCACACTTTTATTTACTTACAACTCACTATTACAACTCGATGGAACAAAGATATGACTCCATATGAATGCTTCTAGCGGTGTACCGGGATGTGCAATGATCTACCATAGCATTGACATCAAAAAATGGACAAGACATGAAAACATCATGCTAGGTATCTTACGATCATGCAAAGCAATATGACAATGAATGCTCAAGTCATGTATATGATGATGATGGAAGTTGCATGGCAATATATCTTGGAATGGCTATGGAAATGCCATGATAGGTATATATGGTGGCTGTTTTGAGGAAGATATAATGAGGCTTATGTGTGATAGAGCGTATCGTATCACGGGGTTTGGATGCACCGGCGAAGTTTGCACCAACTCTCGAGGTGAGAAAGAGCAATGCACGGTACCGAAGAGGCTAGGAATGATGGAAGGGTGAGAGTGCGTATAATCCATGGACTCAACATTAGTCATAAAGAACTCATATAATTATTGCAAAAATCTACAATCCATTGAAAACAAAGTACTACGCACATGCTTCTAGGGGGATAGGTTGGTAGGAAAAGACCATCGCTCGTCCCCGACCGCCACTCATAAGGAAGACAATCAATAAATAAAATTGTGCTCCAACTTCATCACAAAGCGTTTCACCATACGTGCATGCTACGGGAATCACAAACCTCAACACAAGTATTTCTACTAATCCACAATCATCCACTAGCATAACTCTAATATCACCACCTTTATATTGCAAAACTATTGCAAGGAATCAAACATATCATATTCAGCGATCTACAAGTTTATGTAGGATTTTATGACTAACCATGTGAATGACCAATTCCTGTCATCTCTCTAAATAGATATAAGTGAAGCAAGAGAGTTTAATTCTTTCTACAAAAGATATGCCCACGCTCTAACAAATATAAGTGAAGCAAAAGAGCATTCTACAAATGGCGGTTGTCTATATGAAGAGAAACAGGCAACCCAAACTTCAAATGATATAAGTGAAGCACATGAAGCATTCTATAAAGCCATACTCAAAGATTTAAGTGAAGTGCAATGAGCATTATATAAATCAACCAAGGACTATCTAATACCAGCATGGTGCATAAAAGAAAAGTGAAAACTAAATGCAAAAGACGCTCCAAGACTTGCACATAATGCATGAATGAAACAAATTCAAAAACATACCGATACTTGTTGAAGAAAGAGGGGATGCCTTCCGGGGCATCCCCAAGCTTAGATGCTTGAGTATCCTTGAATATTTACCTGGGGTGCCTCTGGCATCCCCAAGCTTGAGCTCTTGCCTCTCTTCCTTTTCCTCATATCGAGACATCCTCGATTAGACACTACATCCACACAAAACTTCAACAAAAAACTCGGTAAGATCCGTTAGTATAATAAAGCAAATCACCACTCTAAGTACTGTTTCAAACCAATTCATATTTTGTTTTTGCATTGTGTCTACTGTTATATAACTTTTTCATGGCTTAATCCACTGATATAAATTGATAGATTCATCAAAACAAGCAAACTATGCATCAAAAACAGAATCTGTCAAAAACAGAACAGTCTGTAGAAATCTGAGCGTACACCATACTTCTGGTACCCCAAAAATTCTACCAAAATTTGTAACAATAAACAAGTTGTATAGAAAGACATTTCAAGAGGAATCAGAACTAATTGACGTTTCAGATAAAAATGTAAAATCGCGCACTACAGCCAAAGTTTCTATCCTGCACCGTTCAAACCAACAAGCATTTTAAACATCCTAAAGGCAAACCTTGGCACATTATTTTTATAATACAATGGAATTATACAAGGGGATAATTATTTTTGATGAAAAGTTTCTGTAATCAAGATTCACAAAGTTTCCGTGAGCATGAACAAAGTTCAAGGAGCTCTCCCACTTCAACAGTGCTTGTCTTTCTCACTTTCACTTTCCTTTTTGAAAAGTTTTTAGGTTCCCCTATTTATTTTTGTGTTTTAAAACTATATGAAAGCACTCAACAGAAATAAATGACTCTATAAAACTTCCGGGTTGTCTCTCTCGCAGCACTTTCTTTAAAGCCATTAAGCTAGGCATTTAGTGCTCAAGTAATGAATCCACCCGGATCCCAAGGTATATCAAAGCCAATTTTAATTAACAATGATTTGTAATTTAGTAGTGAGCACAAAGTAACATATATCATGCAACAACGAAGTCTAACTCTCTTCCTATGCATCGGCATGTCATAAAAGAACAGTTCATGCACACATAGTAAAGGCCAATGCATAGTATAAGCAGTTTCTTGCAATTCTATCATATTGGAAACATAAAGAGGCGGAGATGTAGTTCCTCTCTCATAATAATTGCAAGTAGGAGCAGCAAGCACATGCATATTACATTCATCAAAATCATCATGTGCAATGGTAAAAGGCAACCCATCAATATAATCCTCAATAAGCACAAACTTCTTCGCTATAGTGTAGTCGGCAGAATTCAAAAAGATAATAGGACTATCATGCGTGGGTGCAATAGCAACAATTTCATGTTTAACATAAGGAACTATAGCAAGTTCATCTCCATAAGCATAATTCATATTGGCATCTTGGCCACAAGCATAGCAAGCATCATCAAAAAGGGATATTTCAAGAGAATCAACGAGATCATAACAATCATCATAGCAATCATCCTTCGGTAAGCATGAAGGGGAATTAAACAATGTATGAGTTGAAGAGTTACTCTCATTAGAAGGTGGGCACGAGTAGCTAATCCGCTCTTCCTCCTTTTGTTCTTTGCTCTCCTCGTCATCTTTTTCATCCAATGAGCTCACAGTTTCATCAATTTCTTCTTCTATAGCTTCCTGCAAAATATTAATCTCTTCTTGGACAGCAGAGACTTCCTTAATAAATGCATTAATATAGTAATTGTATTCATAATTTTCATAGCAATATCTAAGTATAGCAAGATTTTCAGGCCTACAAACTGAATCATCAAAATCGTCAAACGCTTTAAACATAGATTCAATCTCATAAGCACCCATAAAAGCAACAAATTCTTGTATTTGTTCCACATCATAGTAATCATATCTACCATTAGCATAAGAAGCCAAGGTTTCATTATCTTTGAATTGGCATGAAAAGGGAAGGTGTGGATCCTTCATCCTAGAGCAACAAGTATAATGATGCATCACACATAGTTGACGAGCATACCAACGCAAAATAATAAATTGATCCCATAATAGTTTCCCTTTTTGTGTCGAGCAATAATCCCTAAAGTATTCACGTTGATCCAATGTGTCTCCCACTATAAAGTTGAATGGGGTTTTCTCAGGATTATCAAAGTAGTACTTAATATCTTTCACATAATGAGAATCGAGGGTTTTAGGAGTTACCCCATCTACATGAGTAGCAAGTACATCTAATTTTTTTGGTTTTTTGTGTTCCATATGCATAACTAAAGATAGAGAACAACTAAGAACAGCAAATAAAAATTACTTAGTGATAAAGCGAACAAGCACACACGAGAATATTCACCCCACGCTATGACTCCCAGGCAACAGCGCCAGAAAAAGGTCTTGATGACCCGCAGGTATACGGGATAGCAATAGTTTTCGATAAGTAAGAGTGTCGAACCCAACGAGGAGCTAAAGGTAGAATAAATATTCCCTCATGTTCTATCGACCACCGATACAACTCTACGCACGCTTGACGTTTGCTTTACCTAGAACAAGTATGAAACTAGAATTACTTTGTAGGTGTGATAGGGTAGGTTTGCAAGACAATAAAGAGCACGTAAATAAAGGCCAGGGGCTGTTTAGATAAAGATGCAATAAAGTAAGTATTAGTAGAGAGCTTTTTGTTACGAGAAAGTTATTTGTCCAAGGTGATCTATAACTAGACCGGTAATCATTGTTGTAATTCTATTTGAGGGAGAGGCATAAGCTAACATACTTTCTCTACTTGGATCATATGGACTTATGATTGGAACTCTAGCAAGCGTCTACAACTACTAAAGATTCATTAAGGTAAAACCCAACCATAGCATTAAAGCATCAAGTCCCCTTTTATCCCATACGCAAACAACCTACTTACTCGGGTTTGTGTTTCAGTCACTCACGCAAACCACTATAAGCAAATCATAAACATAGTGCAAACCCTACAGCGGGGATCCCTCACGCTTGCGCAACACGGAGAGCACCATAGGACAGCACCAATAATAAAACATGCAACTCAAACCAATTATGATCATCAATTAACCCATAGGACAAAACGGATCTACTCAAACATCATAAGATAGCCATACATCATTGGGAAATAATATATAGCGTTGGGCACCAAGTTTAAGTAGAGATTACAGCGGGTAAGCGAGAGGTTACACCGCTGCATAGAGGGAGGAAGAGTTGGTGATGAAGGCGGTGAAGTTGTTGGTGAAGATCGTGGTGATGATGATGGCCCCCGGCAGCGCTTTGGCGCCACCGGAAGCAAGGGGGAGAGGGCCCCCATTCTTGTTCTTCTTCCTTGACCTCCTCCCTAGATGGGAGAAGGGTTTCCCCTCTGTTCCTTGGCTCCCATGGCTTGGGAGGGGCGAGAGCCCCTCCGAGATTGGATCTATCTCTCTGTTTCTGCGTTCTCAGATTATACCCTTCCACCGTTTCCTTTATATCTGGAGATCCGTAACTCCGATTGGGGTGAATCTTTCGCCCAGATCTTTCTCATAAAATTATCTTTCTTGCGCCAAAATAAGAGCATCAACCGCCTTACAGGTGGCCCACGAGAGCCCAGGCCGCGCCCATGGGGGAGGGCGTGCCCCCCTGTCTTGTGGCCACCCTGGACACGGTTTCGCGTTATTTTACTTCCAGAAAATCATAAATATTCCAAAAAAAATCACCGTCCGTTTTTATCCCGTTTGGACTCTCTTTGATATTGGGTTTCTGCGAAACAAAAAACATGCAACAGACAGAAACTGGCACTGGATCAATATGTTAGTTCCAAAAAATAGTATAAAAAGTTGCCAAAAGTATATAAAAGTTGAATAATATTGGCATGGAACAATAAAAAATTATAGATACGACGGAGACGTATCAGTATGTGGTACGGTAAGTAAACCGACTACAAAACAATTCTAATGGCAATTTTTATCCGTTTTGGAATATTTAAGAATTTCAGGAGGAAAGAAGTAGCCCGGGAAGGACACGAGACCTCCAGAGGGTGGAGGGCGCACCCACTCTTTCTGGGCGTGCCCCCTATCTCGTGGCCACCTCGTGTACCTCCCGGACTACGTTTTCTTGCACGTTACGTATTTTGGTCTGTAAAAATTCATTATATAATATCCCGAAGGCTTTGACCACCGTATCACGCAAATATCCTTTGTTTTCATTTCTAGCTGTTCCTGTTGCAGATTAAGAGCAAGATGTCTTCTCAAGAGTCAGTCGGGGAGAGTCGGGTGTCTCACCCGACACTAGGTCCAGGAGCAAACAATGATGCCTATCACTTTGGACCATCAACGGAGGATGAGATGGAGGCCGACCTGAAAAGGATAGATGCCATGGAGGAAGATCAAGAAGTTACCTCTCGCTTCCAAGCAGGATTCATGATGGGGGAACTACATAGCTCGGTTATTCCAAATTCGTTCATTCCTTCCAACGTTGAGTTTCTTTCTTATGAAAATATGAAAAGGAGTGTTACTTGTTCTCCAGAAGCTATGCAGCATCCTTGGGTGAAGGGAGCTTTAGCCGTTACGGGCAAGCTCCGCAAAGAAATTATGGACCTCAAACAACAAGTCAATAAGGTCTAGGAGGAGAATCGTATCCTGAGGGGCATCATTGCCAAGAAGATCACAACATCAACTATGAAGAAGGAGAGATAATCACATGGGTATGGGCACTCCCCTTGGCAACTGCCAAGCTTGGGGGAGGTGCCCCGGTATCGTATCACCATCACACTCCTATCTTTACCATTTTATTTAGTTCGATCCTATTAGTAGTATCTTGATCTAGTAGATTGAAGTTTCAAGTATCAATTAGTTTTGAGTTTTGCTTTGTGAGCTCTTTATATAATCGAGTCCGTGAGCTATCTATAATAAAGATTAGAGTTGAGTCAAGGGCTCTGCTATCTTGCTATGATCTTGAGAAAGTAGAAGGAATAAAAATAATAAAAGAGCTCATGTTGATCTTATGGATAGTAATGACTTCACACGTAGAAAGTATGAGGCATAAAGTTGTTGAGAGTTGATGACCGTAGTTTTGGTCATCATTGCAATTAATAGGAAGTAATAAGGAAAGAGAGGTTTCACATACAAATATATTATCTTGGACATCTTTTATGATTGGGAGCACTCATTAAGTATGACATGCTAATAGAGTTGATGTTGGACAAGGAAGACAACATAATGGTTTATGTTTTGTCACATCTCAGTTAAAGTATATTGTCATTGACCTTCCAAACATGCTGAGCTTGCCTTTCCCCCTCATGCTAGACAAAATTACTTGCACCAAGTAGAGATACTACTTGTGCTTCCAAATATCCTTAAACCCAGTTTTGCCATGAGAGTCCACCATACCTACCTATGGATTGAGTAAGATCCTTCAAGTAAGTTGTCATGCTGCAGGCAAAAAAAATTGCTCTCTAAATATGTATGACTTATTAGTGCAGAGAAAATAAGCTTTATACGAATTTGTTGTGGAAGCAATAAAAGTGACTGACTGCATAATAAAGGCCCACATACAAGTGGCAATATAAAGTGACATTCTTTTGCATTAAGATTTTGTGCATCCAACCCTAAAGCACATGACAACCTCTGCTTCCCTCTGCGAAGGGCCTACCTTTTACTTTACGTTTTTACTTTATGCTTGAGTCAAGGTGATCTTCACCTTTCCCTTTTTCATTTTATCCTTTGGCAAGCTCCTCGTGTTTGAAAGATCTTGATATATATATTTAGATGTAAGTTAGCATGGACTATTATTGTTGACATCACCTAAAGGTGAATACGTTGGGACGCAACACAATAAGCCCCTATCTTTCTCAGTGTCCAGTTGAAACTCCATAACCACAAGTATTGCGTGAGTGTTAGCAATTGTAGAAGACTACATGATAGTTGAGTATGTGGAGTTGCTGAAAAGCTCTACTCTTGACTCTTTCTGATGTTATGATAAATTGCAATTGCTTCAATGACAGAGATTATAGTTTGTTAGTTCCCAATGAAGTTTCTGAACCATACTTGACACTGTGAATTGATTATTACTTGAGCATAAGAAATTATATGATAAAAACTATATATGTTCCTGTTATAAGAATGATCATGACGCCCTCATGTCCGTATTTTATTTTTATCGACACCTCTATCTCTAAACATGTGTACATATTTTTCGATATCGGCATCCGCTTGAGGACAAGCAAGGTCTAAGCTTGGGGGAGTTGATACGTCCATTTTTCATCATGCTTTTATATCAATATTTATTGCATTATGGGATATTATTACACATTATATCTCAATACTTATGGCTATTCTCTCTTATTTTACAAGGTTTACAATGAAGAGGGGGGATGCCGGCAGCTGGAACTCTGGCTGGAAAAGGAGCAAATATTGGAAACCTATTCTGCACAGCTCCAGAAATCCTGAAACTCCACGGAAGTCATTTTTGGAATTAATAAGAATTATTGAGCGAAAGAAACACCAGAGGGGGCCCACACCCTGGCCAGGAGGGTGGGGGCGTGCCCACTCCTACTGGGTGCGCCCCCTGTCTCCTGGGCCCCCTGGTGGCCCTCCGGTGTCCATCTTCTGCTATATGAAGGCTTTCACCCTGAAAAAATCAGAGGCAAGCTTACGGGACGAAACTCCGCCGCCACGAGGCGGAACCTTGGCGGAATCAATCTAGAGCTCCAGCAGAGCTGTTTTGCCAGGGAAACTTCCCTCCGGGAGGGGGAAATCATCACCATTGTCATCACCAATGATCCTCTCATCGGGAGGGGGTCAATCTCCATCAACATCTTCACCGGCACCATCTCCTGTCAAAACCCTAGTTCACCTCTTGTATCCAATCTTGTATCAAAACCACAAATAGGTACCTGTGGGTTGCTAGTAGTGTTTATTACTCCTTGTAGTTGATGCTAATTGGTTTACTTAGTGGAAGATCATATATTCAGATCCTTAATGCATATTATTACTCCTCTGATTATAAATATGAATATGCTTTATGAGTAGTTACATTTATTCCTAAGGACATGGGTGAAGTCTTGCATTTAGTAGTCATGTGAATTTGGTATTCGTTCGATATTTTGATGAGATGTATGTTGTCTTTCCTCGAGTGGTGTTATGTGAACGTCGACTACATGACACTTCACCATTATTTGGGCCTAGAGGAAGGCATTGGGAAGTAATAAGTAGATGATGGGTTGCTAGAGTGACAGAAGCTTAAACCCTAGTTTATGCGTTGCTTCGTAAGGGGCTGATTTGGATCCATATGTTTAATGTTGTGGTTAGGTTTACCTTAATACTTCTTTTGTAGTTGCGGATGCTTGCAATAGGGGTTAATCATAAGTGGGATGCTTGTCCAAGTAAGGATAGTACCCAAGCACCGGTCCGCCCACATATCAAATTATCAAAGTACCCAACACGAACCATACGAGCGTGATGAAAACTAGCTTGACGATAATTCCCATGTGTCCTCGGGAGCTCTTTTCTCATTATAAGAAATTGTCCAGGCTTGTCCTTTGCTACAGAAAGGATTGGGCCACCTTGCTGCACTTTATTTACTTTCATTGCTTGTTACCCGTTACAATTTATCTTATCACAAAACTATCTATTACCTACAATTTCAGTGCTTGCAGAGAAAACCTTACTGAAAACCGCTTGTCATTTTCTTCTGCTCCTCGTTGGGTTCGACAGTCTTACTTATCGAAAGGACTACGATAGATCCCCTACACTTGTGGGTCATCACCCCTCCAACCAGACATATTCCTTGTGCAGAAGGATGAACTGGTCGAAAAAATTCCTTGTCACCATTGAGCATCATCAGTTATCTCTATCACTCATTTTCATTTGTATGATGTACTTCGATGCATGTTTTATTTTTCGTTCCATGCTCTGTTGGAGTTCTTTGTAGTCTGTTTTTCATTTATTCCGCTGCTGGGTTCCGAGAGATTTATGTTTTCCGAAAAAAAATTTAAAACTCCCATTCACCCCCCTCTGCTAGACATACTTCTTCCTACAACCCCGATCAGACAGTAACCATCTACCGAGGTATTCCATTTTCTCATTGCTGTGTGTTAAAGTAGTAGTACTTGTTAGTTCTTTTCTTTTCATGATTGGGAAATGTTTACTAGTACTAGTACTACAATTTGGTATTAATTTTTTAACCTTCTCGCCTTCTCTTTCATTGTAGTAGTAGTAACTAGTGCTTACTAATACTACTCCTGCCGTTCCAAAATATAGTGCACCAGCCCTTCCCAACGTTCAATTTTGACCATAAGTTTAACCAACGAGACTGACTGCTGTGGGAGCAAAAATTATATAATTGAAAATTGATGTTGAAACGAATTCACTGGTATAACTTTTGTTCCCGCTGCAGTCAGTCTCATTGGTTAAATATCTATCTCTATCTCTAATCTC
Source organism: Triticum aestivum (assembly GCF_018294505.1). Taxonomy (NCBI): domain Eukaryota; kingdom Viridiplantae; phylum Streptophyta; class Magnoliopsida; order Poales; family Poaceae; genus Triticum; species Triticum aestivum. The sequence continues at coordinate 347,514,786 of NC_057798.1, forward strand.
CACTCTTATAAAATACCAAGATGGTGATGATGGTGTGATTCCATCCTGCAATATACGTTGTCCGATCTATATCTAACGGATAGAAAGCAAACTATGCTTATTTTGCAAAAATATACCTGCACCCCTCTCCACATTTGCAGATAAGGCCTTCCCTCATTCATCTTTGTCTCCCACAAGATAAACAGCTCGTATAAATGCATCTTGATGTTTCATGCAACGCATGAGCCTCTTGCTAGTTTATGGTCAAAGTTGAAGCACGGGAACCGAATACGCGCTATATTTTGGAACCGATGGAGTAGTACTTTTTACCTTGGAGGACGCGTATAGCTAGCTAGGCCCTTGAAGACTTGAACCCACTAGCTCCCACAATTTTTGTTTTCCATGTCTTAGTATCTCATCAATGTAGTCAAGAGTGGCTATACTAATAAGCCGGTTATTTTACTTCATCTATACTGGAGTTAGTACTACTTGCTGCACAATATTACTAACCTCCATGTTTGAGCACAACATTATCATGCATGGACCTTGACCATGTACGTCACCATGTGTCCAGATCTACCGCGGGTACTAGATGAACGAGGCCGAGTTCGACCCCCTTGATGCTATGTGGGTGCCGAGGAACACTCTTGGAGAGTACTCACTTTTCATTGGGGACAACTACCACATTGTGAAGCAGATGCCACCTTTCGTGCAAGACACCAAAGGCCTTCCATTCATGAAGCATAGTTGTGTCTTCCGTGCGCACCGCCGGATGATCGAGATGCTGGGACACATTATCCCTAATATATGCTGCTTCATCTTAGATGAGTCTCCATTGTGTGGAACCGGACTAGAAAGCTGCGACAATTATTCCCATTGCCCACCACTATGGATCATGCCATCTATGAAGAACACCTAGACTGGAACCTGGAGGAGGACATGGATCTCATCTATGACGTGTAAGTGGAGTATGGTGAATTGTGAATGGTAGCACTATAAATATAGGTAGAGTTGCCGTGCACAAATTTATCACATGAAGTGGAGATGAACTTGTGTGGCATGCTGGAATTTGTCCTTTAGAATTTATTACTAGTAAATGTGTTATGTGTAAGTGCAACTTATGTGGCTGTTGCACGGACTCCAACATACTCTATGAGAAAAAAGGTGGCCTAGCATTGGCTATAGGTGGCGTGGCGGCATCATACAGTAGCGGTCGTTCACTATAGTTGTAGTACTAGGACGACAACTCCTATAAACCTTTACGCTTGGTTCTTCGCCTCTTTGGGAGGTTCAACAGTTCGTACTCATGTGAACCTTGCACTTGGCTCTTGCCTCTTCGGAAGGTCCAACAATGGTGATACGTACTACAGTACAATATGATTCTGGCAATCTGACACCGAATGAACTGCTACACGTCCACCGCGAGGGCGAGGGAGAGGGAGAGGGACATGTCACTGGTACCGTAACATGCTATAAAGACGGTTTTAACACCTTTCTGTGATGGCATTCTGAACCGTCGCCAAGTGAGTGACTGCGATGGGGGGGTCCTTCCCACATGACCCAGAAATCATCAGGGATAGGCAAGTGGTACTAACGATCGCCATAGAATAAACGTATGAGAAGTCGCCCTAGTCCCACACGTTACAAATTGATGTTACATTTCTGATCCGAGAGACATCCCAAACGATTAAGCCGCTATAGTCGTGTGTGAAAGGTGGACATCAACATTTAATTTATTGATATGTTTGCGATAGGTAAGATATCTCACATAGTTCAAGAATATAAAATGTGTGTGGTGCCTCTACTAACGCCAAAATGTCCATTTTCATAATTGTGTGCGATAGGTATCCCTATCACACACGCACACATGTTTGAATTGTTCGTCATATTACCATGAATCGCACACACATATGAGACGAAATCGTGTGTGCATCCGTCGGACATCGCAAATGTTTCACGTCAAAGAACCGTTTGTTCTCCATTTTTCATCGCACATGCTATTTTCTCTCTAACCGTGTGCACATTATTTTATTCGCTCCTGTATAATTTATTTTTCCATGTAACTTATTATTCGAATTGGAAATTTTGAAATATGAAACGTGGAATTCAAAGTCTCAGCACAATGGTTCAACAAAAAATCCATAAATAAAGTTCTCAGTACAATATGTTCAGTAATTACAGGGTTAGACATCAATTAACTATGACGAACCACAATATTTAGAGGCGGTAAAGGAGAAGAGATAAGTGTAAATCATTTTGGCTGCCGATGGTGTTGAAGAAGCGGAATGCCCATAGTGCGCCCTCCTGCATGCCATAGGCATGAATAACTTTTGTCCAACCGCTTGTGACGATCGCCCGCCCGTCCTTCACCGCCTTCAGGAAGACTTCTTGAGCAATATCATGGTAGCATGAATTATATACTTTAACCTTAGTTTCCTCCACCCCGGGCATGTAGTTTGCAAGGTAATCATCAGTAAATAGCTTCAGAAACCACTCAAAAGAGAAAAAAATCAGATACTCGAGTCTAATAGAGTAACTTGTTGTGGGCAGGGGGAAAGGCAACACATTACTTATCATCCTAAATTTCATTGTTGTCTTGGACAAAGTGTAAATAAAGAGCTTAATTCCCATCACCCGTTTCATTCGCCTAACAATCTTCCTTAGTTTCCACACTTGACGCTTGTTCATGAATATCTCATTGCCCCATACGCCAAAGGGATCGAAGCATGGATCAGTACTGCCCATATATGTACCAAAGAGCAACCAGTAAATGCGAGAAGCTAAACTGAGATTGCACAAATGATGTAAAATACAACTCCCTATGTTCCTAATACATGTATTTTTAGAGATTTCAATATGAACTACATACGGATGTATATAGAATTATAGACATAGTTTAGATTAGAATCTAGATTCACTCATTTTGCTCTCTATGTAGTCTATATTGGAATCTCTAAAAATACTTATATTTAGGAACAGATGGTGTATAAGACATGGGATGCGGCTAACCTCGACGACAAACAACAGCATTGTCCTTTGTAGCCCTTTGTAAGTACATGGAAAGCCAATGTTATCTACAACGGGGTTAACATCCACCAAATATATAAAATGGTAATAAAACGACAACATCTGTAGTGATATCTTCATTGCAAAAGAGTAGCACGGTAGCAATGGGACAGATTAAAAAATGGATAGAATTGTTTACTACAACAGACAACCTAGTATAGCCATTGAAGCTGGTACTGATAGAAATGAAATTGTTATAGTTAAACATCGCAAGGCAGGTGCTACTAGAGAAGAGAATCGCCATGTTGTCTATAAAAAGGTCGGGAAAATAGATAAGACGGGATATGCATGTTTACTACAACTTGTTTAATACATGAACCATACAAAACATGGCCATTGCAACTGGTATTGGTAAGATTCAACTAGTGAGTTCATACTTGGTAAGTCCTGAGGGGTAGTTGCTGGGGCACTTCATATGGACAAGAGCCCTCCATAAGTTGGCTGCAGCGGAGGGGAGGTGTTCCTCCGGGTCGAAGAGTGGATCAGTGCCACCAACATGTGTTCCTACAAGAAGCAAGAAAATGTTAGAAGCAAAACTGCAATTGCACAAATGATGTAAAATACTGTAATACATGGGATCCAGCTAACCTCGATGGCAAACAATACCATTGCCCGTTGTGGCCCTGCGTAAGTACATGGAAAGGCATGTTAAGTACAACAGGTTTAGCATCCACTAAAAATAGCAAATTGGTAGCTTCTCTAGTATATCCTCATTGCGGAGTGTAGCACGGTAGCAAAGGGACAGGTTAAAAAATGGACACGACTGTTAATTGCAACAAGCTTAATAGCATCCGAAGTCATGTTTTGTAAGTTTGTAGCCATTGAAATACAACTGTTTAAAATGGATACAAATGTTAATTGCAACATGCTTTATAGCCATTGTAACCGGTACTGATAAAAATGCAATTGGGAGAGTTAAACACCACAAGGCAGGTTCTGCAAGAGCAGAGAATGGCCCAGTTGTTTACAAAAAGGTAGGGAAAATAGCTAAAATGTGTTAGGCATGTTTATTACAACATGCTTATTACATCAACCATACAAAACATAGCGATTAATTGCAAGTGGTATTGGACATATTGAACTGGTGAGTTCATACTTGGTAAGTCCTGAGAGGTAGTTGCTGGGGCACTTCATTTTGGCCAGAGCCCGCCCAAAGTCAGTGGTGGCAGAGGCAAGCTGTTCCTCCAGGTCGAAGCAAGGATCAGTGCCGCTGACATGTGTCCCTACAGGCAACCTATGAATGTTAGATGTTAAACTACAATTGCACAAATGATATGAAATACTATAAGACATGGGATGCAGCTAACGTCGACGGCAAACAAAAGCATCGCCTGTTATGACCCTGCATAAGTACATGCACAGGCATGTTACAATAGGGTTAGCATCCACCAAAAATAGCAAATGGGCAGCATCTCTAGTGATATCCCAAGTCATGTATTGTAAGTTTATTGCTGGTATTGCCAAAATTGAGCTGGATAGTTAATACTTGAACATCACACAGTGTATAGAAGTGAAATAAACAAGGCACATACATGCTTAATACATAAACCATACAAAACATAGCCATTGCAAGTGGTATTGGTAAGATTGAGCTGGTCAGATCATACGTGGTAAGTCCTGAGAGGTAGTCGCTGGGGCACTTCATCTAGGCCAAAGCCTACACCAAGTCAGCGGCGACAGAGGCGAGGTGTTCTTCTAGATGTAGTAATTTGCTCTAAAACCAGTACGTATGTAGTACTTGTAGATGCTCGTAATTAATTAGACAAACTTATGGGCGACACACACACTAACTACTTGTCACATGCTGCCATCGGGGCATGCTAGCCATACGCCGTCGTTCTCCTTCCTGGCCTTGTAGGCGGCACCCCACCGTGCTTTGATCTCCACTGTGCTCTCCTCAGCATGGATGCGGCCTCTTCTTTCTTGAGGTGGCGGGACTCTCTTTTCTTGACTACTTTCTGCCTTTTCCACTCCTTTTGTGCGGCTTTGGCCGCCTCTATATCCACTACCCATTCGGACATGGCTGCATCAAAGTCCGCCCTTGTACTTGTGCGGCCGGCGGCGGCGATGAACTCGGTGCAGCGAGATGCCATCACTTCCTTACCATGTGTGCGGTTGCAGGCAGTGAGGAATGTGGCGCGGTGGGATGCCATCGCTTCCTTACCAGTTACTATGCTCCACGGTGCTATGAACGATGCTTGGAGAGACCTCTTGAACAGAGTGGGCGGACATCCATATAGTGCAGTGGTTTTTAAGATCTTAAGGACAAACGATGAAGCAAACTTGGCTTCCCTTATGATCTTGCTCATTCATTATTGCACACGGTTCATCTCCGTCGCATCCATAAATAGTGTGCGCTGAGTCTATTGTGTGTTGTGTTATGATTGGCCGGAACCCCAGCCACGCGGATTGCGCGTGTGCACCGTAGGATGTGCCATGATCGAACAACAATCCACGTCCCTCACATCACAACCGTGCAGCTGTAGCTGAATTGGATTTCTATGCGCTAAATGCTTAGAAAATGCATATAATCTCCTAATATGTTAAATTAGCCTGAAAAATGCTAAATGTGAACACGGTGATATGCAGGGTGTATGTTCATCGTAGAAAACATTCAAGGGCAAAGAACAAAGAAAATTTGGATTCCCCTTCAATCTTGGTGATTTCCCTCTCGAAACCATGGAACTTCCTCGGTGATGGTTCAGTTTATGAAGGGCGTGCATGACAACATAAGCCAAACCTTCTCAAATTTTTACCAGGCCATGGTGAGGCCATACCATGGCACCATGCAAGACCTCATGTTTTTCAAGAAATTATTTAAATTTTCAATAGTTGAAAACCCAATAGCCAAACATTTGTGGTTGACTATTGCCACACATTTCATCGAAATGTCTGCCCATTCCTTGTAAAAGGCATGAGAATTTAATAAATGGCATGAGCATGGTTTTCCAGACCGTTCTCGTGCTCCTTTTCATCCACCAATTGTTTGAATTTGAATTATGTGCATTAATGCCTAGAAAATGCACATAATCCCCTAAATATGGTAAATGAACCTGGAAAAGTGCCAAATTTGAACATGGAGATTTGCAGGGTGTATGTTCATCATAGAAAAAAAACTCAAGGCGAAGAACGAAGAACATTTGGATTCCCCTTCAATGTTGGTGTTTTCCCTCTCGAAAGTATGGAACTTCCTTGGTAATGGTTCGATTTATGAAGGGCGTGCATGACAACATAATGCCTAAATAATGCACATAATCCCCTAAATATGGTAAATGAGCCCGGAAAAATTCCGAATGTGAACATGGTGATATGTAGGGTGTATTTTCATCATAGAGAAAACATCAAGGGAAAAGAACGAAGAAAATTTGGATTCCCCTTCAATCTTGGTGATTTCCGCCTCGAAAGCATGGAACTTCCTCGGTGATGGTTCGATTTATGAAGGCCGTGCATGACGACATAAACCAAACTTTCTCAAATACTTACCAGGGCACGGTGAGGCCATACCATGGCACCACGCCAGGCGTCATGTTTTCCAAGGTTGTATTTCATTTTTCTATAGTTGTTAAACCAGTAAACGGCGCATTTGTGGTTGACTATAGCCACACATTTCATTGAAATCTCTCCCCATTCCTCGTAAGAGGCATGAGAATTTACTAAATAGCACGAGCATGGTTTTCCAGATAGTTCTTGTGCACCTTTTCATGCACCGATTGTTCGTATTTGAATTATGTGCATTAATGCCTAGAAGATGCACATAATCGCCTAAAAATGGTAAATGAGCGCAAAAAATGCCAAATTTGAACACGTTACATTGGAAGGGGTATTTTGATTGTTAGAAAAAACCTGAATGACAAACTAGGACAGAAGTTTGGATTCCCCTTCAATCTTCATGATTTCCCCCTCGAAACCATGAAACTTCCTCTGTGATGGTTCGATTTATGAAGGGCATGCATGAGGACATAAACCAAACCTTCTTAGATTTTTACCAGGGCACGGTGAGGCCATACCGTGGCACCATGCCAGGCGTCATGTTTTTCAAGCACGTATTTCATTTTTCTATAGTTGATAACCCAGTAAACAAGACATTTGTGGTTGAGTATTAGCACACATTCCCTTGAAATCTCTGCCCATTCCTTGTAAAAGGCATGAGAATTTACTAAATACCACGAGCATGGTTTTCTAGACCACTGGTGCGCACCTTTTCTTGCACCGGTTGCTCAAATTTGAATTATGTGGATTAATGCCGAGAAAATGCACATAATCCCCTAAATATGGTAAATGATCCCGGAAAAATGCCAAATTTAAACACGTTGCATTGAAGGGGGTATGTTGATCGTAGAAATAAAATTGGATGACAAACTAGGACGGAAATTTGGATTCCCGCCCCCTTCAATCTTGGTGATTTCCCCCTCAAAACCATGAAACTTCCTCGGTGATGGTTCGATTTACGAAGGGCGTGCACGGCGACATAAGCCGAACCTTCTCAAACTTTTACTAGGGCACGGTGAGGCCATACCATGGCAACATGCTAGCCGCCATGTTTTTCAAGCATGTATTTTAGTTTTCTACACTTGAAAAACCAATAAACGATGCGTTTGTGGTTGACTATTGCCACACATTTCCGTGAAATCTCTGCCCATTCCTTGTAAAATGCATGAGAATTTACAAAATAGCTGGAGCATGGCTTTCTAGACCATTCTTGTGCACCTTTTCATGCACCGATTGTTTGAATTTGAATCATGTGCATTAATGCCTAGAAATGCACATAATCCCCTAAATATGGTAAATGAACCCGAAAAGGTGCCAAATTTGAAAATGATGATTTGCAGGGTGTATGTTTATCATAGAAAGAAAACTCATGTACAAAGGGCAAAGGAAATTTGGATTTCCTTTGAATCTTGGTGATTTACTATTGCACACGATTCATCTCTGTCGCCTCTGCGAACCATGTGCGTTCACCCACACATGCAAAAGGAAAAATAAAACCCTCATACACTTTGTCCCCACCCACTCGCCTCGGACTCCTCTGCAACGGTGCACCCCATCAACTTCTATAGCAGCGACCACCCTAAGCTCGACGGCTGTCGTCGGCGGGCGGAGGTCACGCTCCAAACGGCACGGGATTTCACCACTACCGCTTGCCGCCGCCTATGTGCACCGACTTGCCCCTACATTCTGGACTCTAGTCGTTTGGGGTTTTTCTGTGGGATTGGGCTGGGTACTTTTCTCATGGAGAAGGTAATCAATTATTGCAGTCCGTCCGTCGCTATTAATCAACCAGCGGAAATCGACGTGGATTCATTTTTCTTCTAGCTGATTCGAGGGTTTTTATTCATGTGTCCACAGTGCGAGTAGAAATCGTTCAAGTGTGTTCCCGGCCAATCGGAAATGAAGTTCTATCTCACCATTCCGGATGACTTGAGGGAGCACTCGGTATGTTCAATGTCACCCTACCAGAGTCGGCTAGCCTAAATTTGTGAACATATACCCTTTATTGCTACATTTGGATAAAAAGTACGGTGCCACGTGCAACCTAGATGTCGAAGCCAATTTTCCCCTATATTAGGCAAATTTTTGACGTATTGTTATTCAGTTAGTCTGATCGAGGTTAGTGTCCTTTCAACTTTCTCCATGCTGGCATATTACCTAGCAGAATCTGGGTATTTTTTCTGACTAATTGATCACTATTTAACCAATCAATTGCGATTTCATTTCCTGGCTCCGTTCCCAGGCATTAATAAATTCTATTTACCAATTTATGCGCATAATATATTATTCTGCCATGTTATGAATAAATAATACATTTCTGCCTTTTAAGGAGGATATGCTGGATGCATAATTAATGATTTGTATGTTACTAAGTGTACCAAATTTCACTATAAGGACTAGAAGCATGTTATAAAACTTGTTGATAATCTGAGAAGGATAGCATGATACGTCTCCAATGTATCTATAATTTTTTATTGTTCCATACAATTTATGGAAAAGCCACCGTTCATAATTTTCATACATGTCACTCTTGACTCATTGCACATCCCGGTACACCGCCGCAGGCATTCCTATAGAGTTCATATACAGTCATATTTTGTTCTAGTATCGAGTTGTAATTCCTGAGTTGTAATTAAATAAAAGTGTGACAATCATCAGTATTAGAACATTTTCCCATGTGAGTAATAAAAAAAGAGGCCGATGAAGCCTGAATAAAAAAAAGGCCAAAGAAGCCATTGAAAAAAAGAGAGAAAAAGAGAGAAAGGGGCAATGTTACTATCCTTTTTCCACACTTGTGCTTCAAATTAGCACCATGTTCTTCATGATAGAGAGTCTCCTATTTTGCCACTTTCATATACTAGTGGGAATTTTTTCATTATAGAACTTGGCTTGTATATTCCAATGATGGGCTTCCTCAAAATGCCCTAGGTCTTCATGAGCAAGCGAGTTGGATGCACACCCACTTAGTTTCTTTTTGAGCTTTCATAAACTTATAGCTCTAGTGCATCCGTTGCATGGCAATCCCTACTCACTCACATTGATATCTATTGATGGGCATATCCATAGCCCGTTGATACACCTAGTTGATGTGAGACTATCTCCTTCTTTTTGTCTTCTCCACAACCACCATAATCTATTCCACCTATAGTGCTATGTCCATGGCTCATGCTCATGTATTGCGTGAAAGTTGAAAAAGTTTGAGAACATCAAAACTATGAAACAATTGCTTGGCTTGTCATCGGGGTTTTGCATGATTTGAATATTTTGTGTGATGAAGATGGAGCATAACCAGACTATATGATTTTGTATGGATAGCTTTCTTTGGCCATGCTATTTTGAGAAGACATGATTGCTTTATTAGTATGCTTGAAGTATTATCGTTTTTATGTCAATATTAAACTTTAGTGTTGAATCTTATGGAGGTGAACATTCATTCCACAACGAACAAAATTACATGCATAAATATGTTAGGTACCGTTCCACATAAAAAAATGTTTTTATCATTTACCTACTAGAGGACGAGCAGGAATTAAGCTTGGGGATGCTTGATACGTCTCCAGCGTGTCTATAATTTTTTATTATTCCATGCTATTATATTATCTATTTTGGATGTTTTATAAGCATTCATATGTTAGTTTGTATTATTTTCGTGACTAACCATTAACCTAGAGCCAGTGCCAGTTTCTGTTTTTTTCTTGTTTTTGAGCTTTGTAGAATACGAATACTAAACAAAGTCCAAACGGAATAAAACTTCATGATGATTTTTATTGGACCAGAAGTCACATAGGATACTTGGACTGCAAGTTAGAAGAGCCACCAGGCAGCGACAAGGGTGGAGGGTGCGCCAAGGGGGGTAGGGTGCACCCCCTACCTTATGGGCCCCTCTGTGACCCCCTGACCTAGATCTTCCTCCTATATATTTGCAAATATTCCCAAACCACCAGAAGCATCCACATAAACACTTATCCACCGCTGCAACCTTCTGTTCCCATGAGATCCCATCTAGGGGCATTTTTCGGCATCCTGCCGGAGGGGTATTCGATCACAGAGGGCATCTACATCAACTCTATTGCCCTTCCGATGAAGCGCGAGTAGTCCACCTTAGACCTACGGGTCTATAGCTAGTAGCTAGATGGCTTCTTCTCTCTGTTGGATTCTCAATACCATGTTCTCCTCGATGTTCTTGTATATCTATCTCATGTAATCTTCTTTTGTGGTGTGTTTGTCGGGATCCGATGAATTGTTGATTTACGATCAGTTTATCTATGAATATTATTTGAATCTCCTCTGAATCCTTATATGCATGATTTGGTATCTTTGTTTTTCTATTCGAATTATCGGTTTGGTTTGGCCAACTAGATTGTTTTTCTTGCGATGGTAGACCTGCTTGGCTTTGGGTTCAATCTTGCAGTGTCCACACCCAGTGACAAAGTAGGTGTAGCGAGGCACGTATTGTATTGTTGCCATCGAGGATAAAAAGATGGAGTTTACATCATATTGCTTGAGTTGTTCCTCTAACTCATGTCATCTTACTTAATGTGTTACTCTGTTCTTTATGAACTTAATACTCTAGATGCTGGCAAGAGTCTATCGATGTGAGGAGTAATAGTAGTAGATGCAAAATCATTTTGGTCTAGTTGATATGGGCATGATGCCTATATTGCATAATCCTTGCCTTAGATATCATCATAAGTTTGTGATTTTCTACCAATTGGTCGACAGTAATTTGTTTACCCACCATAGTATTTGCCTTCAGGAGAGAAGCCTCTAGTGAAACCTATGCCTCCCCTGGTCTATTATATTAGTTTCCGTCATATTAGTTTCTGATCTACTATTTTCCATCTAGTTTCCGATCTACTATTTTTCAATCCTTTACTTTCAGATCTATAAACCAAAAAACCCAAAAATATTTTATCTTTTGTTTATTTATCTCTATCAGATCTCCCCTTTGCATGTGACCGTGAAGGGATTGACAACCCCTGTATCACGTTGGGTGCCAGTGTTTGATTGTTTCTGCAGGTATTAGTGATTTGCGTGTTCTCCTACTGGATTGATACCTTGGTTCTCATACTAAGGAAAATACTTATCTCTACTTTGCTGCATCAGCCTTTCCTCTTCAAGGGAAAAACCAATGCAAGCTCAAGAAGTAGTAGGAAGAATTTTACGTATGAAGGCTGGATTTTGGATGGGATTAATTATTCCTATGGTGCACACATTGAACAAGACCAATTGTGTTCACAAAAAACTGATACAAAGTCTTATCTTTACGTTGATGCTCATAAACTATGTCTACCTTCAACGATATGTTACAATTGGTTTTTATTCTACACTTCAACAGAAATACCTGTTGTAGCTGTTCCTGGATCGATTTCCCGGCGTTGTCGAATTACACTTGTGCCTGCTAATAACGTCAAAGTGATTGCAAGGTACTACATTTCCCGCAGAAATGGAACCTTTCAAATTAACAAGTTCTCGCTTGTCGTGGGAATGCATCCATATTGGAAAATTGGAGACACTGTTCTACTCATGCTTTACCAAGGCACAAGAGGGTTATTCCTTTTCACTAACGAGATACCAAGTCGATGTGATCAAGCTGCTTCGAGTGGATAGTTATGGTTATTGGCCCTCAGACTCTTAAAATGTGCTAGCCGTTACTATGTTAAGTATGTAGATATGGACGATATGATTATTGGCCCTGAGCCTCTTAAAATGTGATAGTTCTTACTATGTTAAGTATGTAGATATGGACCATATGGTTGTCAAAACCATGTTACGAAGATACTCCTTTAGTTGAATAGTGTAACCACTATATATATGTTACTCAAATGCTGTTAGCGAAGTTCTTAAATTTTCATGGAAAGTATTAGTATCATACACAGTTTATTGGGTTTAAGCGTGTGCCCGCTAGAGCGGTAGAGTAGAGGATGTCCCTATTTTGGACATGGCGATCAGCTCCGATGTCCAAAAGGCATTTGCATATTAATTGTCCATATTGCAAATGCACACACATGCTAACATAAGGAGACGTATGTGTAACTTACTAATCATCGCGCACGGGTACTCGCAGATGCATCGTGTGGGGTACTCCTAGCCACCACAAGCAACTAGTTTGTATATTTCAAAGTTTTTTCTACACACATAATCGCACACGAATTAAATGTAGTAACTGTCTGTGTTATAATTTCTCATCACAAACAGTTCTTTCGAGTGGGTTGTTTGCCGCATATCATAGACATCTGTTTTACAAGAATCGTTTGTGTTCTTTTGGCTCATCACACATATTTCATCTCTGTGAACTGTATGCCACATATCACAGACATCTTGTTAAGTTGAACCATTTTTGTTGTGTTCCCTAATCGAAAGGAGACCGTCCGAGTGAATTGTATGTTGTAAATCACACACACCTTGATCTGGCTAACTGTTTCTGTTGCATTCCCTAATAGCGAATAGTTAATCTGAGCGAATTGTATGCCGTATATCGCACACACCTTGATAGAGCTGCCCGTTTCTTTTGTTCCGTATATTTGCAAATAGTTCGTATGGACCAACCGTATGCCCTACATCGCACACACAACTAAAATATGAACCGTATTTGATATCTCCTCCATCGCAAACATTTTGCATCTTTTTTGATGATTTCTGACAGCACATTTTGCGATTAATGCATTGCCCACAGTTTTGTTAAAGGGTCTCTGATTGTAGTGCGTGTTAGCAGCATCCTGCAACAGTGTGTTTTCAAAACCCTCTCCTCGTCCTGCGAGCCACCAAGGGCATAGGCGAGGGAGAGGTCATATGCATACGTAGTAAGCAAGCTTCCCCCCGTCATGTGAGCCACCGTGCATGGGCGAGGGGGAGGGCATAGTAAGCAAGCTTCTCCTCGTTCTGTGAGTTGATGGGACACATCAAAGTAGTACTAGTCCATACTGTGTCCTTTCCGGTTAATATGGCTTAATTTGAAAGGATAAAAATACACTGGCGGTCAATGTATGTAACAATACGCTCATTACGATCACTATATGGTTTTGCGGTGATTATACTGTCACTAGCTCACATAGAGCAACATATTGCACCCTACTGACCGCCCACATACTCAATGTGGCACATTGTTGACTGGTTAAATTGACACCTGGTTTGTCCCACTGTTAGTTTGTAGAGCAAAGAAATCAGTTAAACAAAACTTTACGCAGGCGCGATAGGAGTCGAACCCTTGCACGTGAACCACCATGGTTGTGTATGTAAGTGCATGCACATGTACTCCCTCGGTCTACGAAAAACTGTACATCTAACATTAGAAAATTTTCCAACAAAGAGTGTACATCTACACTTCCAATGCACTTATTGTTTAATCTAATCCATATTGATTGACTAATGTACCAACTTGTGCTCTAGCTATAGACTGCATGTCTATCCTTAATTACAACATGCAACAACCTTCATTTAATCTTCTTCTCTCAATGGTCGCACGCACACATAAGTTTGGTACTTTTGGGCGTTAATAATGCCATGAGGTTCCTATTCCCCTTGGTCAATGTTTAAATATCTATATGTACAGTCTTTCACGGACGGAGGGTATTGGTTGAGCACTTGAGCATGAATGTGTGTGTCACGTCGTGTGTTGTGTGCCGCATGGATACGTGTGTTGCATGCGTGCATGTGTACATGTGAGTGTTGCATGCATGCATGCATGCATGAGGCTTTTACTCCGTCCCATTGACATGTTCATATTTCAAGCTTCATTAAAATGTTGCATCCAAGAATTAAGAGAAAACTCACCAATGCATGTAAAAGTTCTGGTCTTTTGCTCCTCACACATGCATTCCAATAAAGACATTTGTAAACACAAATTTCTTGAGGAAAATGAGCCCATTATTGAGTACTTTTGGAAAAACTTCTTTCGGAATTCATCATTTACTAGTACCTTCACTACTAGGAAAAGGCCTGCTAGTGGCGCACCTATTTTGGGTACTAATGGGGCACTACAGGTGCGCCACTATTATCACGCCATTATTACTATCTTACTTAGTAATGGCGCACCACATAGAAGTGCGCCATTACTAACAATTTTTTTTCAATATTTTTTCAGAATTTTTTTTTCATTTTTTTTTCAAATTCTTTTTTGTTTTTTTCTTAATCTCGGGTCACTATGGCTTAATCTCGGGTCAATATGCTTAATCTCAAGTCAAATCGAACTAAGTGGTCAAACTTCCCAGAAGGTCACCCATCCTCACACTACTCCAGCTCAAGCACGCTTACGGACGGAGGGTATTGGTTGAGCACTTGAGCATGAACGTGTGTGTCGCGTCGTGTGTTGTGTGCCGCATGGATACGTGTGTTGCATGTGTGCATGTGTACATGTGAGTGTTGCATGCATGCATGCATGCATGAGGCTTTTACTCCGTCCCATTGACATGTTCATATTTCAAGCTTCATTAAAATGTTGCATCCAAGAATTAAGAGAAAACTCACCAATGCATGTAAAAGTTCTGGTCTTTTGCTCCTCGCACATGCATTCCAATAAAGACATTCGTAAACACAAATTTTTATTCGCACATGCACCACATAGAAGTGCGCCATTCCAATAAAAATGTTAGTAGTGGCGCACCGTGGATGTGGTGCGCCATTAGTATTTAGAGTTTAATGCCGCACCAACACATGGTGCGCCACTGCTATATATTAGTGGTGCCCCACATGTGTGGTGCACCATTAATGTCCATATTATCTATAGCCCTTTTCCTAGTAGTGCTTGGTTGATGATTATTTATTGACCTATATATAAACCTCTGTACTGGTTTATTGGTCCCCTTCGTACTTAGTGTTAAATTTTGACCATAAATTTAACTACCAAAGTATCAATGCATGTCATAAAAAACTATACCATTAAAAATTATGTTCAAATATGAATTCAGTGATACGATTTTTGGTGACATGCATTAAGATTTTATTAGTTAACTCGATGGTCAAAGTTTGACACAAAATAATACTAGTACTCCTACATTATTGGCACCGGGTGCCTTGGACAATGTTTCATGTTGTTGGACAGGATGAGAGTAGAGGCATAGGGATACTATAGATAGGAGGTCTTGGTGATCCATTATTCCACATCCCGGTCAGAGAGAACTATTCAATTAGTCTTCACAATGAAGCGACAATACACGCTACAGCAGATGGGACAGTTAATTAATAAGCTGAACCACCGTGTTGGCATTACTAAACCAGCCCTACCCTCTACTGCCATCATGTTTGCCAGTGGAGCACGCTTCCGCAAATACGCCTACGCACCTCTCTCTTCAATTAATTGACCTATGGGCCCTCTGGAGGTAGACCCACATGTCATTAGCTTAACTATTTACACTCCGAAGGACAACATATCCTGGTAGTAGTACTAGTAGAATTGAGATTTAATGCACTATCTTGCCCGCCTTTCCCTCTTCTTCCTTCTCTCTTCTTCCTCCTCCTCACTCCCCCATCGTTGGCCGCACACGATTTCCCACCGATCACTGCTCGCCGGCCCGCACCATCTTCCTCGGTAGCTCGCGTGTACCATACCCCCCTCCGCCGGTCACTGCTCGACCACACACGCCATCTTCTTTGCTCACCCGCCTGAATCCACTTCCCCGCTTGCTCGCAGGCACCGAAAACCCCAATCACTCAGCTCCCTAAAAACCCTATGGTAGAACCGACTGACACATAGAGCCGTGATTGGAATTCCCTCCCCTATGTTCTCTCGGAGCATATCTATAATTGTATGGACCTGCTCAACACCGTGCGTATGGCCGCATGCTCAGTGTCAATGTACCGTCCACCCATCTGCAACCGGCTGACCCTTTTCAAGACACCCTTCTTGCTGATGCCCGATCCTCGCAGGTGGCCCAGACACCGACTTGACGATCCTACGTAGGTTGCCGTCATACGCCCTCGACATGCTAACACTACCCGCCACATATCCTTCATGTGCGGCCACTACTGGCAGGCATGAGGGCCAACTGGATCGTCCTCATCCACCAATCCGCTAGTCCGTTGCATCTCGTGGATATCTATAGCAAGCGAGAGATCACCCTTCCATGATTGGATACTGCCGGCATCAAGCCTTGCGGCCCACCGGACACTCCTACCTACTACGCATGAGACGCGTCAAGCTTTTGGTATGACCTCGGTTTGCTAAAGGTTGTAATCTGCAAAGTACCCACACCATCAGAAGACAACATGGATTACAAGCTCATTGGCTTGTTCGACATTGGATTAGTCAATCTGGAATCCAGTCGCCATACATGGTTATGGCTCATCAACAATCCTTTTGACCCTCCATTTCTTTCTGATGCTATATTGCATGATGGCATCGTTTATGCGGTCGACGCACAGACTGGCTGCATATACTGGTGGAATCTATCATCATGTAATTGTTCTATCTCAACTCATCTTTACCTTATGAATATGATTGTCTGTTGATTGTTAGGAATTTTGAATAGATAGTATGTCTATAACCACATCATTGCTATATGTTCCTCTCATTTCCTAGATTTTCATAACCACACATGTTATTATTATAGTTGACATGAGAACAATTGGCATTTAATGATTGTTAGAATAGATATTATGAGTATAACCTCATGATTGATATATGTTACTCTCACTTCCAAGATTTTTATAACCATGCATGTTATTGTTACGGTTGATATGAGAACAGTAGTAACTGCTATGGTAGAATAGGAGTAGGCCCTGTCATAGTTGTTTTCGTCTCATTTTCACATGATGTTTGATCCATATATGAAAGCCATTGGCGTATTTTTTAAACTTGTGGTAAGATTATGACCACGACATTGCAATTCTCTGGCTATGATTTGTGTCACTGCTATAATAACCTTAACTCCACACATACTCTGAACATGCTTGTATATTTTTGTCCTTTTGGTCTCCAATTTGATTTGTTACAGCAGACGCAAATGTGCTGGCCTTCATAGTTCTAGGACCTGGAAATATACAAGTCAATGGGTGGTTGTTTATCGCTCGTTCAACTGACGCTGGTCATTTCATGCTCATTCGCACGTACCAAATTGACCAAACCATTTTATCAAACCACATGTAGTACAATGCCTAGAGCATTCGTGACTTTTATGGCTATGGTTGCTTCGTGTTCGAGAAACATCCCAGCTCCATTGGGCTAGGCGTATTCAACTGGAGGAGGGTTTACAGCCTCGACAACCACTCCATGTTCCTCCGGCTCAATTATCTGATCATCCAACCAATCATCAATCATATCACCGGTGATGATTATCGTGCTATGCAAATTCCATTCGCCAGGCAGAACTATGTTTACACATCGTACCATGGCTTTCATGAATCACCATATCCAGAGGTACGTCGACACAACTTGTTGTCAAATTATATTTAGTGTGTTAAAGGCATCAAGCTTACAAGCGATGAATGACTTTTGCAAACCCTACATGCGGCGATGTGGTTCATGCCACCAGAAAATATGCACAACTTGATTCGTAGTGACATCTAGCTGAGCCATGTATCCTACTGCTGTAGCATGACCCTATTTTGTTGGATATTAAGTACTTTAGTTAGTTTGAAGGATAGATACCTTTCTGGGATCAAGTGAATCCTAACTCACCTGGGTAGCATGTACTGATAATGATGATGGAGTAAATATCAATTAGGCTTCAAGTGCATACTTGTGGGTGAAAGTGTTGTCCAATGGGAATTATAGCTTTTATTACACATGTAGCCTACAAAGTCTGTCGTGCAGCCTTGTAACTTTGTACTCCATTTATAAATGTGTACTAGTACTAGTAGTCCTCCGTACCGTATATTGCGCTACTCATACTACTACCTCCCTCCTGGTTTATTGGCCCCCTTCATAATTTCTATAAAATTTTGACCATAAATAGAACTAACTAAATGTTAATGCATGTCACAAAAAATTATATCATTGGATTTGTATTTGAACATAGTTTCCAATGGTATAATCTTCAGTGACATGCATTGATATTTTGTTAGTTAAACCTATGGTTAAAATGTGACATTAAATACAACTAGTAAGTAGTACAGTAGTACTAGTATACGTCAGTCAAATTATTCATCATGTCCTCACGTTGAATTGACAAGACAACACGCTGCACATGAGGTGACACAAGTGTCCAAGCGGTGTGTTCGGTTCACCGAAGTGATCATCACCCCTCTCATACTACAGCAACACTCTTGAATTCTCTACAAAATGACTACCCCATTCTATCCCGGTCTCCCAGCCTCCCAGCCGCCGCCTTGTTCTAATCCATCTGGTAGAATGAGCGATGAGCTACTGGAGCTGCTATACTTCATTGCAAGTAGTCAAAAGGAAGACTCTGAAAAAATCAATCTCAACAAGGATGCTCTTCAAGCTAGTCGAATGAAGGAACCAGCGAGGCCGCTTCTGTGAGTGTTCGACCTATCGCCCTGTATGATAATTTTGATCTTTATGGGGGTTTTCTGGCCATTAGAGTCTGCATGCAGTGTTGAAGCCGAGACCCCAGTTTTTTCGGGTATTGTGGACTTGAGATTTGGAGTACCAGTTATCTGTCGAAATCTTTCATCATTTACTTAAAACAGTGGATTGGTCATACATTGAGCACAATTTAACTCGAATTAACCGATGCAAGTTCAAGAAGGATTGGCCAATGCTACGAGTTGGCGTCAAGTTAGATCCCATAGATTAAGAGCTGATCAAGCACCTTGAAGACAAAGTGAGTGCTGATAGCGCAAGATCTCACCCTCTCATCGATTTGTTCATACCAACCATCAACAGGGAGCACGGCATATGCTACACACATCCTGAGAAACTTCCAGGTGAGACACCGACCGGTAGTCTACTTGCACAAACATATTCCTTTGTTCTACTTGCACAAACATATTCCTTTGTTTATACCTCTATTTCTTTTAGACGCAGACCTATTGAAGCAAGTACAATTTGGCAGTTAATAAAAAGTGAAGCAAGTGACTGCAACATGCCAAAGATGTTATGAAAATGACAACTACGTACCCTACAACCTGTATTTGCCAATACTATAGGTATCACACTGAGTGGCCTAAGCAAGCATTTCTTCCAACGCAACTCTAGGGCGTTCAAATGGGGCACGTGGACGCATCACGAGATACAATCGGAGTGCAGCATGCACGCGATGTAGCACAAGATCGGCAATACCTTGCCGGTGATGGTCAACGACCGGCAGACAGGTAGCAAAAAGGTTCTTGTGTTGCACACCAACAAGAACTTCAACCAGTAGAGGACCAACTGGGTGATGCACCAGTACCACCTCGGGGACCTTTAGCAAGAGTAGAAGCGGGAGCTGGTCGTCTGCAAGATTTTCTACCAGACAAACACTAGGGCCATGACTAAAAAGATTATAAGTTTGGTATTGGTACTTGTACTACGTGGTCCTCTGCAAGTTGGTATTGTTGTTAGGATCTTTCGGTATGAACTTGGCATTTTCTTACAACCATCATGTCGAGGGTCGACGTGGATATAAGGCTAAATCATTTGTTTTGAAATGAATTTTCACGCACCTGATTTTTATTTCATGGGTAGCATAAGCACCTGCCATTCGAATTCCCAGTTCTCCATTTTTTACCTCGTCGAAGTACAAACGGGATCCATTGGTTTCACAGGCTGATAGTTGGCCGCAACACGTCAGAACTGGGTTGTGGCATGCCAAGCCAACCTGTAAATTCTTAAAAGAGAGGAGGGATGGATTTGGGTCTTCTAGAATAGTTAAGTGTCGCGACCTCGATCATGAAGCGCCTCCCATGGACTAAAGGTGGTCGGTTATTATTAGTTCAAATATGTAAAATATTCCATAATAAAAAGAAATATGTAAAATGAAATGAATTTAGTCCGGTCTCACTGAAAACCATCCGATTTGCATGAAATTCGTCCGTGGAACCACAAGACGGCTGTCCATACAGAGCTTAACCGTACGGAACCAGCAGGTCCATGGCTGTATGCAAGCAAGTGCATGCACTTACTATCACGATGGAAAAATAACGCTGACATTTGAGATGGTGCAACCATGAAATTTTTAACGTAGTCAATTAATGAGAGAATTCTGCAAGTACACACTGATAACTGGGATCCAACAGGTATATTGCTTTTTCAGGTCAAGCAAGTTTCTACTAGGCTATAGACTACCCAGGCCTGGTTTTGTTTTTAACAGGCCCAGCCCATGACGACAATGCGACACAAATATCTAGCAGGTATCAACTGGCCACTGGCCCGCTAGCCTTAGTTTTATTTTCTCTTAGAACATCCACATGCACTTTTTCTTACTGAAGAAAACACATAGCCCAGTTCTGTTTTCCTCTTGAAACGCAATGTCCTGCTTCCATTTTCTAATCTCGACCTATGGTTTTACCAGTTCATATACATATATTATTATATTGAAAATATGTAAAGTTCCCTTTTCATCTTTACATCCTTGTTGTTGTTGTTGTTTTCCCTCCTAGCGTTGATTTTTTTACCACTGTGTTTCCCTAAAACCAACTTAATTGTCCCAAGTCTTATTAGCTTACAAAAATAAACCAATATTTCATTTGGCAAATCAATAAGTTCTTAAAAAATAAATGTTTATCCTTTCTAGATTAAAACAGTTTAGACTCCACTGAAATATGCAAAATTAGGTTGAACTTTTTGACCGTGGTCCTGGTTAGAAAATGGGCTGTAATAAATTCCTTAAGAATTAGCAAATGACCTACAAATTATTAAAAAAATAGCAAATGGGCTCTATGTTGTCTGCCACGGATTTGGAAGCTGGCTTGTGGGCCATCTAAGTTCATGCGTACACAAGGTTTCTCAAAAAAAGAAACTTAATCAACAATCGACTCTACCAGTGTCAGACCATTAGATGTCAATCCAATGACAACCGTGCTTCTTCACTATCTGATCTTCCTGCTCCAGCCGCCTAAACCAGCACCCGCGGAACTGCCTGCTTCAGCCACCCGTGGGTAGCTATTCTGCCGGACAGGCCTGACGGCCACACCATACTCGCATCCCTAGCGTGGCGATCCCTCTACTCACTAAGACCTCCTATTATTCTCAGGCGACGGCAGCCTCACCCTGCAGCCAAACCAGTAAACCCTCGTACCCACACCACGTGGGAAACAACTACCGAGTCTTCCCCGACTCCAGGTCGTTCCCTTAATTGGCCTCGTCATCGTCCATCGCCTTGGTGCACTCGGCACGGTGTGGTCAACGAACAGCATCCATCAGAAGAGGACTGTACGCGGAGAGGCTGAGAGCTGCGTCCACGGTCGCACACAAGGAAGTGCCTCCTTTTTTTTCAAATAGGAAGTGCCTCCTTATTACGCACAAAATAATGATTCCTTCTCCTGACAGCTGGGTCCCACCAGAAGGTCCTCTGTAGTTCGCGAAAAAACATCCCCCCCCACTAATAGCTCGGATCCACCAGTTCTATCTTCGCACGCAAGGAAGTGCCTCCTTATTACGCACAAAAATATGAATATCCCCGTTGCTAGGTGGGACCCACTATATGGGGAGGCTGACTTCTGGGTCTAGTAACTTGACGCGGATGTAGGGCTTTGTGAACTTGGTCAATATAAATGATTCTAGCTGCGTTGACCATACGATGTCCATCCAACACCATCGTGCTTCTTCAATCCTCGTCTTCTTGCTCCAGCCGCCTAAACAAGCGTCGACCGCGCCACCTGCTCCTGCCTCTCGTGGCCGCCTGTGCTGTCGTGCAGGCCTCACCACCCCACCCTACTCCCATCGCTGGACTGACCATCCCTGTACTCACCCAGACCTCATGTTATTCTCCGTTGACGGCAACCTCACACTGCAGCCGAACCAATAAACCCTCGTACTCCCCTCCGCATGAGAAACAACTGCCTAGTCTTCCCCGGCTCTGGGTCATTCCCTTCATAGGTGTCACATCCCTAGCTTCTGCTAATGCTCTAGGCTAGCTTCATGTGTGCATCATGTTTAAACTTTTGAAACCTGAACTGAGGAAGTCAGAAGCCTCAAAACCCTAAATAAAAGAAGGGCAAAAACCCTAAAATCTCATTCATTGTTCCAAAATGTTCTTCTTAGATGTTTAATATTTTTGGCAAGGGTTTTGATCCAAACCAAAAATAATGAACATTTTAAAAGGATTTATTTTGAGACTTTGAATTTAAATCAATACTATTTTGAATTTGAACTTATATCCAAATATTACTGAATATATGTTCAAATAACTGAAACATTTTTATGTGCTTTGGTATAATTCCATTGTGCTAAATAAAATGTTCAGGGGAATTTTGTTACTGTCTTTGAATTTGTTTTATTTCAAAACAGTGGCAAAAGATTAAATAAAAACAAAACAGAAGAAAAATAATAATAAAAAGAGCAAAGCTTACCTGTCGCTTACCTGCGCCTCACCTGTGCTGGCCCAGCCCACCCTGCCAGTCCACTTGGCGGCCCAGCCCACCAGGGGCACCGCCGTCTTCAACCTCTGCCTACTGGCAGAGGCGTGTCGACGCGCCGTGGCCGGGCCTCCACCTCCTGCTTCGCCGTGGCAGCCTCCCCGTCATCCTCGCGACGCCACGGAGACACCCAGAGCCATCCCCTGACCCCCCTCACTCTCCCGTGCGCCTCTTCCCTCTCTCCCTGCCTCGCCTCCCTCGCCCCTCTCCCGAAGCAGAGCGCAGCCGCCGACGCCGTTCGCCGTAGCTGCAGCCACCGCCTTCCCCTCGCTTCTCTGACCGGACCAGAGGCTCCGCCTCGACCCCCTCTTCCTCCCCACCGACCCACGCCCTTCCGGAAGCCCTGCTACGCCGTCCTCGACGCCATCTTCATCCTCTGCACCGACGGCCGCCGTTGTTCGATTCGCCGCCCACAGAGCGTCCCCGGCCTCACCTTCGCGCTCATTGGACTCGCGGTGAGCCGCTGACCTGTTCCCCTCTTCCTTCCATGCCATTTGCCCTCTCTAGCCGCTGTTTCCGCCGAGCCCGAGAGCCCTTCGCCACCGGCCATGTCGCCACCGTGGCTACGGCTGCTGAAGCTCGCAGTAGATCACACCGCTGCATTCAGTGCCTCACCACAAGCCCGTAGCACGCCCCAGCTCGCCTTCCCGTGCCCCCTAGCTCTCGCTCGCGTCTCGCCCGAACTCCGGCCGCCGCCGCGAGCTCGCCTCCGACGAGCTCGGTCCACCCCAGCTGCTCCCGCTTGCCCCGTTAGATGCGCCACTCCTCCAGCTCCCCGTAGAGCCAAACCCCGTCGCAAACCACCGTCTGTAGCACCGTCCAGAGCAACTCCGGCGAGGTCCCGCCGTCGCCGTGGTCGCCGGCGTCACTTGGTGACGTGGCACGTCATTAGCCACTAATGACCCAGCTAAACCAACCCTAGTGCCACTGCCATGTGGGCCCCGTGCCTAATTAGGTTAGTTTAATTTTTCTGTTTAGATTAGTGCTAATCTGTGGACCCCGTGTGTCAGATTTTGACTTAGTCAAGTCAACGTTGACCGGACCCACCTGTCAAACACCCAAACCAGCCCTGTGTCACTGACGTGTGGCCCCCACACGTCAGGTTTGACTCTGGGCGACCCAGTTGACCTGCTGACGTCAGGGTGAGGTCATGTTGGCGCAATATTCATTTTCTGGAATTTAGTTTATTTTATTATATCCAGGAAATTCCAGAAAATAGCTAAAACTTCAATAAATCATAGAAATTCAACCGTAACTCCAAATTAAATAATTTATATATGAAAAATTATCAGAAAAATTCAAGGAATCCATCTGTACCATTTACATGCATGTTAGAACAACTTATCACTACTGTCTAGGGCAAATGAAGTGAATGACATTTAAATAACCACATATGGAGTTTGAATTTGAATCTTGGATTCAAACCAACTTCATTTAATCTGGTTTTAGATGCATTAGCCCAAAACACATTCATTTTGCCATGTCATGATCATGCATCATATTGTGCATTGCATTGATTGTGTTCCCTTCTGTGTTGCCGGTATTTGTCCCCTCTCGATAGACGTGTACCGACGATGTGATCGATGACACCGATGAAGAGCTATATTATCTTCAGAAGTGCCAGGCAAGCAAAACCCCCTTGTTCATTCCGATAAAATCCCACTCTCTCGCTCCTGCTCTCTTTTACTGCATTAGGACAACAACGATATCTGATACTTGCTGCGGTAGCTGAACCCTTTATCCTTTGCATGACCTGTCATTGCCACAGTAAATAGATGAAACCCACTAGCATGAGTAGGAGTTGTTTGAGCCCTGATGTGCCTACTCATTCATGCTTGTTTGTCATGCCTGCTACTGCTTAGAGTTGAGTCAGGTCTGATTCATCGGGGATGAATCAGAGGCGTGTGAACATGTCCTACTGTGTGTGAGCTAAGTGTGTGAACACGATTTGGTAAAGGTAGCGGTGAGAGGCCATGTAGGAGTACATGGTGGGTTGTCTCATTGCAGCCATCCTCAGGAACTGAGTTCTGTGTTTGTGATCCATGATTCAGCTACTACCACGCATTGGGCCCGAAACCAATGGACCCTCTCGGCTTCTTAATCACCCTTGTCCTCTGTCCAGGAGTTGCAAGTAGTTTCTGGTGTTTCTAGTATGCTGGAGGCCGTGCGCAGCGCTGACCGTAGGGGTGGGCTGTGATGCGGTAGGCACGTGGCCGGGTAAACCGGGCGCCCGTTTGGTGTCACGGAACCCTGTTCACATCGTTTGGGGCTGTGAGCGAAACTCCGGCCGGATCTCCTCATGGATGGAACCCGAATAGGCGATAAACCTGGACTAGAGACTTGAGTGTTTGGGCAGGCCGTGGCCGACACCCACGTTGGGCTTCCGCTTGAAGGTTGCCGAGTACATGTCGTGTAAACGGCGGTAAGTGGTGAGAGCGTGTGTGAAGAAGTACACCCCTACAGGGTTAATATGATCTATTCGAATAGCCGTGTCCGCAGAAAAGGACTTCTGGGTTGCTTATATCAGTTCATAGACAAGTGAAAGTGGATACCCTAAAATATGCAAGATAAGCGTGAGTGCTATGGATGGCGTTCTCGTAGGGAGACGGGAGCGGTTCCATAGTGGTGTATTGATATGGTGAATATGTGGACTCGTGTGCGCCACCTCAAAAGAGTTACATTGCAGTCGTAGTTTAGGATAGCCACCAAGTCAAATCTGGCTTGCTGCAGTTAAACCCCACCATCCCCTTTGTTGATAATGATGCATATGTAGTTAGTTCTGATGTAAGTCTTGCTGGGTACATTTGTACTCACGTTTGCCTATTTTATGTTTTTGCAGAGAGACTTGAGTCTCACTATTAGTTCCGCTTGGACTTCGACGTTTAGCTTGTTACCTCAGCTACGATCTTGTGCCCTCGGCAGGATATGGTAGATAGTCAGGCTTCTCAGCCTTTTTCATTTATAGATGTCTGTACTCAGACATGATAGCTTCCGCTTGTGCTTTGATTTGTATGCTCTGATTGTTGGGTCATGAGACCCCTGTTTGTAATATCTCGCTCCTCGGAGCCTAATGAATAAACTACTTGAGTCGTAGAGTCATTTTGTGATACCATG
This sequence comes from Triticum aestivum, assembly GCF_018294505.1. Taxonomy (NCBI): domain Eukaryota; kingdom Viridiplantae; phylum Streptophyta; class Magnoliopsida; order Poales; family Poaceae; genus Triticum; species Triticum aestivum. Next base: position 347,540,889 of record NC_057798.1, read on the forward strand.
TTGTATTGCACATATCGAGCATATTGTGTGTATGTTATTGAAATGCTTGGTATGTGTGGGATCTGACTATCTAGTTGTTTATCTTTAGTAGCCTCTCTTACCGAGAAATGTCTCCTAGTGTTTCCACCGAGCCATGGTAGCTTGCTACTGCTCCGGAACACTTAGGCTGGCCGGCATGTGTCCTTCTTCGTTCCTGTGTCTGTCCCTTCGGGGAAATGTCACGCGATGAATACCGGAGTCCTGTTAGCCCGCTACAGCCCGGTTCACCGGAGTCTTGCTAGCCCAGTGCTACAGCCTGGATTCACTCGCTGATGACCGACACGTTCGATGCTGGGTCATGGATGCCTGTCCCTGTAAGTCTGTGCCACTTTGGGTTTACGACTAGCCATGTCAGCCCGGGCTCCTTATCATATGGATGCTAGCGACACTGTCATATACGTGTGCCAAAAGGCGCAAACGGTCCCGGGCAAAGGTAAGGTGACACCCGTGGGAATACCGTGCGTGAGGCCGCAAAGTGATATGAGGTGTTACATGCTAGATCGATGTGGCATTGAGTCGGGGTCCTGACAATAGGCCTCGCCATCTTCCACCGCCCTGGTGCTCTCGGCGAGGCGTGGTCAACGTGGTCAAGGAACGACTTCCATCGGAAGAGGACTGTACATCGAGAGGCTGACTGCTGGGTCGACGGCCATAGAAAGGAAGTGCCTCCTTATTACACGAAAAATAGTTACTCCTCCACCTTACAGTGGGGTCCCACCAGAAGGGCCTCTGTATTTCGCGAAAACAATGGTTGCCCCCTGGTAGCTGGGACCCACCAGCTACATCTTCGCACGCAAGGAAATGCGTCCATATTATGGGAAAAAATGATTCTTCCCCTGACAGCTGGGACCCACCAGTTATATCTTCGCATGGAAGGAAGTGCCTCCTTATCCTCCCTGATAGCTAGGACCCATCCGGTCGAAGCATACATAGAGTTGTTTATCTGGTCATGAACGTGTATGTACGTACTGGTCGATCGGTCTCTCTACAAGTATGAACTATGGCCGAGTAAGTAGCGGCACGTGTCGTAGTAGAGCACCCAACATAGCAGTTCATGCAATCACGTCTAAATACTGTACACGTACATACAGCCACAAGGCAAAAAATACAACCGCATATGTACATACGGGAGGGATCTCGAACGTGTACTCATGCATACAGATGGTCAGGGCTCATGTACATGGAGAGGCAACGGATGGCAGCAACGACGTCCTGTTCATCGGGCAGCCAACCGGCTGGGTCGGAACGAACAAACATCGTCCTATTCATCGGGAGGCAACATACTAGGATGAAATGCATCGTGTTCATCGGGAGCCAACCGGCTTGGACGGAACTGCCGAAACGGGGTCTGGTGTACCGCAGTACAGAGGTAACAGACTTGTGTTCAAGCTCCTACGATCGAAATGGGTGCTGTTGATCGAGAGCGGTGTGGCATACTGCAAAAGGAAACAGACTTGTGTTGGAGCGCCTACTGTCGAAACGGGGTCCTGTTCATCGGGAGGGGTGTGGCGTACGGCAAACGGGACTCCATGGGCTACTATTCATCCACCGTCTATTGCCTCGTTCTAGCCTCCACGGGATAATGTTCATCCACTATCGACTTCCTCGAGCCGCCACGGGCTATTGTTCATCCACTGTCGACTTCCTCGAACCGCCACCTGCTACTGTACATCCACCGTCGACTTCCTCCTGCCTCCACAGGCTACTGTTCATCTAGCCTCCACCGGCAACTCTTCAACCAGCCCTCCATGGGGTCCTGTTCATCCACCCTCCGCCGGCTATTGTTCAACCATCCCTCCACGGCCAGGGTCCACCTGTTTATCCACCCCCATCAAGCTCAGGTGTGTGTGGCGGCCTCCTCGATCGGGATCCTGTTCATCCAGCGGCAACGGCCTACTATACCATGGGGTCCTGTTCATCCAACCCCTACCCGAAACTGTTCATTCAACCCCCAACAATAGTCACTGTTCATCAAGAGGAAGCATGTTCGATCGGGTTCAGTAGTAGCAGTAGTGAAGGAATCACTTGGGTTCAGTTAACAGCCGAGGGATCGATCGGTCGGGTTGAATAACGTAGCTAGTGCACTCGCTCGGGTTGAGTAAGCGAACGCCTTGCTCGGGTTTACTTAGATCCCGATGCCTTGCACACACATGCGTACGTGCGTGAGAGAAACACGCAAACCTCCATGCATCGCTCGGCCCCGAACACCCACCATAACCGGGAACTCCCCGAAATTTTCCTCGCCCTCGCTTCGACCATGATTTTTTCCATCATGGATGTCCCAAAGAATGTCATGCAGGTGCGTCCCCGGCCCGTCCAGGACGAAAAGCCCATTTTCTGTCAAGATTTTTTGTCACAGAAGTAGGAGCCGACCACATCTATGATGATACGTGCTTTTGTCACCATTATCGTCATAGAAGTGTGATAAGCATGACAGAAAAATTTCGTTCGGCCCATGTCACGGATGTGTCTTTTTTTGTAGTCGAAAGGGCTAGAGAGATACCATTATGTCATATTATATCATCATTGCTTTGAAAAAGTGTTCTCATCTGAGATTTATTATTATTGCTCGCTAGTTGATATGCTATTGATATGAGTAAATTTGAGACCTAAATGTTATTGTGAATGTTGTTAGTTCATAATCTTTGCTGAAAACCTAAACATTGGCAAGACATATTTACAACAACAAGAACAAATAGAGTATGTAAAAGTTTTTCTTTGTCACTTTCAGTTTGGCAACTGAATTGCTTGAGGATAAGCAATGGGTTAAGCTTGGGGGAGTTGATACGTCTGCATTGTATCTACTTTTCCAAACTCTTTTGCCCTTGTTTTGGACTCTAATTTGTATGATTTGAATGGATCTAACCTGCACTGATGTTGTCTTCAGAAAAATTGCCATGGTGTTATTTTTGTGCAGAAATCAAAGTTCTCGGATTGACCTGAAAATTTACAGAGAATTTTTGTCGAATATATAAAAAATACCAGCGCAAAAAGATACCAGAGGGGGCCCACCCAGAGGCCATAAGCCCTAGGGGAGTGCCCTGCAGGCTTGTAGGACCCCTAGACCACCTCCGACCATAACTCCAACTCTATAAGTACCTATTGACAGAGAAAAGAATCAGGGAGAAGGATTTGTCGCGTTTTACGATACGGAGTCGCTGCCGTCTCCTGTTATTCATCGGGAGGGCTGATCTGGAGTTTGTTCGTAGCTCCGAAGAGGGGAATCCATCACCATCATCATCATCGTCAACCTTCCTCCATCACCAATTTCATGACGCTTGCCGTCGGGAGTGAGTAATTCCATCATAGACTTGCTGGACGATGAAGGGTTGGATGAGATTTATCATGTAATCGTGTTAGTTTTGGTAGGGTTTGATCCCTAGTGTCCACTATGTTCTGAGATTAATGTTGCTATGACTTTGGTATGCTTAATGCTTGTCACTAGGGCACGAGTGCCATGATTTCAGATCTGATCCTATTATGTTTTCATGAATATATGTGAGTTCTTGTCCTATCTTGCAAGTTGTATACACCTATTACAAATTATGATCCACATACCCCAAGGTGACAATAATTGGGATTCTTTCCGGTGATTACCGTACTTTGAGGAGTTCATGTATTCACTAAGTGCTAATGCTTTGTTCCGGTTCTCTATTAAAAGGAGGCCTTAATATCCCTTAGTTTCCTTATAGACCCTGCTACCATGGGAGGATAGGACAAAAGATGTCGTGCAAGTTCTTTTCCATAAGCACATATGACTATATACAGAATATATGCTTGCATTATATCCTTGAATTGGAGCTAGTTCTGTGTCACCCTAGGTTATAACTGCTACATGATGAATATTATCCAACACAATTATCATTGCCGATCCAATGCCTACGAGTTTTTCACACGTTGATCTTTGCTAAGTTACATTCGTTGCTAGTGTTGTTACAATCACTACAAATTGATATTGTTACTTTTGCCACCATTACTATTACTTCCATACTACTTTTATACTAAATACTTTGCTACAGATATTAAGTCTTTCAGGTGTGGTTGAATTGACAACTCAACTGCTAATACTCATGAATATTCTTTGGCTCCCGTTTTTTCGAATCAATAAATTTGGGTTGAATACTGTACCCTCGAAAACTGTTGCGATCCCCTATACTTGTTGGTTATCTCCAATCATAGAAGACTAAATGATAGTTGAGTATGTCGACTTTCTAAAAAGCTCCTACATGAGCTCCTTCCTAAAAATATGATAAATTGTAATTGCCTTGTTAACTGGGAACATAGTTTGTTAGTTTTCAAGAAAGTTTATGCCTTATACTTCGTTGCTGCTCATGAGAAGTTCTATGATAATGTATATTGCTGCTATAATAATGATCATGATGCTACTATGTTGGTATTTTGTTTTTATCTTCACCTCTCTCTCTAAACATGTGGACATGATTATCGATATCAGCTTTCGCTTGAGGACAAGCGAAGTCTAAGCTTGGGACTTGATATGTCCATTTTTCATCATGTTTTTCTACTGTTATTTATAGTGTTTCTAATGCCTTTTATCTACTAATTTGCAAGATTTTCATGAAGAGGGAGATTGCCGACAACTGGAATTGTAGACCTGGAAAAGCTATGTTAGAGATACCTATTCTACACATCTCCAAATGAGCTCAAATTTCACAGAGATTTATTTTGGAATAAATAAAAAAGATTGGAGAAAACAAATACCAGAGGGGGCACCTTGGTGTCCATGAGGCACCGGGCACGCCTACCCCCTGGGTGCACCCTGGTGGCTCGTGGGGCCACTGGCCAGCCTCTGGTGCCCATCTTCCTGTATAAAAGCCCATTTCCCAAAAAAATGGAGTGAATACTTTCAGGATGGAGTGTCGCCGTGTCAAGGTGGAACTTTGCAGAAGCATTTTTGCTCTCTGGTAGAGTGATTCCACTGGGGATACTGCCATTCGAGAGGAGGAAATCGAAGCCATCATCATCATCAACAACCCTCTCATCATGCGAGGACCAATCTTAATCGACATCTTCACAAGCACCAGGTCATCTAAAACTCTAGTTCATTTCTTTTATTCAATCTTTATATCAAAACCTAGATTGGTACCTGCGGGTTGCTAGTAGTGTTGATTACATCTTGTAGTTGATGCTAGTTGGTTTATTTGGTGGAAGATTGTATGTTTTGATCCATTATGCTCTTCAATACCCTTTGATCTTAGACATTAATATGATGCGTGAGTAGTTATTTTTGTTCTTGAGGACATGTCATAATTCTTGTCATAAGTAATCATGTGAATTTGGTATCCGTTTGATATTTCGATGATATGTATGTTGTTGTTTCCCTTAGTGGTGTTATGTGAATGTACATTACATGACACTTCAACATCTTTGGGCCTAAGGGAATGCATTGTGGAGTAGTTATTAGATGATAAGTTGCTAGAGTGACAGAAGTGTAAACCCTAGTTTATGCGCTATTCCGTAAGGGGCTGATTTCGATCCATATGTTTAATGCGGTTAGGTTTATCTTAATTCTTCTTTCGTAATTGCCGTTACCTGCGAGAGGGGCTAATAATAAGTTGGAGGCTTGTTCAAGTTAGGACAGCACCCAAGCACCGGTCCACCCACGTATCAAATTATCAAAGTAGCAAACGCGAATCAAACAGACATGATGAAAGTGAGAAATTCCCGTGTGTTCTCAAGAATTCTTTGCTTATTATAAGGGGATAATTAATTTGGTGCCCTTAGTTGCGTCCCACTCGGCAGTTTTGCCCCTAATTTCGAAAAACCCCTTGGTCTTGCCCAAATGCGTTTGATCCCCTTATGCTTTTGCCCTTTTGTCCCAATTCCGTTCGGTCAAAGCCCTTTGACCGTTAGTCAGACATTTTTCTGGACCATTTTGCCCTTCCTCTCTCTCTCTCTCAGCGTGCCTCTTTCTCTCTGCGTGCCCGCCTCTTTCTCTTTGCGTGCAACAGGGTGCCGCTGCGGCCCCCATAGATCTCTGCCGCCGGCGCCACTGGCCGTTTCGAGCACCACCACAGGCAGCCGTGCCAGATCCGTCGCCCTCACCTCCAGATCTGAGCGACCCCGACCACCTCGCCTCGCTTGCCGGCCCCGTTCCTCTCTCCCCGTTGACCTTCGACACTACCCCGTTCCCCACCCGCGTTCGTGCATAGGAGGCACGCCAGTGCCTCGCGCCGCCCCGCTGTGTCGTGCATGTGGCCCGCCATGGCGCTGCCGGCAGCAAGCAGCAGGACCGCCGCCCTTCTCCTTCCTTTTCTCCCTCTGCGTTTTCCTGTCTGAGCACGTCGCCATTCTTCCACAGGTTCAAGCCGCCGTGCCCAGGGCGCCCCGAGCTCCAGAACGAGCAGCACCTGCCCATCTGCCCCGCTGCCGGTCGCTAGTGCCTCCCCGACATCCATCCTGAACGGATCCCATCGAGCCCGAGCCTCCCTCCAGAGACAACGCCGCCGCCGGGAAAGGATGCGCGCCACGCGGCGCTTGCCCAGGACACCACACCGTTGGACCACCACCGGAGGAAAGCCGCAGAACCCCTCCGTCCTTCTCCTCCCCCCGTTCATCTCGAGCCTCCTGCGGCGAGATCCGGCCGTCTCTCCACTGCGCGCTCATGCCCCATGCTGGTTCGGGCCCCTTGCCTGACGCCCTCCGACCCAGCTCGCCAACTGGCCAGCCTGGCCCGACTTTCTGACGGCAATTGCTCGTCGTCGCTGCTGTTATTTGCCCGACGGAAGAGAGACCGGGAGATTGAGAGAGGAGAGAGAGACTATTTTTTCTATTTGGCATTTTTTCCTATGTGGTTGGGACCCACTTGTAAGTGTCATGTTTTTTCTCTTCATATTTTCACTGGAGTTATAAGGAGGGGCAAAATGGTCCAGAGAAATATCTGTCTAACGGTCAAACGCCTTTGACCGGACGGAATTGAGACGGAAGGGCAAAAGCATAATGGAACCAAACTCACTTGGGCAAGACCGAGGGTTTTTGTAAACTAGGGGCAAACCTGCCGAGTGTGACCCAACTAGGGGTATAAAATCAATTATCCCTATTATAAGATACCTTTCCAGCCTGTCCTTTGCTAAAAAAGGATTGGGCTACCTTGCTGTACCTTAGTTACTATTGCTACTTGTCACTTGTTACAAATTATCTTGCAATCAAACTATTCATTACTGATAATTTCTGTGCTTGCAGAAAATACCTTGCTAAAAACAACTTGTCATTTCCTTCTGCTCCTCGTTGCGTTTGACACTCTTACTTATGAAAAGGATTACAATTGATACCCTATACTTGTGGGTCATCAAGGCCCCTCGCGGCACATGATGGTAGCAATGTGACTACTCCCTCGCGAAGCAATGCTCGTGATGTCGCCTGAGGAGGGGTGCCCATGAAACATCTTGTGCCCTGCACTAGTGAGGTTGCCACCAAGTTTTTTCAAGTAATGAGGCAGTGCACGCTCGTGAGGTTGCTTGTCAGTACCATATGAGGAGACAAGTACCAAGGACCTTGGTGATGTGATGTGCACGAGAGCAGGCCCGCGAGCTAGAGCTCATTTACTTGGGTTTAGCAGCGCTCCTAGGCGGCCATGTGCTTGTCTTTTGGCTTGTAGATCTTGTTGGAGAAGTTGCAGAGGAGCTGCGAGTCTCCCTTGATGGTGATGAGCTTGATGCGAAGGGCATTGGCAGCCTTGATGCCGGTGATGAGGCCCTCATACTCGGGAATGTTGTTGGAGACCTTGTCGCTGGGCTAGAAGCAGATCCGCACAACATAATACAAGTTGTCACTTATTAGCGAAGTGAGCATGATGCCAGCACCCACGCCCTATTGGGAGAACTCGTCGTCGAAGTGCAGAGCCTAGTCTATGGGAGCGCCATCTCTAGGCAGCATGGTCATGAGGATCCTCCGGCTGCAGGTCTGTCCATTATGTTGTGAAGTCAGCTATGACCACGCCCTTGATTGTTCTTCTAGTTAGTTACTCTAGATCGAAGGACTGCAAGTCAATGTTCCATTTCGCGACGCAGCTCGTGAAGTAGTCCTGGACAAAGGGGTCCTCATGCAGTCGGCCTATCTCTTATGGGCCGAACAAGTGGGCCGCTTCGCGACGGCTAGAAGGCCGAGCTATAAGGCGATTCCGTATCCGGACAGGAAACCTTCGAAGCCTTGGTGTGTCCTCCAAGTCAATATAGGAGAATCAGCATCTTTTATCTCTTTACTATAACCGACCATGTGTAACCCAAGTACCCTTGGTGTCTATATAAACCAGAGGGTTTAGTCCGTAGAGGATAGAAGAAGAACCATCATTCTACTCACCTAGGGTTTAGTTCATCTGATCTCTTGGTAGATCGACTGTGTAACCATCATATACAATTCAATATAATCAAGAAGGATGTAGGGTTTCACCTCTTTTGAGAGGGCCCGAACCTTGGTAAACATCGTCTGCTTCGTCTCATGTTCCCCATTGATCCATGATCCATATCTCGAGACCCCTACCCAAGACCTCACCATTTTTTTCAATATTCGATCCCATCTTGAGTTTTTTAAACTCACCCAGGGCTCGGGGGCTGCTATATATGAGGATTGCATGAACTTGCCTAAGAAATTATCTTTGTGAAAAAGATATTACATGGCTTACCTCGAAACCCGTCAGGAGGCTGCCAAAAGCTTCCTTCAGTCCACTGTTAACGGACCGAATACTTTGAAAAACCACGCCCATCAGGGCGAGGTGTTGTGTGATGATGGAGGAGCTATTCAAGCCTCCTCCATCATGTCTGGCCACAGAACTCTATGGCGGTTGGCGGGATCCCCTAGACTTTTATGGCTAAGTGAGAGTGATAAAGCTGTATAGTCTGATTGCCTTGTTCGTTGCGCTAAACACCTCCTTAAAGGACCAAAAAATTGGATAAAGAGTGTTTATATTTATCCCGAACACCCTAGTACTAGTTACATGGGGGCAGAAGCCGACGATTGGCGAACTCTCAGATTTTATAAACGGCCGCACATAAGGTAATATTTTAAATCAACAAGCGTTATATAGCCCACATGAACTCGTTTTCATATTACAGGATCAAATGAGTACATTCATTCAAATATTACATCCTTAGCAAACTCCTCTGCCACAAGGCCGATGCCCTTCAGGACACCGTCATAATACTTTTTGGGGTGGCGGTGCTCCTTGCCCTTCGACGGCCCCTCCATCACCAGCTTCTTGGCATCCATCTTTGCCCAGTGCACTTTTGCGTGGGCGAAGGCCCTGCGCGCAGCTTCAATGCAGACTGACCGCTTTATGACTTCAAGCGGCGGGCAGGAATTTACAAGCTGCTTCATGAGGCCGAAGTAGCTGCTGGGCAAGTGCTCGGCAGGCCACATCCGGACTATAAGGTCCTTCATGGCCAGTTTGGCTGCCTTGTGCAATTCGACCAGTTACTTCAGCTGGTCGCTCAAGGGCATCGGATGTTCGGTCCCAGTATATTGAGACCAGAACAACTTCTCCGTCGAGCTCCCTTCTTCGGCCTGGTAGAACTCCGCGGCATCCGATATGCTGCGCGGCAGATCTGCGAACGCTCCTGGAGAGCTCCGAATTCGGGTAGGTAAAAGGAATGTCTCCTTCACATGCTTGCTTTGCATAATGAATGCCCTACCCACCGCTATCTTCTTGGCTACCTGAATCTCCCGGAGGGCCTTTTGGGCTTCAGCCTTGGCATCTTGTGCGCTCTGGAAGGCCTTCGCAAGCTTGGACTCTTGCGTCTTAGAGTCACACTCCAAGGACTCGTATTTTTTGACGAAATCCTGGAGCTCTTGCTGGACCTCATCGACTCGGGCCTCTTGTTTCTCGCGCTCAGCGCGTTCCGTGGCCGGTTTGTCTTCGGCCTTGGTCAACGCCTTCTTAAGGGCCGCCACTTTGGTCGTGGCCCCTATTAAAGTTCATGACGCTTCTATATGCCGAAACCACTTTTGTTTTCTTTATCAATATACAGACGGGGTATCACTTACCTCTTTTCTCCTCAAGCTGCCTCTTCATGAGGCCGAGCTCTCCCTCGGTCCACTCCATGTCCGGCTTCAGTCCGGAGACCTCCGCAGTATGAGCGGCAGCGGCCAGCAGTGACGCCTGCTTATTCACATGGACATTTTCTGTTAGACTCCCGCGGGTGTTATTTGATCCTTTGTTCGGCCTTTCTTTTCCGAACGCCAAACAGAGCATCAGGGGCTACTGTCTACACTATGATATTTTCTCATAATTTGATTACTTACCTCAAAGCCTGTTAGGAGGCTGGCGCAGGCTTCGGTCAATCCGCTTTTGGCGGACCGAACCTTCTCAAACACCACACTCATGATGGTGCGGTGTTCTTCATCAATGGAAGCGCCACGAAGCGCTTCCAGCAAGTTGTCCGATGCCTCTAGATGGACAGAGGTCATCGGCATGGGTGGCTCGCCCCCCTTAGAGAGAGGCTGCCTGGCTGAGTCCAGAACCACTGCGGGATCCGACACAGTATCTGGCTGAGGGCCAGACTTGTTGCGGCCCCCGTCATCAGCATCCATGGGGGTCTTCCCTCCCATGTGCCCGGAGTCTGGGATTTTGCCTTGAGGCATCTCCAGAACTGTTTCCCCTGGTCCGGTATCCTCTGAGACAACACCTCGGTGTCGTCCGTGGGCTGGGGGGAGGTGGCCGTCGGGAGTGAATCGTTGTTCATCGCCGACTGGCCCAAAGAGACATCCGAGGAGGATACGTCGATGTGGGCTTTGGCCGGTCTGCACGATCATGTTTGGCATGATAAGAAACAATAAAGCAAAACATACCAGAAGTATTATAGTGTCCGGATACTTACGACTTCGCTAGCGGCTTGGCCCTGGGCAACCACTCCTCACCGCTGTAGGCGGCTGTGGTGGGTGGTCCGGAGGGAGGGTCTTTCCTTTCTTGGGCCCTTCGGCCTCCCCAGATGAGGTGGCCTTCCTCTTCTCCCCCCCCCCCGGTTGGGGGGGGGAGGTATTTCCTCTTCCTCCTCCTCGTTTTTGTTGGAGGAGAGCGCCTCGATGTCTTCGGACGATGAGTCTGATACAACCTTGCGCCGGAGACCTTTCCTGGTACCCTGGCCTTCTTCTTGGCCTTCTTCTCCAGCACCTTGTAGGGCGTCGGAAACAACAACTCTGTTAGGAGAGCCAATGCTAGATCTTCGGGTAAGGGTGTCGGACAGTCAATCCGCTCCACTATCCAACACAGTCCTGTTAAATTGGCGTGGAGGCTTATATTCCTCCCACGAATATACTGGGGAAAGGAACATCTTGTAAAATATAAAGAGCTTACCGGATTGGCGGGGCGCTTTGCGCTAAGTCCGCGTTCCTCGGTAATGGGAGGAGGTACCTCGGCGGCCTTGAACAACACCTTCCACACATCTTTGTGCATCGTGTCGAAGAGCTCTCACTGTGTCTGGTGTTCAGCCGGGTCAAACTCCCACATATTGAAAGCCCGTCTTTGACACGGAAGGATCCGACGGAAGAGCATGACCTGGACCACGTTGACAAGCTTGATTTTCTTGCTTAACATATTTTTGATACAGGTCTGGAGTCCAGTCAGCTCCACCGACGAGCCCCAGGCTAAGCCCTTCTCTTTCCAGGTGGTGAGCCGCATGGGTATGCCAGATCGAAATTCGGGGCCACCTCCCAGTTGGCGTCGTGTGGCTCGATGATATAGAACCACCCCGATTGCCACCCCTTCACGGTCTCCACATAGGAGCCTTCGAGCCAGGTGACGTTGGGCATCTTGCCCACCATGGCGCCTCCGCACTCTGCTTGCTGGCTAACCACCACCTTCGGCTTCACGTTGAAGGTCTTCAGCAATAGGCCAAAGTGGGGCGTAATGCGGAGGAAGTCCTCGCACACGACGATAAACACCGAAATGTTGACGATGAAATTGGGGGCCAGATCATGGCAGTCCAGCCCATAGTAGAACATGATCCCACGGATAAATGGGTGGAGGGGGAATCCCAGTCCGCAGACAAAGTAAGAGAGAAACACTACCCTCTCCTGAGGCTTTGGGGTAGGAATGATCTGCCCTTCGGTACGGAGCCGGTGCCTGATGTCTGCGGTTAGGTATATGGCTTCCCGAAGCTTCGTGATGTCCTTCTCCTTAACGGAGGAGGCCATCCACTTTCCTCCCGCTCTGGACATGCTTGGAATGGCTTTGCTGAGATGGAGAAAGCTTGGGCGCTAGGGCTCGAGCGAGGGGGGATGGATGAGCAGAGGAAGAAGGCGTGGTTGGAGAAAGGTGAATCCTTATATCTTTATAAAGGCGATAGAAACGACACGCCTCCCCCCTTGCCCCGAAAACTCGCTTATTCCCCAAGCATCATGTTGATGGCGTGGTTGGGTTACCCACACCCGTATTGATGAGAATCTCGTGATAAGGGGACACGATCTCTGCTTTGACAAGATGTGCCAATAAAACCGCCTCGCTATATGTGCGGTAGCAGGTTGAGAAAAAATGGTTCGCATAATGACCGGGCTGCAGCATGAGTCACGCTATGAAAAGTTGTCAGCAGATTAGATTTGTGGAATATTGTGCTCTCTACGGTGGTATGTGGAAATTGTTTTGCAGATCCAGACATGATCCTTGTGTTCCAGATCTTCTATGGAGTATTCCGAGAAGGAACCCACCTTGCAATGCCAAAGACAATCTGCGCGCCGCACTCATCGTCATTGAAGCCTGGTTCAGGGGCTACTAAGGGAGTCCTGGATTAGGGGGTCCTCGGACAGCCGGACTATATACTCTGGCCGGACTGTTGGACTATGAAGATACAAGATTGAAGACATCATCCCGTGTCCGGGTGGGACTCTCCTTTGCGTGGAAGGCAAGCTTGGCAATCCGGATATGTAGATCACCTTCTCTGTAACCGACTCTGTGTAACCCTAGCCCCCTCCGATGTCTATATAAACCGGAGGGTTTAGTCCATAGGAAAAGGACAATCATAATCATAGGCTAGCTTCTAGGGTAATCAAGCAGGAAGTAGGGTATTACCTCCATCGAGAGGGCCCGAACCTGGGTAAACATTGTGTCCCCCGCCTCATGTTACCATTAGCCTTAGGCGGACAGTTCAGGACCCCCTACCCGACATCCGCCGGTTTTTACACTGACAGACCCCCTGTCCGAGATCCACCGATTTTGACACCAATAGCCGGTGTCATTGGCTGTGTGCAGTACTTGCTCCAGCGGGTAAGACGTGATCACGTTGACCGGGTGGGGCTGGAAGTAGTGGTGTAGCTTCCTTGAAGCGAGCTGGAGCGAGAGGAGAATCTTCTACTGCATGGGGTACCGCTCGTCGGCATCTCGTAGTACTGTGGTGACGAAGTAGACAGGCTGCTCGATGAGGCATGTTGGTGTTGGGTCCCTGACGTGGAGGTCGGGTGGTTTGCGAGGTGGCTCTCCAAGGGCCTTTGGAGTAGGGGAATTGAGAGGGGGCCTCCAGAGGAGGGTGCTTCGCAGGTACTAGAGTGGCATCAGCAGGCTTAGACATGACCTCCGGAGGCACAAGCACTGCAATATTCTTTTATGCGTGGGCTTGCTTTTCTGGTTCCACGACCAGGACCGAGCTGACTCCTACGTCTTAAGGTTGTGTTGGTTTTCCTTGAAGAGGAAAGGGTGATGCAGTAAAGTAGCGTAAGTATTTCCCTCAGTTTTTGAGAACCAAGGTATCAATCCAGTAGGAGGCTCCTCAAAAGTACCACGCACCTACACAAACAAACAAAGAACTCGCAACCAACACAATAAAGGGGTTGTCAATCCCTTCATGGCCACTTACGGAAGTGAGATCTGATAGAGATAAATGATAAGATAAATATATTTTTGGTATTTTATAATATTGATTCAAAAAGTAAAGATGCAAATAAAAGTAGATTGAAAACTTATATGATAAAAGATAGACCCGGGGGCCATAGGTTTCACTAGTGGCTTCTCTCAAGATAGCATAAGTATTACGGTGGGTGAAGAAATTACTGTCGAGTAATTGATAGAAAAGCGAATAATTATGAGATTATCTAGGCATGATCATGTATATAGGCATCACGTCCGTGACAAGTAGACCGACTCCTGCCTCCATCTACTGCTATTACTCCACACATCGACCGACTCCGGCCTACATCTAGAGTATTAAGTTAATAAAGAATAGAGTAACGCATTAAGAAAGATGACATGATGTAGAGGGATAAACTCAAGCAATATGATATAAACCCCATCTTTTATCCTCGATGGCAACAATACAATATGTGCCATGCTGCCCCTGCTGTCACTGGGTAAGGACACCGCAAGATTGAACCCAAAGCTAAGCACTTCTCCCATGGCAAGAAAGATCAATCTAGTAGGCCAAACCAAACTGATATTTCGAAGAGACTTGCAAAGATAACTCAATCATACATAAAAAAATTCAGAGGAGATTCAAATATTTCTCATAGATAAACTTGATCATAAACCCACAATTCATCAGATCTCGACAAACACACCACAAAAAGAGTTTACATCGAATGGATATCCACAAGAGAGGGCGAGAACATTCTATTGAGATCCAAAAAGAGAGAAGAAGCCATCTAGCTAATAACTATGGACCCGAAGGTCTGTGGTAAACTACTCACAACTCATCGGAGGGGCCATGTGTTGATGTAGAAGCCCTCCATGGTCGATTCCCCCTCCAGCGGAGCGTCGGCAAAGGCTCCAAGATGGGATCTCGTGGATACAGAAGTTTACGGTGGTGGAAATTGTGTTTTGTTGGCTCCCTGGATGTTTTCGGGGTACGTAGGTATATATAGGAGGAAGAAGTACGTCGGTGGCCACCTGTGGGGCCCAGGAGATAGGGGGCACGCCCAGAGGGGGTGGGCGCGCCCTCCTGTCTCCTGGCCGTCTCGCAAGCTTCTTGACTTGCACTCCAAGTTCTCCGGATCATGTTCGTTCCAAAAATCACGCTCCCGAAGGTTTCATTCCGTTTGGACTCTGTTTGATATTCCTTTTCTTTGAAATACTAAAATAGGCAAAAAAAACAGCAATACGGGTTGGGCCTCCGGTTAGTAGGTTAGTCCCAAAATGATATAAATGTGTAAAATAAAGCCCATAAACATCCAAAAGGGGCAATATAATAGCATGGAACAATCAAAAATTATAGATACGTTGGAGACGTGTCACTGACCGTCTAGGGGGTGGCTGCAAAGTATAGGAGCAGAGGCTCACGGGGGCATGGGGCGACAAAGACAGGAGGGCTTGTGAGGTACTTTTTGAGGCCTTCGAAGGCCATGTCAGTCTCAGGAGTCCAGTTGAAGGGCTCCGATCTCTTCATGATCTTGAAGAAGGGCATGGCCTTTTCGTCGAACTTAGAGATGAAACACCCAGGCGACACTGACGGAGTCCTAGATTAAGGGGTCCTTGGACAGCCTGACTATATACTTTGGCCGGGCTGTTGGATTGTGAAGAAGACTTCGTCCCGTATCAGGGTGGGACTCTCCTTTGCGTGGAAGGCAAGCTTGGCAATTCGGACATGTAGATCTCCTTTTCTGTAACTGACTCTGTGTAACCCTAGCCCCCTCCGGTGTCTATATAAACCGGAGGGTTTAGTCCGTAGGACAAGAACAATCATAATCATAGGCTAGCCTCTACGATCTCGTGGTAGATCAACTCTTGTAATACTCATATCATCAAGATCAATCAAGCAGGAAGTAGGGTATTACCTCCATCGAGAGGGCCCGAACTAGGTTAAACATTGTGTCCCCCGCCTCCTGTTACCATTAGCCTTAGACGCATAGTTCGGGACCCCCTACCCGAGATCCACTGGATTTGACACTGACATTGGTGCTTTCAGTGAGAGTACCACTATGTCGTGACGATAAGGCTTGACGGCTCGCCTTGTTGTCAAGGACAACATCACCTATGAGGAACCCTGGCTGTAGGCCAGACTCTTCGGCCGGGCGTCTTCGTCATGACCGCATGTTCGGCCACCGCGCCGACGATGACTTCTCAGGTCATCAAGAACGGACTCCATGTCAGCTCGGAATTCACCGAGCAGATGGATCCAATGGAGCTCTCCTCCCTTAACGAGCTCTTGGATGGCATCGCTGCACTAGGAGTCGCTATGGACTATGATCGGATCGGGCTTAAACCCGACCCAAGGGAGATCAACTCTCTGCCGGTCACCCATCAGATAGCGGTGGTGGAGGAACAATGCAGTGATTCTTCCTGTATTGTGAGGACGAACTATGTCCGGATTCCCGAGCTTTCCGAGCCGGATACCCGTCTACGGGAGGACATGACCCATGCTTCGAACCTAGAATCGGACGGCGGGCCAGGAAAATTGGCAACATCCTGGATCCTAAGCTGCCAAGCTCAGAAGCTCCCCTGCCCCTGGGTCTCAGATCAGGTCAGGGTTTGGACTTAAATCTACCCACCCACCCAGATACAAGCAATCTTTCCCACATTAGACAAGAGCCCCAAGAGACAGTACATCACTTCTGGGCCAGATTCCTCCTTGTAATGAGCAAGGTTAAGGACTGTCGCAAGGAAGACGTAATCTCATTCTTTTCCAAAAATTGCACGGACAAGGGAACCTCAACGCCATAAGTCGTTGTGTCATAGTACACTTCGCTGACTTGGCGGCCATAGTGCAGAAGTACTGTGTGATGGAAAGCTCCTGGAAAATCCAAACAAAATTATGGGATCCTCCGGCTCTCACTAAACCCCCCGTCCAAACTAAAAGGGTGCACTCTCGCAAGTCACCCAATCCAATTATAAAGAAAACAAAGCCCACTACAGGGCGTGGAACCTTATTGGAGCGATGGGTTAATGGGCCATGCAAAATTCACAGTACACCGGATACCATACCAACACACAACCTTAGAGCATGTTGGATACTCTGGCAGGTGGCCAAGAGCGGCGAGGATCTCCTCATCAGCAATACTGCAGAACACCATCCCGCAGAAAATAACAATACAATACTGACAGCCTTCGAGACTTTCACCTCAAATAATAGGCGCAAGCGAGCACTCCGCAGCCTCGCCGAAGTCTGCCAATCCATAGAATGACACGGCCATAACCTTCAATGCCAGTGACGAACCTCAATTCCGAACAGTCCGAGCACCAGCCGCTCTGGTCTTAGTCCAATTGTGGACGGCTTCCGGCTCAATAAAGTGCTCATGGATGGCGGAAGCAGATTAAACCTCGTCTACGAGGAGACTCTTAACAAAATGGAAATAGACAAGAGCCGCATTGAGCAAAGAAGCACGACCTTTAGGGGAATAATCCCTAGTCGGGAAGCACGATGTGCGGGAAAAATCACACTAGATGTGGTATTCGGCATGCCGGAGAATTATAGATCCGAAGAAATCACATTCCAAGTGGCCCCGTTTAGTAGCGGATACCACGCCCTTTTAGGGCGGGATGCATTCACGAGCTTCCAAGCCATACCCCTTACGGGTACATGAAGCTAAAGATGCCCGGGCCCAATGGAATAGTCACTCTAGCAAGTGATTTGGACGTAGCACTCCACGCCGAAAATAAAACCGTCGCTCTAGCTCTTGAGGCATTATCTAAAGCCCTTGCAGCCGAAGAACTAACTGCGCTACGCTCCACGGTGGACAGGGATGATGTGATACTCGACAAACGGCCCAAGTCCACCTCTTTCAAACCAACAAATGAAATAGTCAAATTCCAGGTCCACCCAATGGACCCTACAAAAACAACATCCATCGGGGCACAACTGAGCCCCACAATAGATGTCGCACTGCGACAGTTCTTGCGCGAGAATTGGGACATCTTCGCCTAGCATCCTTCAGATATGTTAGGTATCCCACGTAGGCTGGCCGACCATAGCCTAAACATCCTGAAGGGATACAAGCCGGTCAAGCAGACTCTTCGGCGCTTTTCAGAACCTAAGAGACAAGCCATGGGAGAAGAGCTAGCCAGGTTACTCGAGGCCGGATTCATCAGATAAATAAAACATCTAGACTGGCTAGCAAACCTAGTGATGGTACCAAAGAAGGACAAATCTTGGCGCCTATGTGTCGATTTCAAGGACCTCAATAAGGCTTTCCCTAAGGATCCCTTCCCACTCCCCCGCATCGATCAAATCATCGACGCTACTGCAGGACACGACTCATTGTGCTTCCTCGACGCGTACTCCGGATACCATAAAATCAAGATGGCGGAGTCCGATCAAGCCGCAACAGCATTCATCACTCCATACGGCCCCTTCTGTTTTAACACCATGCCTTTCGGGCTCAAAAACGCCGGTGCAACCTATCAACGCATGATTCAGACATGCCTGGAAACACAAATCGGCAAAATAGTGGAGGCATACGTAGATGATGTGGTCATCAAAACCAGACACGCCAAATCTTTAATAGACGACTTGAGGCTTACGTTCGACAATCTACGAACATATGACATCAAGCTCAATCCAAAAAATGCGTTTTCGGTGTACCTGCCGGAAAGCTCTTGGGCTTCATCGTTTCCAATAGAGGAATTGAAGCAAATCCGGCTAAAATTCGAGCTCTGTCATAGTTGGCTACCCCAACACACCTCAAGCAAATCCAGAAATTAACTGGATGTGTGGCTGCTCTAAGCCGCTTTATCTCCCGATTACGAGAAAAGGCACTACCTCTATATCGCCTTCTTCGACGCACCAAACACTTCGAGTGGATGGATGCGGCTAAGGGCGGACTGGAAGAAATAAAGGCCCTCCTGGCCAACAATCCAATCCTGGACGCACCAAATATCGGCGAACCTATGCTGTTTTATATAGCTGCAACACATCAGGTTGTAAGGGCAGTGCTCGTCATCGAACAAGAGACAGACGGACATAAATTCCCGCTTCAAAAGCAGGTATACTACGTATCCACTGTCCTCACTCCATGCAAGTCATGGTACCCACATTATCAAAAGATAGCATACACGATCTTCATCGCATCCGGGAAACTACGACACTACTTTCAAGAGTGTTCAATCATGGTGGCCTCTGAAGTACCCCTTAACGATATAATAAATAACCGCGATGCCATGGGCCGGATTGCTAAATAGGCTATCGAGCTCCTCCCGTTCGACATAACATATAAACCACGGCGAGCCATTAAGTCACAAGTACTGACTGACTTCGTCGCCGAATGGACAGAAGCTGAACTCCCTAAAGAGTACGGCGCGTACTCCAATTGGATCATGCACTTTGACGGCTCTAATATGCTGGCTGGTCTGGGGGCAGGCGTTGTCCTGACATCCCCCACCAGAGATACAGTCCAATATGTACTCCAAATACTATACACAAACTCCAACAATGCAGCCGAATACGAGGCTCTGTTGCACGGTCTTCGGATGGCAGTCTCCACGGGCATTCAACGCCTAGAAGTGTGTGGGGATTCGAACCTCACAATATCTCAAATAAATGGAGACTTCGATGCGAAAGACCCAAAAATGGCGGCTTATCGCAATGTCGTCCTCAAAATGTCAACTCGGTTCGAGTGGCTCGAATTCCACCATGTGGTCCGAGAAAATAATCAAGCGGTGGATATCCTCACCCGCATCGGCACCAAGAGCGACCCCGTCCCACCTAATATCTTCTTGTAAAGGCTATTCAAGCCATCCGTGGTGTGTGAAGGGGAGACCGGCAATACCAGTCAGGATCCGAACACAACCCCAGATCCCGAACACTTTGACATAATCCGAGGCTCCACCACTGACATAACAACTTCGGCCCGCGTGATCATGGCTGTCATCGCCCCGTGGACTGGACCCTTCTTAGCCTACTTAAATAGGCAAGAACTCCCTGAGGACCAAAATGAGGCACGTTGCATTGAGTGGCACTCTAAAGCCTACAAGGTCCACGAGGGAGAGCTTTATAAGGAAAGCGCGACTGGAGTGCTCCAAAGGTGCATCTTCAAAGAGGAAGGGAGGCAACTCTTGGCCGAAATTCATGCCGGACTCGACGGCCACCACGCCGCAGATCGGGCACTCGTAAGCAAGGACTTCCGTATAGGTTTCTACTGGCCGACAACCCGGGCAGACGCACAGGACCTTGTCCAACATTGCGTCGGTTGCCAGCTTTTTGCAAATCAATGCCATATGCCACTTACCTCTCTCCAAACAATCCCCATAACTTGGCCCTTTGTGGTCTGGGGGCTCGATATGGTTGGACCCCTTAAAGGAGGAAACCATAAGAAGAAATACTTGTTGGTCATGGTGGATAAATTCACCAAATGGATAGAAGCCAAACCAGTTAAAATGGCTGAGTCCGGACCTGTGATAGACTTCATATCCGGGGTTGTACACTGTTATGGTGTCCCCCATAGCATCATCACCGATACCGGCTCAAACTTCACAGCCGACAAGGTAAAAACTTGGTGCGGCAAAATGGGCATTAAGCTCGATTATGCCTCCGTCTATCACCCCCAAACAAACGGTCAAGTCGAATGAGCAAATGGTGTTATTATGAGCGGCATTAAACCCCGACTAGTGCGATCCTTGAAGGATTCAGATACGCACTTGGTCGAGGAGCTCGACTCCGTACTATGGGGGCTACGGACCACGCCAAATCGCACCACCGGATACACACCATTCTTTATGGTGTACGGCGTAGAGGAAATGCTACCCTGCGATATCATTCATGACTCACCTCGAGTGTGCATGTACGAAGAGAGAGAAGCCGAGCTGGATCGGCATGACAGTTTAGACGCCCTGGAGGAGGAGCGTGATGTTGCAAAGGCCCGTTCCGCATTCTATCAGCAGCAGGCTCGAAGGTATCAAAGCAGAGAAGTACGGGCCAAAACTTATAACATTGGCGAACTCGTTCTACGCCTACCAGAGAAGAAAAAGGACAAGCTCAAGCCCGAATGGGAGGGTCCCTTCATCATTGATAAAGTTCTCACCGAAGGAGCGTACCGTCTGTGTGATGCATCAAATAATCAACTCGAGCCAAACCCATGGAACGCGGCCAGACTCGGAAGATTTTACGCCTAGTGCCAAACTCTGTGTTTGTCTCCTTGCCTCCAGCTTTTTTTAAGTTATATCCTTTCTCTCTTTCTTTTTGTAGACATAAAAGCTTCAAGTATGCTTCGACGGCACACTCCTGCCGCGCTATGCGCGCTCAATATACCTGGGGGCTTCTTATACATAAGTTTAATATAACTATCTTCTGGGCTTTATGCCCACCACATATGCGTCATTCCTCCATATGTACCTTTTTCACCATTATATGCATCGATATGACTTAAGTTTTGGCCAAGCTGGGTTGCCTGGCTCTTGTGTTTATGCCCTACGTTCCCGTTAATTTGGCTAGGGCATAAGGGGAGCACCTCTGCGATTGTTACTGCCAGGTCAGTCGGATGTGTACCCCAGACTGGGTGAAGCCGAAAGCTAGCATTCTTAAGCGAATATTCGGTCGGTGAACAAAAGATGTTTCTTACTTATTGCAATACATGCCCCCAGATGCTTATATCCTGCATCGTTTTTCACAGTTTGGACGTGCACACTAATGCATGCGTACCGAGGGAAAGGAACCCTTAACGGAACTATTCTCCCTGGAAGATGTTTCTTACTATCCATGTAATATAGCATAGCTAGTTGGGTACTTGTCTGTTCAAGCACTTATGACCCCTACGCCTGGTTTCCATGCGTGCCCTGGTTTTTACATAACTGAACGGGTATTTGGATACACTCCGAACTGTCGGGTCCAGAGGTTTAAGCGCAAAGGTCCGCCAAGACAAATGATTTACAATCCGGCTAGGGACAAAATATGTCCTTTGAAGTACAAAGTCACTTAGACTGACTAAATTCTTCTTCTATACCATCCAACTGGCTGTCTAGCCTACAATCATATTGGGAATACTTCACGGCTAATGCACCTGGTCATATACCAGACTAACGGGGATCTCTTTCCCATCTGACCCTATAGATCCGACCTCGGCCATGTGCTTTGGGTCAGCCTTGGTGTATCGTGTATTCACCATGGCCGAGGCCTCCCTTGCACCTTGTCGGCAGGCCGATATCTTCCATAATAGGAAGCGCCGCCGTGCTCCCTTGAGCATCTCCACGAGCTCTCCCATGCCTCTGGGCAGGTATGCGGACGGCCACAAGGCTTGGGCAATACCCTGCATCACCTGCCAAATTTGTTCGTGCAGTTGTGAGAGCTCTTGCAGAAGATCACCTGCAGATCCGGAGATCTCCTCTTCGGGACGACCTATCAGCATACCTACAGACATAATTCTGTTAGCCCACTTCTTTGCCGAACTTTATAAAGGTTCGTTTGGGCACTTAGTAAAAATGCCGCGTCAAAGCCTCTTATTCTCCTTCACGGTGTCAGCAAGCTGGGCCCGAACATCTTTTAATTCAACGTCCAGCCGAGTCTTCGCGTCCTGGAGATCAATTTTCTCCCATATAACCTTTTTAAGCACGCGCTCGCCAACCTTTAGCTGTCGTTCAACATATTGCTCATCCCCCGGTACGATCGTCGGATTACCTCCGGGATTGTCTGCAGAATCTATTGTTAGATTTGCATTCATGCCGAATACTAACTGGTACACGTCATTATATTCGTTCTGATCAAGACAAGTATTACCAGATAGGGCCTTCTTGGACTCCTCCATTCCGGCCACTGCGGCCCGCAGCTGGGCTTTGCACTCCTCCAGCTCTTTAGACTGCTGGGTATTCTTCTCTGTAAGAACCTATGCGTACAATGATCCTTAAATCAGTTGTGCCAACTGTTTCAAGTCTCAGGGGCTACTAATATACATACTTATTAGATTTTCTTACCCGTATATCCTTTCCATACTGGTCCGTGGCTTTGGCGAGGCCATCTTGAGCACCTCGAATGTATGCGTCTCCTGAGTTGAAGGCATTGAACGCCTCTTCAGAGTAATTAGGGTCGCGTAGTGCGGCCCGTCGGCACCCATGATTCATGGCGCTCTCCACTTTGGAGTTTGTAGCGGATAATCTATCTGCATCCTCTGTAGGAGGACCGTCCGGCGTTGTCCCTGTGTTGATCTCCGCCCTTGAGTCCGGCCTTGGAGTCCGGCTGGTGGAGGCGTGGCCGGCAGGCTCTCCGGATACAGTCCGACGAGCGCTTTTTCTGCCAGGGAACCATGGACTTCATTATATTTCAAAGACAATAATCATGGAGCAGATTTTTAATCATACCTCTGCAATGGCGTCTCGGTCCTGACCGCCTTCCTTTTAAGCCTACCTAGCTTCGGTGCCCCTTGTTGATAAGTCACCGCGGGTTCGGCACGGCGCCTGGATGGCCTTCCGTGTAAAACGCAATACATGTGCGGTGTGTAAGGTGCAAAGAGGGGATCCTTCTTGGAAGGTGGGACTCCGGTTTTACTTACGTGTAATGCAGGGAGTAGGCCAGGATAATCAGCTATGATGCCCACCAAGGCACCGTCACAGCTTAACTGATAAAATGTCCTGTTGACGAGTTCCACAAATATGTCCAGTTCTTCTTCAAGTCCGGGGTCGAGGGCCTGGTTGGGGTCGTCTGGCTATGGGGACGGGCTGTGGACCTCCCTCATAGCTTTTCGTAGTTCCTGCTATGAATTGGCAAGGTAAATATTTGTGATGAAGAATGCGGGAAAGACTGGAATAAAAGATAGCAGCTCACCCAGCTTGGGGGGTTGTACATGGAGAATCGATCCCATGGCTTAATACGGATGAACTCCTCTTCCTCTCCTTTGTACAAATCGGGCAGTATTTTCGCCAGAGCGACGGCAGGGTACGGACCTTTACGGCCGCAGTGGGTGGCATCGTCTTCTCCATTGAAGTGCCACATGGGTTTCCCCCGATATTGAAGTGGTTGCACTCCCCGTATTATACATATTAACATAACCTCAATTATTGTCAACCCTGATTTGACCAGCGTCTTTATCCTGTCCATCAGGAAAAGGACCTCTCTGTTATCTTCCTCCTGGGGGCTCCAAGGGCGCCAGCTTTGACGTTTCTTCAACGGGGCATTTACAAACTCAGGAAGGCCCATCCTAATAGGGTCTGCAAGGGGGACATCCTCCATATAAAACCACTCTGAAGGCCAGTCTTCACACTTCTTCTTCGGAGTACCAGACAGGTATCTGGTCTTGGCGATGCGCCATATTTCGGCTCCGCTCACTTGATATATCGACCCTCGTGAGTGCGGGGTACGAGGAAGAATAGCGTCTTCCATAGCTCGAAATGAGCTTCGCAGCCCAGAAATAGCTCGCAGAAGGCGACATAGCCTGCGATGTGTAGTATCGAGGCAGGAGTGAAGTTATGCAGTTGGAGGCCGTAGAACTCCAGGAGCCCATGGAGGAACAGATGGATTGGAAATCTGAGTCCCCTTAGCAAATAAGGGACAAGGCATACCCGCTCCCCCTTGGATGGGTTGGGAGAACTCTTCGCTTGCTCTCCGCCATTATAAGTGGCTAGCCCGGCTCAGTCGGGGACCATGCACGCAGGCGGGAGAAAACCCTTGGTCTGCAACTCTACCAATCGGCTATGGGGGATAGAACACTTCTCCCAACCGCCTGGCTTCGTGCTACGGGAGCGAGAGGAGGAGCTGCGATGGCCGGCCATGATGGGATGGTTACTTCAGGGTGCGCTCTGATGGATACTCACTGGGGGAGGATGGTGTGATTTGGATCTAAGGATCCCTGTCTCTTTAAATAGACGATTTACTTACATGGTCAGGGTGTTGAATGTAAAAATTCCCCGACTTCTCACATTCACTCGACATGTGGAGATAGCCATTATTGAAGCACAGAAGCCAAGGAGTGCAACATTGATGGGAAGCCGGACACTGCTCGTTACAAAAGGTACTCAGGGATTTTGGAGAAGAACCCACCTTGCAATGCCGAAGACAATCTGCGTGCCGGACTCATCGTCATTGGAGCCTGGTTCGGGGGCTACTGAGGGAGTCCTGGATTAAGGGGTCCTCAGAGAGCCGGACTATATACTTTGGCCGGACTGTTGGATACAAGATTGAAGACTTCGTGGACTATATACGGGACTATATACTTTGGCCGGATTGAAGTGTTGGATACTTTGGCCGGACTGTTGGATTGAGAAGATACAAGATTGAAGACTTCATCCCGTATCCGGGTGGAACTCTCCTTTGCGTGGAAAGCAAGCTTGGCAATTCGGATATGTATATCTCCTTTTCTGTAACCGACTCTGTGTAACCCTAGCCCCCTCCGGTGTCTATATAAACCAGAGGGTTTAGTCCATAGGACAAGAACAATCATAATCATAGGCTAGCTTCTAGGGTTTAGCCTCTACGATCTCGTGGTAGATCAACTCTTGTAATACTCATATCATCAAGATCAATCAAGCAGGAAGTAGGGTATTATCTCCATCGAGAGGGCCCGAACCTAGGTAAACATTGTGTCCCCCGCCTCATGTTACCATTAACCTTAGACGCATAGTTCGGGACCCCCTAGCCGAGATCCGCCGGTTTTGACACCGACAGACACCATGCATCCTGTTGAGTGCTGCATATCCTTGAGGTTCCAGGGTTGGCGCATCTCCTCAATGGCCTTGATCTTCTCAGGGTTATCCTCGATGCCATGGTGGAGACCAGGAACCCAAGTAGCTTGCCCGAAGGGACTCTAAAGACGCACTTGGCTGGGTTTAGCTTGAGGTTGATCTTGTGCTGGTTGGCAAATGTTTCACCAAGGTTTGTGATGAGTGGCCTTACCTTTCAAGTCTGGACAACGATGTCATTGGTGAATGTTTCCTTCCTATCACACTCTTCAGGCCGAAGAGCATGTATATGTAGGAGAACACTCCGCCGGAGGTGATGAAGGCAGTATTCTTCTCGTCCCCTCTGCCATCTTGATCTGGTGAAAGCACAGGTGCTCCCTGAGTGATTTTCGTAATTAATGTCAACATATCTCTTGTAGGACTGATTCTTTTATCTAGTGTATTTCAGATAAGTTCAACAATGGCATGGAAAGGACAAGAGGATGTGGAACCCCTTCAAGGTGTCTAGGACATGCATTGGAAAAATCTGGAGACACTTCATTTCATTTTTAGTGATCCAAGATCACATTGAGTCCATAGGAAAGCCAATACTATTAAAAGGGGATGAGGAGTTGCTTAATGGTCTACTTGCTCTAGTTCTTCGTGATATTGCTCCAAATCCCTCAACCACTTTCTCATTCCAAATATGTAAGAAACACAAAGTCAAACTCGGCCTCACCGATTCTTTCCACCCAGCGCCACCGAGTTTATATGACATAGCCACTGCCACAAAACCTAACAGTTTGGTCACACCAATACGGTTATTGGTCTCACCGAGATGTCCTTGCAAACTCTCTGTTTCCCTTTGTAACATTTTGTTCTCACTGAAATGAGCAATCGGTCCCACCAAGTTTGCTTGCCATCTTCTCTGTTTGCTCATTGCTTCACTTTGGTCTCACCGAGTGGATGCAATCGGCGCCACCGAGTTAATGTTTTCCCTAATCCCTAGCACATAGGTCACACCGAGTTGTTCCACTTGGTCCCACTCAGATTCCTAACGTTCACATCTTGAACTAAATCGGTCTCACGGAGTTCTTCTATTTGGTCTGACTGAGTTGGGTCAAATGTGTGAAACGATTAGATTTTGTGTGGAGGCTATATATACCCCTCCACCTCTTCTCTAATTGTTAGAGAGCCATCAGAACGTGCCTACACTTCCAACATACATTTTTTGAGAGAGAACCACCTACTCATGTGTTGAGATCAAGATATACCAATCCTACCACAATAATCTTGATTTCTAGCCTTCCCCAAGTTGCTTTCCACTCAAATCATCCTTCCACCATATCCTAATCTGTGAGAAGGAGTTGACTATTGGGGAGACTATCATTTGAAGCACAAGAGCAAGGAGTTCATCATCAACACAATATCTATTACCTTTTGGAGAGTGGTGTCTCCTAGATTGGTTAGGTGTCGCTTGGGAGCCTCCGTCAAGATGTGGAGTTGAACCAAGAAGTTTGTAAGGGCAAGGAGATCGCCTACTTTGTGAAGATATACCCTAGCGAGGCAAGTCCTCCGTGCGCGATGGCCATGGTGGGATAGACAAGGTTGATTCTTCATGGACCCTTCGTGGGTGGAGCCCACCGCGAATTCACCCTGCCCTTACCCTTCGTGGAATGAAGTCTCCATCTGCGTGGATGTACAATATCACCACCTATCGGAACCATGCCAAAAATCTCCGTGTCTTCATTGTGTTTGCACACTCCAATCCCATCCCTTTACTTTCTTGCACATAACATGCTTTACTCTTTCCGCTGCATATACTCTTGTCATGCTTGCTTGAAATTTATTCTGAATGCCTAAACTTGTGCTCAAAATCCACCTTAACTTGAAGAACTTAAAAATTGCCACTTTTACTTGTTGAGGGTCTAATCACCCACCTCTAGACTCCTCTTCTCGATCCTTTCAATTGGTATCAGAGCATTGGTGTCCATTGCTTTCGTTTAATCACCATTGGAGGAAGATGGATGAGTCTACAATAGGAAGTACTAGACGTAGAGTACCTATGCTTGACGGAGAGTTCTTCAATTCTTGGAAGAATGAGATGCTTGAGATTTTCAATGAATATGATTTGAACAAGTATATTACTATCCCTTGTGCGCCCCCAATTGATCCCTGCTACCTCTTGAGCACTGCATTGGTTTTCCCTTGAGGAGGAAAGGGTGATGCAGCAAAGTAGCATAAGTATTTCCCTCAGTTTTTGAGAACCAAGGTATCAATCCAGTAGGAGGCTCCTCACAAGTCCCTTGCACCTACACAAACAAAAAAGAACCTCGCAACCAACGCGATAAAGGGGTTGTCAATCCCTTCACGATAAATATTTTTGGTATTTTTATGATGTAGATTGAAAAGTCAAGATTGCAAAATAAAGTAGATTGGAAACTTATATGATAAAAGATAGACCCGGGGGCCATAGGTTTCACTAGTGGCTTCTCTCAAGATAGCATAAGTATTACGGTGGGTGCACAAATTACTGTCGAGCAATTGATAGAAAAGTGCATAGTTATGAGAATATCTAGGCATGATCATGTATATAGGCATCACGTCCGCGACAAGTAGACCGACTCCTGCCTGCATCTACTACTATTAATCCACACATCGACCGCTATCCAGCATGCATCCAGAGTATTAAGTTCATAAGAACAGAGTAACGCATTAGGCAAGATGACATGATGTAGAGGGATAAACTCAAGTAATATGATATAAACCCCATCATTTTATGCTCAATGGCAACAATACAATACGTGCCTTGCTGCCCCTGCTATCACTGGGAAAGGACACCGCAAGATTGAACCCAAAGCTAAGCACTTTCCCCATTGCAAGAAAGATCAATCTAGTAGGCCAAACCAAATTGATAATTCGAAGAGACTTGCAAAGATAACCAATCATAAATAAAAGAATTCAGAGGAGATTCAAATATTTCTCATAGATAAACTTGATCATACACCCACAAATCATCAGATCTCGACAAACACACTGCAAAAAGAGTTACATCGAATAGATCTCCAAGAAGAACGAGGAGAACATTGTATTGATATTCAAAGAGAGAGAAGAAGCCATCTAGCTAATAACTATGGACCCGAAGGTCTGTGATAAACTACTCACAACTCATCGGAGAGGCTATGGTGTTGATGTAGAAGCCCTCCGTGGTCGATTCGCCCTCCGACGGAGCACCGACAAAGGCTCCAAGATGGGATCTCGCGGATATAGAAGGTTGCGGCGGTGGAAATAGGTTTTCGTGGTGCTCCTGGATGTTTTCAGGCTACGGAGGTATATATAGGCGAAGGAGGTAGGTCAGGGGATCCACGAGGGGCCCACAAGGGTGGGGGCGCGCCAACCACCCTAGGGCGCGCCCTCCTGCCTCGTGGCCTCCTTGGCCTCTTCTTGACGTCCACTCCAAGTCTCATGGATTGCGTTTGTTCCAAAAAGATAGCTCCCGAAGGTTTCATTCCGTTTGGACTCGGTTTAATATTCCTTTTCTTCGAAACACAGAAATAGGCAAAAAACAACAATTTGAGCTGGGCCTACGGTTAGTAGGTTAGTCCCAAAAATGATATAAAAGTGTAAAGTAAAGCCCATAAACATACAAAACGGGTAATATAATAGCATGGAACAATCAAAAATTATAGATACGTTGGAGACGTATCAAGCATCCCCAAGCTTAATTACTGCTCGTCCTCGGGTAGGTAAATGATAAAAATATAAATTTTGATGTGGAATGCTACCTAGCATATTTCTCAATGTAATTTTCTTTATTGCGGCATGAATGTTCAGATCCAAATGATTCAAAATAAAAGTTCATATTGACATAAGAGATAATAATACTTCAAGCATACTAAAAAGTAATCATGTCTTCTCGAAATAACATGGCTAAAGAAAGTTTATCCCTACAAAATCATATAGTTAGGCTATGTTTCATTTTCATCACACAAAATACTCCCATCATGCACAACCCCGGTTTCAGCCAAGCAATTGGTTCATACTTTTTAACACGCATCAGTTTTTTTCAACTCTCACGCAATACATGAGCGTGAGCCATGGATATAGCACTGTGGGTGGAATAGAATATGATGATGGAGGTTGTCTGGAGAAGACAAAAAAGAGAAAGTCTCACATTGACGAGGCTAATCAACGGGCTATGGAGATGCCCATCAATTGATGGTAACATGAGGAGTAGGGATTGCCATGCAACAGATGCACTAGAGCTATAAATGTATGAAAGCTCAACAAAATAAACTAAGTGGGTGTGCATCCAACTTGCTTGCTCATGAACACCTAGGGCATTTTGAGGAAGCCCATCGTTGGAATATACAAGCCAAGTTCTATAATGAAAAAGTCCCACTAGTATATGGAAGTGACAACATAAGAGACTCTCTATATGAAGAACATGGTGCTACTTTGAAGCACAAGTGTGGAAAAGGATAGTAACATTGTCCCCCTTTTTTGTGCCTTTCTTTTCTTTCGCCTTTGTCTTTTTTATTTGGCCTTTATTTTTTTATAAGGGAAAATGCTCTAATAATGATGATCATCACACTTCTATTTATTTACAACTCATGAATTACAACTCGATACTAGAACAAGATATGACTCTATATGAATGCCTCCGGCGGTGTACCGGGATAAGCAATGAATCAAGAGTGACATGTATGAAAAATTATGAAGGTGGCTTTGCCACGAATACGATGTCAGCTACATGATCATGCAAGCAATATGATAATGATGAAATGTGTCATGATGAACGGAACAGTGGAAAGTTGCATGGCAATATATCTCGGAATTGCTATGGAAATGCCATAATAGGTAGGTATGGTAGCTATTTTGAGGAAGATATAAGGAGGTTTATGTGTGATAGAGCGTATCATATCATGGAGTTTGGATGCATCGGCGAAGTTTGCACCAACTCTCATGGTGAAAAAGGGCAATGCACGGTATCGAAGAGGCTAGCAATGATGGAAGGGTAAGATTGTGTATAATCCATGGACTCACATTAGTCATAAAGACCTCATATACTTATTGCAAAAAAATCATTATCCCTCGAAGCAAATTACTACTAAGCATGGTCCTAGGGGGGAGGTTGGTAGGAGTTAACCATCGCGCGCCCCAGACCTCCACACATAAGGAAGGCAATCAAAAGAGCACCCCATGCAACAAATTTGTTATACAACTTTTACCATACGTGCATGCTATGGGACTTGCCAACTTCAACACAAGTATATTTCAATTTCATAATTAACCAACTAGCATGACTCTAACATTACCACCTTTATATCTCAAAACAATTATCAAGCATCAAATTGATCATAGCATCCAATTCACTTCCTATGATAGTTTTTATTATACCCAACTTGGATGCCCATCATATTAGGACCAATTTTATAACCATAGAAAATACCATGCTGTTCTAGAATACTCTAAAAATAATATAAGTGAAGCATGAGAGATCAATTATTTCTAAAAAATAAAACCACCACCGTGCTCTAAAAGATATAAGTGAAGCACTAGAGCAAAACTGTCTAGCTCAAAAGATTTAAGTGAAGCACATAGAGTATTATAATAAATTCCGAATCATGTTGTGTCTCTCCCAAAAGGTGTGTACAGAAAGGATGATTGTGGTAAACTAAAAATCAAAGACTCATGTCATACAATACGCTCCAAGCAAAACACATATCATGTGGCGAATAAAATATAGCTCCAAGTAAAGTTACCGATAGACGAAGACGAAAGTGGGGATGCCTTCCGGGGCATCCCCAAGCATGGGCTTGGTTGTCCTTGGATTATCTTGGGGTTCCATGGTCATCCACAAGCTTAGGCTCTTGCCACTCCTTATTCCATAGTCCATCAAATCTTTGCCCAAAACTTGAAAACCTCACAACACAAAACTCAACAGGAAATCTCATGAGCTCCGTTAGTACAAGAAAGAAAAATCACCACTTAAGGTACTGTAATGAACGCATTCTTTATTTATATTGGTGTTAAACCTACTATATTCCAACTTCTCTATGGTTCATACCCCTCGATACTAGCCATAGCTTCATCAAAATAAGCAAACAACACATGAAAAACAGAATCTGTCAAAAACAGAACAGTCTGTAGCAATCTGTAGCTTTAGAATACTTATAGAACTCTAAAAATCCTAAAAAAATAGGAAATCCTAGGAAATTTGTCTATTGATCTACTGCAAAAAGAGTCAACTAAAAATCCCGTTTCTGTGATTTACTAAAATTATTATCGTGCTTGCAAAAGTTTCTGTTTTTCAGGAGAATCAAATTAACTATCACCCAAGATGATCCTATAGGTTCTACTTGGCACAAACACTAATTAAAACGTAAAACCAGATCTAAACAGAGCCTAGATGAATTATTTATTACTAAACAGAAACAAAAAGCAAGGAAAAAAAATAAAATTGGGTTGCCTCCCAACAAGCGCTATCGTTTAACGCCCCTAGCTAGGCATAAAAGCGAGAATAGATCTAGGTATTGCCATAATAATAAGATAAATCACAAAAACTCATCTCATATTACCTACGTTCAGAAGAAAGTTTTCTTTGTGGTAAGAAAAAGTAATCGAAATGGCTAAATTTAATGGGACAAAAGTCCCCAAGATCAATCTCGGGAGGTATGGTTTCCTCCTTTGGCCCTTCATATTGCACAACCAATTCATCATTATAAGCATTCTTTTGGCAGAAAGCTTTGAACCTATACTCAATATAATATCCTAACTCTTGTTTTGAATAGCAAAATCATTATTAAGTTCCGAAATTCTATCAACTAGAACATTGATAGGAACCTTTTTTCTAAGGGTTTTCATTAAAAGCAACATAATCTAAAGATTGAAAACGCATTATGTCCTCTTGACCGAAGAGGATTGCCTCTATGGGAGGACAGCCAGCGGCCACCCTATAATGCGCAAAAATTTCTTTGGCTTCTTTTATTATGAATCTGAACTCATGAGCCAAAAAGATAGTAGCTGCACGCTTAACAGAAGAATGCTCAATATTGGAAAATTCTAGGAAAATCCTTTGTGTGCAAGGATGCATATGCATAAACTGTCTTTCAAGTTCAACTGTAAGAAAGGATATAGCATCCGCAAGACTACTGGTTCTATGAAGAATACATCCACCCATAGCGGGCAAAGCACCAACACAAGTAAAGAAATCTTGAATAACCCCTTTTCCGATAATATTAACACTACCGATTCAAAACTTTTTAGTATGTAAGGTAGGTGGTTCTTCAACAGGATCATCAAAAGCATCAAAGTTCCCCATGTTATTACTATTGTTCTTATCAATGATAGCCTCCCCAATTTTAGACATAGCAGCAGAAAATACGAGGAACAAGCAAAAAAGAGAAG
Organism: Triticum aestivum; assembly: GCF_018294505.1. Classification (NCBI taxonomy): domain Eukaryota; kingdom Viridiplantae; phylum Streptophyta; class Magnoliopsida; order Poales; family Poaceae; genus Triticum; species Triticum aestivum. The sequence continues at coordinate 347,573,779 of NC_057798.1, forward strand.
GCGAATGGAAAAGAGAGGGTGAATAAAATGGCAAGGGTGAAGTGGGGGAGAGGAAAACGAGAGGCAAATGGCAAATACTGTAATGCGAGGGAGATGAGTTTGTGATGGGTACCTACTATGTCTTGACTTGAGCGAAGACCTCCCCGACAACGGTGCTAGAAATCCTTCTTGCTACCTCTTGAGCACTACGTCGGTTTTCCCTTAAAGAGGAAAGGGTGATGCAGCAAAGTAGAGTAAGTATTTCCCTCAGTTTTTGAGAACCAAGGTATCAATCGAGTAGGGGGCTCCTCACAAGTCCCTCGCACCTACACAAACAAACAAGAACCTCACAACCAATGTGATAAAGGGGTTGTCAATCCCTTCACGGTAACTTGCAAAAGTGAGATCTGATAGAGATAATAAGATAAGATAAATATTTTTGGTATTTTTATGATATAGATTGAAAATTAAAGATTGAAAAATAAAGTAGATTGGAAACTTATATGATAAAAGATAGACTCGGGGGCCATAGGTTTCACTAGTGGCTTCTCTCAAGATATCATAAGTATTACAGTGGGTGAACAAATTACTGTCGAGCAATTGATAGAAAGGTGCATACTTATGAGAATATCTAGGCATGATCATGTATATAGGCATCATGTCCGCGACAAGTAGACCGATTCCTGCCTGCATCTACTACTACTACCCCACACATCGACCGCTATCCAGCATGCATCTAGAGTACTAAATTCATAAGAACAGAGTAACGCATTAGGCAAGATGACATGATGTAGAGGGATAAACTCAAGCAATATAACATAAACCCCATCTTTTTATCCTTGATGGCAACAATACAATACGTGCCTTGCTGCCCCTGCTGTCACTGGGAAAGGACACCGCAAGATTGAACCCAAATCTAAGAACTTCTCCCATTGCAAGAAAGATCAATCTAGTAGGCCAAACCAAACTAATAATTCGAAGAGACTTGCAAAGATAACCAATCATACATAAAAGAATTCAGAGGAGATTCAAATATTTCTCATAGATAAACTTGATCATAAACCCAGAATTCATCGGATCTCGACAAACACACCGCAAAAAGAGTTACATCAAATAGAACTCCAAGAAGATCGAGGAGAACATTGTATTGAGATTCAAAGAGAGAGAGAGCAGAAGCCATCTGGCTAATAACTATGGACCCGAAGGTCTGTTGTAAACTACTCACAACTCATCGGAGAGGCTATGGTGTTGATTTAGAAGCCCTCCATGGTCGATTCCCCCTACGGCGGAGCGCCGGCGAAGGCTCCAAGATGGGATCTCGCGGATACAGAAGGTTGCGGCGGTGGAAATAGGTTTTCGTGGTGCTCCTGGATGTTTTTAGGGTACAGAGGTATATATAGGCGAAGGAGGGAGGTCAGGGGAGCCACGAGGGGCCCACGAGCATGGGGGCACGACCAACCCCCTAGGGCGTGCCCACCTGCCTCATGGCTGCCTCGGCTACTTCTTGACGTCCACTCCAAGTCTCCTGGATTGCGTTTGTTCCAAAAAGATCGCTCCCAAAGGTTTCATTCCGTTTGGACTCCATTTGATATCCCTTTTCTTCAAAACACTAAAATAGGCAAAAAAACAGCAATTCGGGATGGGCCTCGGTTAGTGGGTTAGTCCCAAAAATGATATGAAAGTGTAAAGTAAAGCCCATAAACAACCAAAACGGGTAATATAATAGCATGGAATAATCAAAAATTATAGATACGTTGGAGACGTATCAATCCCTTGCATCCTACGCCCGATGAGTATCTATACATGACCCACAATCTTAGAACTATTGATCTTATCATGAGAGGATTGCCTAGGAATTTACTTGTATGCTTGCCTACATTTGAATGTGCTTATACTATATGGAAATATCTTCAGGAACACTTTCCAAACTATTCCTTCAAAAATCTAGATGAAATTCTTCATAAGTGCATTGCTTTTCATAAAATGAATCCTAGTGATCCTAAATTTGATGATTGTCTATTTGAGCTTCGTGACCTTATGCGTGCCAATGGAGATCTTGGAGTTATTAGTAGCATCGTCTCAAAAATTATTATATTTCATAAACATGCACATTTTCATGGTCATAAATCTAATGAATCACTCTCTTTAGGTGATGATCGTTCACATCATGACGTTGAACATGGATATTATGATGAGGACGATGATAGTGACACTGATCTTCATGAGTCGATGAGACACTTTGGTCTTATGGCTAACCTTCATGTTTACATGGCTGGAGGAAAGGAATGGGTGCTTGATAGTGGATGTACTGATCATATGGCCGGAGATAAGGACATGTTTCATGAGCTTGCTGAGAACGACGGTCCCCGAAAGTATGTCACTTTTGGTGACAACTCTAAGGGTAAGGTAGTTGGCCTTGGTAAGGTGTCCATCTCCCATGATAGCTCCATCCAGAATGTTATGCTTGTTGAATCTCTTGGTTATAATCTACTTTCTATATCGAGACTAGCTGACTTCGGTTTTAGTGGTTTATTTACTGAAGTAGATTGCCAAGTGTTTCAAAGAGATAATCATAATACGGTCTTTATCGGTATTCTTAGAGGTGACCTATACATTATTGATTTCACTAAGAGAGCTCAACCTCATACTTTCTTAATTGCTAAATAGTCTAAAGGTTGGTTATGGCATAGAAGGTTAGGTCACGTGGGCATCTGAATTCTTGATAAGCTTATTAAAGGTGATCATATCCTTGGTGTTAAAGATGTCATATTTGACATGGATAGACTTTGTAGTGCTTGTCAAGAAGGAAAACAGGTTGGAGGTTGCCATCCAGTGAAGAACATCATGACCATGAGAAGACCGCTTGAGCTACTTCATATGGATCTTTTCAGTCCCAATGCTTACAAGAGTCTTGGTGGTAACCCGTTTGGTTTTGTCATTGTTGACAATTTTTCAAGATTTACGTGGGTGTTCTTTCTTGATGATAAATCGCAGGTCCAAAAGATCTTCAAGAACTTTGCTAGGAAGGCCCAAAACCAATTTGAAGTGAAGATCAAGAAGGTTCGAAGTGTCAATGGAACGGAGTTCAAGAACGCCAAGGTGGATACCTCCCGTGACGAACAAGGGATTTCACATGAGTTCTCGACTATGTACAACCCTCAACAAAATGAAGATGTTGAGAGGAAGAACCAGACACTTATTGAGATGGCAAGAATGATTCTTGATGAATACAAGACGCTAAGAAACTTTTGGGTGGAAGCTATTGAGAAAGTTTGTCATGCTACGAATCGACTATACCTACACAAGCTTCTCGGCAAGACATCATACAAGCTTCTCACCGGTAACAAACCCCATGTTGGATCCTTTCGAGTATTTGGCTCAAAGTGCTACATTCTTGATAAGCATCGTCGTTCGAAATTTGCTCCTAAATCTCATGAAGGTTTTATACTCAGTTATGGCTCAAACTCTCACACATACCGTGTCTACAGCAATTTCACCCGAAAGGTTGAAGAGACGGTAGATGTGAAGTTTGATGAATCTAATGGCTCGCAAGTAGAGCAATTGCCAACTAATGTAGGAGACAACGACCCTTCGGAAGCAATTCAAGACTTGTCTATTGGCAAGATTCGCCCAACGGAGGTGAAGGAGAGTACTTCATCCATTCAAGTGGAAGCCTCAACTTCACATCAAGGTGAACCACAAGTTAAGTTGGAGGCATCCACAAGTGGAACATGTCAAGACGGAGAAAATGAGGAAGTACAACAAGATGAACCATATCGACCTCCCTCTCTGTTGGGGATAAAACTATTGGTATGATCCGCCCAGGAGGGGCCGGGTTATACCTACAAATACTCTTGAAGCCCAAGACCAAGGTTGAAGATGGTGGTTCAGTTAAGGGCCCAAATCCCAGAGGTGACTTAAGGCCCGTAGAGATAAACCTCCATATGTACATGACTTGTATTGTAAGGCAAGAATAAGTTAGAGACCGAGCCAAACACTATTTATGAGTTGGCCGGGACTCTGAGAGCCGCTGGGCAATGACATATGTAACCCGGCGATTTTACCTTCACTGTCGGGGAAACTGATCCACGAACACCTATGGGACCGGCGGACCGAGCCCCTTTCGGTTCGGCGGGGGGCGGAGATCGCACGAAGAGCGGATCGAGGTGAAGCACACGAGCAGTTTACCCAGCTTCGGAGCTCTCCAGAGAGATAACACTCCTACTGCTGCATGTCTGAGTGTATTGAGTTCTTGGTCGGGAGCGCTGAGTTCTATAGTACACACCAGCTGCTAACGAGACCGAGGTGAGTGTTTTTCTGCCTTCCCCCCAACCCCCCTCTACATTGCGCATGGGCCTCCTTTTATATGCTAAAGGGGTCTCCGACAGGTGGCAACGTAGACAAGGGTAAAAATGGAAAAGGAATTGCGGTTGGTACAACTACCTGTACAGTGTATCATACCTAACCCTGACGGTAGGGGACAAAGGCATTAAATGCCCGTCTACGTCGCCCAAATAGTGCAAAAAGGGATCGTCAGGGACGCCACCGCTTGCCACGATGGCAATCTTGTCAGCGTCGCTTGCCACCGCGCACCGCTGGCCGCACAGCCTCTTGCCACGCGCGCCTGGAAAGGTCTCAGGGCGACACGTTGGTGGATGTGCTGGAGCGCGGGTACAGAGTGGTAGTTTGCCACGGCAAGCGCCTTGCCGCAGTCATTGTCTTGTCGCGTCCGGAAGCTGGTCGCTCACCGGGCCTCGCCGGGACGCATGGTGCATCGCGGCAAGTTCCTTGAGATACCTTGGTTGGCCTTCCCGGCAAGCTCCTCTTGCCAGGGCCTTGTCTCCTTGGCTTGAATACTTTGTTCTTGAATGGCTCCAAAGGAACCACGGAGGACCTTGGCGGTCACCCGGCAAGCCTTGCCGCGGGGTGCTGCAACTGCCCGTGCACAAGTTCGGGATACTAGGGTACGCCTACTCTAGTACACCGACAGGAGCCCCCGGGCCTGGGCCACACACGGTGCCGAGCGCTGTTGGGCCAGGCCCAAAACGGGGCACGGGCACGCGCGGCCTGGGTTACGCCGTATCTCACTCTGTATCCACCGCGCCCTCCCCGAACGGCATGCGTCGAATGCAGCATCGTGGGAGAGATCGTGGGTGGTTTCTTTATTCGGAAAGACGGAACGTCTGCCCCCTCCCTCTTTATTAGCAGGGGAAACAGGGGCAGTTCGCCCATCTCGCCAGTTGCTATTCCAATCTCAAAAACCTCCGCCGCTCCCCCCTTATTCCCAAAGCTGAAAGAGAGCAGCGCTCCGCCCCCCATCGCCACCGGCACCACCAACGCCGTCGATCTCTCTCACCACCTCCGCCATGGCTCCGAAAGCCGGGAAGGTTGTGAAGTCGGCCGAGGCGCAGCGACTCGCGGCGCTGCGAAAGGAGCGGGCAATCTTCCCCCCTCAGCTCGCCGCGAAGGAGCTGAGGGAGTATTACTACCTCTTCTGGTCGACGGAGACGCGAGCGCATCCGCGCACGAAGGTACTCTCAGCTGCCGCTTCGGAACTGGATCCGAATGGATATCCCTTCTTCGCGCTGTTCTTCTACTGCGGGCTCTACCCGCCTTTCTCTAAGTTTTTCTGCGACATAATGAACACCTACGGGTTCCGCCTCCTTGACTTCACCCCCAACGCCGTTCTGACCATGGCAGTTTTCGCACATCTCTGCGAAAACTTTGTCGGAGTCTATCCAAATGTAGCTCCTTTTCGCCACTTCTTTATGCCCCGAGTTGAGAGAGGGGAGCCTTTATCCGGCGGAATCGCCTGGATCTTGAGAACTGGCAAGAAGGAAGTTTATCTGGAGGGAGAGCTCTGCAGCAAGTGGGAAGAATGGAGAGCAGACTGGTGCTGGATTGTCGAGGAGAACCCGCAGCCATTTACCGCCCAGCGCCAAGCCCCAGTAGCGCGATGCAACGATTGGAGCAACGTGGCCCCGGAAGACGATAGGCTGAAGATTGCCGTCACCCGGATCCTACGCCTCAGGCTTGCCGGGCTCACCGTAGGCGCCGTTGGCGCAGATTTTCTTCGCCTTCGCATCGCCCCCCTGCAGGAGAGGAGGAGACCCGCCTGGGAGTTCCAGAATGCGGCGGATATCATGAGGCTGCGCCCGGGCCTCAACTTCAACTTCACTTTCTTGGAACTGGACGCGATGCTCCTGGAACTGTTCAAGCGCGATCCTCAACATCCCGAAGCGTTCATGTTGCCGAGGGGTGCCGTTCCGCTGTGCAACAACTCCTCGATCGACCGCATCTGTGCAATGATGCCGCTGTGCGATTCGCATGGAATTGTCCCAACTTGGCAAGAGCCTGCAGACGACATCGTGCAGGAGTTCTTTGACGGCTTGGTAGAAGTGCCGGTCCGCTCCGATGAACAGAAGAGCCTTACTTGCGACACCACCGATGCGGAGATGCAGCACATCGCCACTAGGCTGGAAGAAGCGGCGGCAGCAGCTGCCGCGGGCGAGTTTGGATCACCGTGGAGGAGGCAGAGGCAGCAGATGCGGCAAGCCTTGCCGAGCGAGAGGAGCTTGCCGGTGAGGGAGAGCTTGTCGGGCCTGAAGCTGAGTCGAGCAAGCCCGCTGAGGGCGCGAGCGACTCGTTGAAGATCGACTCCTCCTCTTTCTCACCTTCAGACAGCTCGCCGCAAGCGGAGCCCCCAGCTCCACCACGAAGGCGTCTCCGCAAGGCCGTGGACGTAGCGGGGCGGCAGACGGGTCAACAGCCGCCGCGCCGCGCGATGCGCTCCACCGTGGCAAGCACTGTTGTCGCGGGAGCATCTCATGCCGCTGCGGCAACTGGAGCGGGGCCCTCCCAGACCACCGCTTCTGCTCCCGCCAAGCGGCTAAGGGAACCTACTCCTCCACCTTGTCGCACCGAAGGTGGGCCGGACTTCGACCTCTCCGCGCTCAGCTCCGACGAGGAAGAGGAAGAGTAAGATTCTTTGCTGTACTTGTAGTTCTTCAATTCTTGCTATTTTGTCTTGTATCTGATTTGCTTTACTCCGAACCCATTCTTTTTCAGGACTCTGGACTAGAGAGCGGCAAATAGAGCCAAGGTCCCGGTGATTGTCATCGAGGATGAACCCACCGCGACAGCAGGGGGTGTGTCCGAGACCACCTTGCCGGACCCGGCAACTATTCCCCAAAGCAGCCCTCAGCGCAGCCCCCAGCGTAAGTATATGGTTTACTTCCTGCTGTTAGACACGCATGGGTGCTCTTTCTTTGCTGACATCTGACTATTGGTTTGCGTAGGAGCAGAGCAGTTTGACCAGGAGTGCCCAGAAGCCGCTCCCGACATGCCCTCTGCTTCGACTACACCGCCAAGGGAGGATTCCCCGGCAAGGGAGCGTTCTTCGGCAAGGGAGAATTTTCCGGTAAGGGAGAAGTCTCCGGCAAGGGACAGTTCTCTGGCAAGGGACAGCACCAGCGACCCCCCGGTGGCGGAGACCACGAGTGTAGATCCTAGTACAGGTAATCCTCTTGCTTGAATACTTCCCTTGGGTTCTTCTTCTTCTGATTTTCTTTATGAATATTTGCTTGACTTTTCTCCCTTTTCCGGTCGTCAGGTCCATTTGCCACGGAGCCGATGGAAACCGAGGTCGCCGGCGAGGAGAACGCGCGCGGCAATACCGACGATGCCGCTGTCACTGAAAAAGAAGCCGGCGCTGATGATCCCGCCGGCGGAGAGGCCGCCAAGGCTGCCGCCACAGAAGCTGGCGAGGGGTCTGGCGATCGCACTGACGGCCCCGAGGCCGCAGGAGCATCAGGCGCTACGCCGACCGCCAATCCCTCCGCCGCTGCTGCAGCGTCAGGCTCCGAAGAGCCCAGCCCGGCGCCTATTTGAAGGCCGGCGATGGCGTCTTCATCAAGCTCCCCTGGGCGTCGAGCTCCAAGGCGCCGATCGAAGGAGAAATCTTTGATGAAGAGTTGCTCGCCTCCGCTGGGCTGACGCTGGTCGACGCGCCGAGCAGCAGCAGTGGCGAGCCTGAGGAGGAGCAGCTGCTGCGGAAGCTGTTGTCACTCTTCCACGCCCGATAGGCCAAGCTGGTATCCCGAGAAGCGCTTGTCGCGAAGGCGGGAGTGGACATCGAGAAGCGCGCGGAGGAGCTCCGGGGCCTCAACCAGGAAGCTCTCCGGTCCCTGGCAAGGGAGCGGGAGCAACTCGCCGAGGAGCGGAAAGCCTTCCTCCTCGAGAAGGCTGAAGTTGAAGAGCAACAGCGGCTTGCTGCCGAGAAGCTGTCTGCGCAGGAAGGCGAGTTGGCGCAGCGGAAGGTTAACCTTGACAGCCATGAGGAGGAGCTTGCCGCGCGCGAGCAAACATTCGGCGGGGCTCTCAAGGAAGCAGAGGATGCTGCCACAGCTGTCGAGGCCGCCAAGAAGGAGCTGGAGACGAAAGTGGCGCAGCTGGAGGCCGATCTCAAGGTGAGCGGCGAGGAGCTTGCTGCGCTCAAGCGTGAGCACGAGAAGGACGCCTACACCCATGGGGAGCTGCAGGGTCATCTCGCCGAGAGGAGCAAGGAGCTTAGCACCGCCAAGGACTCCAACGCAGATCTTGAATTGAAGCTGACTACTTTGACCAAGACGCTGGACGGTGCCAGGGAGCAGGAGGTGGCCTTGAAGGAGAAGATCAAGGCCGACGAGGCGCTGCTGGCGAGTGCTGTTGCCGCCCAGAACGCTTTTAGGGAGAATGTGGAGCACTGGACCGAGGGTCTCGTGGATGTTGCCGCAGCCATCGACAGGGAGCTGGCGCAGCTGGGGATGGAGGATCTCGGGTATTCCTGCGATGAGCACCTCCAACCCAGCGCCAAGCTCAGCTTGTTCTTCAAAGGCGTGGCGACGGCCCTCCAGCGACTCCGGGAGAAGATCCCAAAGCAGTTGGCCGACGAGTCGCGCAAGATCTGTGCGGGAGCTCTTCAAAAGGTGCCGGTGAAGGTGGCTTTCCGCAACCCAGGCCTCAACCTCACCAACGTCCTCAGGACCTTGCCGCCGGATGCTGATCTGGAAGCGCTCAAGACCCTTGTCGCACCCATTGTGGACAAGGTGAGCGGGATCAAGAGGGTTGAGGGCGATCGGGTAGATTAGGCCGCCCGTTTTCTCTTTTTCTTGTCGCTGCTGGTCATGTTATGAGAACAATCTGTTAGAGCTGCGACAAGCTATCTTGTAATATGACTCTATTTTGGGTAGCGATTGCTATGTTATTTCCTTTACTTGATTCCTTCCTTTGTATGTTTTTGCCCTACGCTTTTAGGGAGCTTGTCGGCGCAGGCACCTTAACCGCGAGCACTGAGTGCGGGACATCAGCAGCCTGCTGGCGGTGCCGCTACCGACAAGAAACCTTGTCGCAACTAGTCGCAGCTCACTTAAGTTGTTGAGCGGACTCGAAACAAAGTAAGGGCGCAACTAGCTACGAGTTGGTTCCTCTGCGCACAGGTTTTCCATACAAAGCACGGTCGTTCGAGGAAGATAACTTAAAAATTTTAAAACTGATTTCTCAAACTTTAGCAACTTAGCTTTCTGTCGTTTGCTTCGCGGTAAGGTGAAACTTCCTCGAACGACGCTTGGTCCACACCATTATCTTCTCCTTTCCTTTCCCTCGGAAAACTTGTGGGCGAGGGAACCTTCCTTACTTTGAGAAAGAGAAAGAAGAGAAAATAAAGATATGGAGCCTTACGGCTTGTTATTGTTTACTGGGGGTTGGCGCTGCACAAAGTGTCAGATAACGCATGCAAAGTAGAAATCATGAAATTGACAAGATGTGCGGAGCACATGAGCTTTACTTATGCACGGGGTCTGCGCCTGGCTTCGTACAAAGGATTACATGCAACATCGGCAAGACTTGTACAAAAGGTGGTTGCCGGAACAGGTTCCGGCAACCGCGCCCTACAGGTAAAACTTACGAAGATGCTCAATGTTCCAGGAGTTGCTCACCGGAATGCCATCTTCGGTCTCAAGGCGGACAGTGCCAGGCCTAGTGACTCGTTTCACCCGGTAAGGGCCTTCCCACTTCGGCGTCAACTTGTTGGAATTCTTGGCGGACTGAATGCGCCGAAGAACAAGGTCGCCTTCCTCGAGACTTCTGGCGTTAACTTTGCGGCTATGGTAGCGGTGCAAAGCTTGCTGGTATCGAGCAGCTCGTACAGCGGCCTGAAGACGGTCCTCCTCAAGGAGCAGCGCGTCATCTTGTCGCAACTGCTCTTGCTCAAGCTCATCATAAGCGAGCAGTCGAGGTGACCCGTATACGAGTTCCATGGGGAGAACTGCCTCTACTCCATAAACTAGAGCGAAAGGTGTCTGGCCAGTGGCTCGATTTGGCGTCGTCCTGATCGACCAAAGAACCACCGGTAGCTCCTCAATCCAGTTATTTCCGCACTTGCGCAGCCTGTCGAAAGTCCTGGTCTTGAGCCCGCGCAGCACTTCAGCATTCGCCCTCTCCGCTTGACCGTTACTTCTCGGATGAGCAACAGAAGCGAAGCAGACCTTGGCGCCAAGATCTTGGACGTACTGCATGAAGGTGCGGCTCGTGAATTGCGTGTCGTTGTCGGTGATGATCCTGTTAGGGATCCCGAAGCGGCAAACAATCAACCTGAAGAACTTGACTACTGACTGTGCTGTCACCTTCCTCACTGCTTCCACTTCCAGCCACTTTGTGAACTTGTCGATTGCAACGTACAAGTACTCAAAGCCCCCGACAACTCGGGGAAAGGGGTCGAGGATGTCGAGCCCCCAGACCGAAAATGGCCAGGATAAAGGGATCGTCTGGAGAGCTTGAGCTGGCTGGTGTATCTGCTTGGAATGGAACTGGCATGCTTCACACTTGGTTACTTGTGCAGTTGCATCCTGGAGGGCTGTCGGCCAAAAGAAACCTTGCCGGAACGCTTTGCCGGCAAGTGCTCTTGCGCCAATGTGGTGACCACATATGCCTCCATGTATCTCTGCCAACAGCTTTTGTCCGTCTTCCTGGTGAATACACTTCAATTTCACGCCGTTGAGTCTTCTTCTGTACAGTGTGTTGTCGACAAACTGGTACATACTTGACTGCCGAGCTACTCTTTCCACTTCTTCTTGCTCTTCGGGAAGTTCTCCTGTCTGAAGGAAACGGACAATCTGCTGTGCCCATGCTGGAGCTTGCGGCTCGACAACAAGGACTAAAGGCACATCTGCTACTGCGGGAACATCCGCTTCTACGGCGAGAACCTGCGGCTCAGCCGGAGCTTGACGTTCCCCGGCAAGCTTGCCGGAGCAGAACTTGTCAAGAGCGTCTGCTTCAACGGAACAAACCCTAGGGCTTGCCGGAGCAGACTGCTCCTCAGCACCCTTGGTGTTGATCTTGAGGACCTTCTTGGCGGCGGCTTCGGGGAGCTCTGCCGGAAAATAGTCACCAGAAATCAACTTCCTCTTCTTGCTCTGTCCAGTTGATGGCGTTACAGACGGTCGAGTCAGTTTGAGCACAAAGATCCCTGGTTCCACACGTAACTTAAGTGCGGCGCACTTCGACAGGCCATCGGCAATGTCGTTCTGAGCTCTTGGAACATGTTCCATCCGTAGGCCGTCAAAGTGCTCTTCTAGCTTTCTCACTTCATCAACGTAAGCTTCCATCAACGGACTCTGATAATTCTTGTTCACTTGGCGGACGACAAGCTGTGAGTCACCCCTAACAATGAGCTTCTTGATCCCAAGGTCTGCTACGATCCTGAGACCGGCAAGCAAACCTTCATACTCGGCGGTATTGTTCATTGCTTGCTCCTTGGGAAAGTGCATCTGGACTACGTACTTGAGGTGCTCTTCGGTGGGTGCAACAAGTAGCACGCCCGCACCGGCGCCTTGTAGCGAGAAGGCACCATCAAAGTACATCAGCCACTCTTTGCTTGCTTCCTTGACAGGGATGCTCGTTTCTGGAATTTCTTCATCTTGTGTTGGCGTCCATTCTGCTATGAACTCCGCCAATGCTCTTCTTTGGATAGTTGAAGTGCTCTCAAACTTGAGGCCAAAGCTTGACAGTTCCAGTGCCCACTCGACAATCCTGCCTGTTGCTTCTGGATTTTGCAGTATCCTCTTCAGGGGAAAATGAGTGACGACTGTGATCTCATGTGCTTGGAAGTAATGGTGCAGCTTTCTCGAGGCCATGAGAAGGCCAAAAATCAATTTCTGTACACCAGAGTACCTTGACCTAGCCCCCTGCAGAAGGGAACTGACAAAGTAAACTGGGCGCTGCACCATTCTTTTCTGCATCTTCTCACGCGCCTGCGCAGATCCATCTTTGTCGGGACCAGAGCTTGCCGGTGAAGTTCCCTGCTTGTCGCTGGATGCATTTGCCGTGGTTGCTGGCTCATCATCCGCCTCCCTCTCCGCTACTAACGCAGCACTAACCACTTGATTGGTTGCCGCTATATATAGCAGCAACTTCTCTTGTGGCTTAGGTGCGACAAGTGTTGGAGTGGATGACAGGTATCTCTTTAAGTCCTACAGTGCAGCCTCCGCTTCCGGAGTCCATTTCATTGGACCTGCCTTTTTCAATATTTGGAAAAATGGCAGGGCGCGCTCAGCAGACCTAGAGATAAACCTGCTGAGAGTAGCTACGCAACCAGCAAGTCTTCGTACATCCTTGACGCGCTTTGGTGCTTCAATCTGCTCAATGGCCTTGATCTTGTCGGGATTGGCTTCAATTCCCCGCTGAGACACGAAGAACCCGAGAAGCTTGCCGGAGGGGACTCCAAACACACACTTCTCGGGGTTAAGCTTGAGGTTGATCTTGCGTACATTTGTAAAGGTTTCGTCTAGATCTTGAATCAGAGTTGCCTTGTCCTTGCTCTTGACCACTATGTCATCCATGTAGGCTTCCACATTTCTGTGTATTTGCGGTTCAAAAGCGTCATGGACTACCCTTGCAAATGTTGACCCAGCATTTTTTAAACCGAAAGGCATCCGTACGAAACAATATGTGCCACATGGGTGATGAATGCGGTCTTCTCCTCATCCTCTTCTGCCATGAAGATCTGATGGTATCCTGAGTATGCATCAAGAAATGAAAGCAAGTCACATCCAGCCGTGGAGTCAACAATCTGGTCGATGCGCGGCAAGGGAAATGGGTCTTTGGGACAAGCTTTATTGACATCGAAAAAGTCGATACAAAGCCTCCATTTCCCGTTTGCCTTGCGCATGACTACAGGGTTGGCCAACCACGTAGGATGGAGCACTCCTCTGACAAGGCCTGCTGCTTCCAATTTCTTGATTTCTTCTACGATGAATTCTTGGCACTCCACTGCCTGCTTCCTGACTTTCTGCTTGACGGGCCGCGCATGAGGACAGACAGCAAGATGGTGCTCGATTACTTTCCTGGGAACACCAGGGATGTCGGACGGTTGCCAAGCAAATACGTCGACGTTCGCCCGCAGGAAAGCAACGAGCGCGCTTTCCTATTTAGGGTCGAGAGTGGCACTGATGGTAAAGGTCCCACCAGTGCCATCCTCCTTGGCGGACACCTTCTTGGTCTCTGGTGGAGCTGCCATTGTCTTCTTACACTTGCCGGTGGAGCTCGATGGTGCGTCCTGGACGGTAGCACAGCACTCCAAAGAGGTGCGCTTGCCGGAGTGGGCATCAGAACTCTTGCCGGACTTGGTCTTCTTCTTCGCCCTGGGAGCTTCAACGGCAAGTGACTTGCGATCCGCCGGTCCCATAGGTGTTCGTGGATCAGTTTCCCCGACATCTTTGGCGCGCCAGGTAGGGGGGCGGAGATCGCACGAAGAGCGGATCGAGGTGAAGCACACGAGCAGTTACCCAGCTTCGGAGCTCTCCGGAGAGATAACACTCCTACTGCTGCATGTCTGAGTGTATTGAGTTCTTGCTCGGGAGCGCTGAGTGCTACAGTACACACCAGCTGCTAACGAGACCGAGCGTGAGTGTTTTTCTGCCTTCCCCCCAACCCCCCTCTACGTTGCGCATGGGCCTCCTTTTATATGCTAAAGGGGTCTCCGACAGGTGGCAACGTAGACAAGGGTAAAAATGGAAAAGGAATTGCGGTTGGTACAACTACCTGTATACTGTATCATACCTAACCCTGACGGTAGGGGACAAAGGCATTAAATGCCCGTCTACGTCGCCCAAATAGTGCAAAAAGGGACCGTCAGGGACGCCACCGCTTGCCACGATGGCAATCTTTTCAGCGTCGCTTGCCACCGCGCACCGCTGGCCGCACAGCCTCTTGCCACGCGTGCCTGGAAAGGTCTCAGGGTGCACGTTGGTGGATGTGCTTGAGCGCGGGTACAGAGTGGTAGTTTGCCGCGGCAAGCGCCTTGCCGCGGTCGTTGTCTTGTCGTGTCCGGAAGCTGGTCGCTCACCGGGCCTCGCGGGGACGCGTGGCGCATCGCGGGAAGTTCCTTGAGATGCCTTGGTTGGCCTTCCCGGCAAGCTCCTCTTGCCGGGGCCTTGTCTCCTTGGCTTGAATACTTTGTTCTTGAATGGCTCCGGAGGAACCACGAAGGACCTTGGCGGTCACCCGGCAAGCCTTGCCGCGGGGTGCCGCCGAACCAGTATAAACCTCGTGTCCTTTGTCCCGATTAACCCCTTTAAGCTTCCTAGTTGCAATGGCTGCACGACTAAGTCCTTTCACTAGGACATCTGACGTGAGAATTCCACGAAAATTGGCGCCCACTGTGGGGCCAACGCACGGTGGATTTGAGTTCTTGAAGGTGCTGTGGGCCGGATGACCAAGAGTCATCGCGGCAAGCTCTACATCAACGACGCAAGCTGGGGCCCCGACACTGGCTCAATTGAGTACGGGTACTGGGTCCTCTTCGGCGGAATTCACGTCTTCATTGGCAAGATCGGCGAGCCGGGCCCAGAGCCGGACATCTGCACCGACCTCGTCAAGACGGCTCAGCGTGCGAGACCTGCCCGGGCTCTGCCTTCTGTGAAACGTGCCTTCATGGGATGCACCCACGGAGGACTCTCTGAAAGATCTGCATCTGGCGGTGAGACGGCCATCTATTCTGATTGTGCAGGCAAGACGGGTTCGTTGTATCAACTGCAAGACGGCGGGCTTGGGGGCTGTTCCGTTGGCGGCAATATTCCGGATCCCCTTGAGCCGCCGAGCAGGGTTGGAATCTTCATGGCCGGCACACAACTATTCAAGACTCCACAACTGCGGTAACAATAACCTCCGGGTCAGCAGCATCCGGGGCAGGAGGCCCTGTGCGCTTGTCGGCTCAGGTGCTGATGGATCTCACGGATAAGATGACCGCTCTGTTAATCGCCGTGGTCAACCCGGCGGATCAAGCTCAACATGATGCGGAAGTGGCGCAGTTAAAACTAGATATAGTGCGGGCTAAGGAAGATCTGGCAGTGGAAGATGTCAGGATGACCACAGAGCGGGCAGCTCTGGACGCTCAGGCTCAACGGATTCAGGTGCAGACTTTCCGGCTCATGATGGAACAGAACGCGTCCAATGAGGTCATGAGGAGAAGATACCAGAAGACTCAGTCTCGGCTCCCTCCGGTTTATGATCGTCGAAACCTCTTCCATACACCCGGTGTAGGGCCCAGTAACCCGCCCGGTGATAGACCGGGTTGCAGCACCCGGGGGTGGAATGCCGGTTCAACCATGGGTGATGGGGCCTCCCCGTATGAATACTGCTCCACCTCAATATGTACAAACGCCACCGGGTCATTATTCTAACCCGTTGGAGAACATGATCGCTGCGGCGGCACGACTGGTGGCTCTCCCGGTGGAGGGCGACTCTCCGACGGCGGTTGAAACCCACAGGGTCAGAGAACTTCTTCAAATGGCCTTAGCACAGCAGGAGGCGTACTCATATAGTCGGGGCATGATTCATTCAACCCCTCGTCCAAGATGGAGCCCGAGTTATAGCAGTTACATGGACTCAGCAGCCATTTGAAGCAACGCCCGATGCTATAACCAGCGAGGAGGGCATGACCCGGCGTGCAATGGAGCCTTTAACTTGGTGGATCAGGGCAGAATATGTCAAGAGGCTGAGCGGGCGGCTCAGCAGGCGGCTGAGCAGGTGGCTCAGCTGACGGCTTACCAGCCTTTTCCGGTTTATCCGACGACTTCTATTGAGCCAGGCGTGGCCACCAGGACCGGAGGTGTCCCCTGTCTGGTGCTGGCTCTGTGTAACAAGCGTTTTCCCAAGGATTTCAAAGGACCTAGGAAGGTGCCTAATTATACGGCCGACTTACAGCCTGGGGCATGGATTGAAAGCTACGAGATAGCTATGGAGTTACTGGAGGTCAGTGACGCTGCGATGGCCAAGTACTTCACCATGATGTTGGATGGGACCGCCCACACTTGGTTGAAGGGGCTACCGCCTAATTTCATCAGTTCATGGGCAGAGTTAAAAGCCCGGTTTATTGAGAACTTCAAGGATACATGCAAGCAGCCCATGTCAATTGTGGATTTGACTAGTTGCAAGTAGGAGGAGGGCTAGTCCACAACCCATTGGATGCGCCGAGTCAAGGCCATAATACATCATCTGATAAGATGGATGATGGCTCTGCAGTCTTAATGTTGGAGAAAAATTGTCGTTTTCAGCCTCTAAAGATGAAGATTGGGCGGCTCAACCGCGATTGCAATGATATGGGTATGCTGATGGCGGCTCTGGTCAAGTACGCCGACTCTGACAGTACCAAGGATCCTGAGTCTGGAGAATGGCAAGACAGGGAAGGGAAAGAAGAATGGCAACGACAAGGACCCTCAGCATAACCCGACAAATCAAGGAGGTAATAAGCGTAAGGCTGATGGTAGCTTGGAGTTTGTGGCTAACACCAATGCGCAGGGTAACAATCAACGACGTAAGGGGAGACCACCTCCCCAGTCCAGCGGGTCAAGCCCAACGCTTGAGAAGTTACTGAATGAGCCCTGTCTAAGGCATGGCACTCAGCAGAAGCCGACCACTCATCTATGGAAGGACCGTACGATCATGAAGGCTTTCAAGAATTCCAACATGTTCGACGGTAATCATGGGTAGGGCGGCGGCTCAGGTGGCGGCGGCTTTCATGGCCCGGCTGCTGTTCAAATTCCAATTTTCACAATTCTCAGGGTAATCTAGGTGGTCATAACCAGCAACCTGGCCAGGGTGGTCAGTAGCAGCAGCAGGGTGGATACTAGAGCCATCCAAAGCAGCTGAATAGTGGGCAATATCATGTGTTCACCACCAGTTTGTGTAAACGAGACCAGAAGCTTGATAAGAGGGCTATGAACGCTATTGAGCCGGCAGTTCCTCGTCATTTGAGATAGTCTGAGCAGCCTATTCTATGGAGTAGGGAGGATCACCCTCCCCGGTTTGATAATCCGGGCCAGTTGTCCTTCGTGGTAGCACCTCAGGTTGGTTGATACAAGTTCACTAAGGTGCTCATGGATGGATGCAGCAGTATTAATATCCTCTATTATGAGACCTTTCGCCGCATGGGTTTTACTAACAAAAATCTCAAGACTTCCAACACTGTTTTTCATGGAGTGGTTCCTGGTAAGTCGGCATACCCAGTGGGTAAGATTGAGCTGGAAGTGGCCTTTGGAGATGAACATGATTCTAGGGCAGAGAAGCTAACCTTTGAGGTGGTCAAAATCAGAAGCCCGTATCACGCCCTCTTTGGGCGGCCGGCTTATACCAAGTTCATGGCGAGGCCGTGTTATGCTTATTTGCAGCTCAAGATGCCGGGTCATAAAGGCACCATCACAGTGCATGGGAGTAGGAAGAAAGCCTTGGAATGCGAGGAAGGCGATGTCGCTTATGCTAAATCTGTTTCTGCGACAAAATTGCTGAAGTTCTACAAGGACAATGTTGACCCAACAGATATGATGTCTTTGAAAAAGCCAACCACAGAGCATGAGCCGGTCATGAAGTTTAAGTTGGCCGATGATACTAAGCTTGTTTACTTTGTTCCAGGCGACTCATCTAAGCAGTTAAATATCAGTGCCAATGTGGATCCCAAATAGGAAAGAGCACTCATCGAGTTCATCCGTAAGAACCAGGACATCTTTGCATGGAAACCTTCTGACATGCCGGGTGTACTGAGAGAACTAGCTGAGCACACTCTTAATATTGATCCAAAATTTAAGCCGGTCAAGCAGTTTCTTCGGCGGTTCAATGAGGAGAGGCGTAAGGCCATTGGTCAAGAGGTAGCCCGGCTCTTGGCGACTGGGTTCATTGTTGAAGTTTTTCAACCAGAATGGTTGGCTAACCCGGTGCTTGTGCTTAAAAAGAACGGCACTTGGCGTATGTGTGTGGATTACACGGGCCTAAACAAATCTTATTGATGCTATGGTGGGTTGTGAGCATTTGATCTTTTTGGATGCTTACTCTGGTTATCATCAGATAAAGATGGCAGTTAAGGACCAGGAGAAGACGACATTCATTACTCTGTTTGGAGCCTTCTGCTATGTATCTATGCCTTTTGGGCTCAAGAGTGCCCAGGCGACTTATCAGCAGTGTGTGTAGAATTGTCTTCATAATCAGATTGGGCGCAATGCTCATGCTTATGTGGAGGACATCGTGGTGATATCCAGAGATAAGGAGACATTGATTGATAATCTGAAGGAGACCTTTGACAATCTTCAGGTCTAGAAGATGATGCTTAACCCGGCCAAGTGTGTTTTGGGCGTGCCTGCAGGCAAGCTTTTGGATTTTCTAGTTTCTAACAGGAGCATCGAGGCTAACCCAGAGAACATCATGGCAATCACCTCTCTGGCTAAGCTGGCGTGCATCAATGATGTTCAGTGTTTGGCGGGTCGGATCGCTGACGGTTGATAAGCCGGTTAGGTGAGAAGGCCATACTACTGTATCAAATGATGAAAAAGACAGATGACTTCATCTGGAGTGACGCTGCCAACACTGCCTTTGATGATTTTAAGAGACACCTAGCTGAGCCGCCGGTCCTTGCTGCTCCCATTGATAACGGGCTGTCAGTGTGGCCATCATGGTGGAGCGCAAGGAGGCTGGCAAAGAGCATCCGGTTCAATGGTCGGTTTATTATATCGGTGAGGTACTTATTGAGTCCAAACAAAGGTATCCACATTGGCAGAATGTCACAGCCCCAGATCAGCCCTTGTTTGTTTTTGCTTTAGCATCCATGCAACATGTTTAAATTTTATGAAACTTGAAATGGGGATGACAAACCCTAGCACTAAATAAAATGCAATTAGGATCAAAATAAAAATATTTTCAATAAACCCAGAATGCCCTTTAGAAAAGTTCATTATTTTTGTTTAAGGTGAAAACCCCTGCCATCACTGATGCACATATTTCTAGGCCATTCTGGATTTTTGAATTAAATCCTATTGTATTTGACCTTGGGCATTTAAATACTATAAATAATTTAAATGTTCAAATAAATGTTGGAAATTGTTAAGGGTCACTGAAATAATTCAGAAAGCACCCACAATTGTTTCCAGGATTTTATAAAATGATTTGGTATTTTAAATCAAATCAAAAACAAAATAACAGAAATAGAAAAGAAATAAAAGAGAGAGAGAGAAGGAAGTTACCTGGCGCCACTTACCTGGCCCAGCACGGCCCAGCCCATCTCCACTCCCCCTGTCGTCTTCCTCCTCGCCAGAAGGACCGAGGCGTGGCGCGCGCCCGAGAGGCCTCGGCCACCTCCTGCTTCCCTGGCCACCTCCTACATCTTCTCGTCGCCCTGGACCCCGTCCGCGACGCCACGCACCCTCCCAGGCCTTGCACTCTCCCCGTGCCTTCTCCCCTCCTTCTCTGGCTCCCTCTCTCTTCCACCGAGCGGAGCCCCGTCGCCACCGACGCCGTTCGCCGCGGCCACAACCACCGCCTCGTCTCCCCGACGCCTCCCAAAGCTCTGCCTCGACCTACTCTTCCTCCCCACCGCTCCAAGCAACACCAGGAGCCCTGCAGTGACGCCATTGCCGCCATCTTCACCGACGGGCATCGAAGATCGCCGGCCGATTCGCCGTCTCCGTCGCCTCCCCGAGCACGCCGACCCTCTCTTCGAACTCACCGTGAGCCCCTGAGCATTTCCCCTCTACCCCCTGCTTGCTCCCGCCCCCTAGCCGTAGCCCCGAGGTCACCCGAGGCCGCCGTCCGCCATGGCCGGCGAGCCCGCGTTCCCGAGCCTCTCCTGCTCGCACCAGGGGCACTGACACGCTCCTGGCGCCTCCAGGAGGATGCCTCTCCACTCCATTTGCTCGCTCGAGTGCTGCAGCCGCGTCCCTGCCCCAGCCCGAACTCCGGCCACCGCGGAAGTGCTCGCCGCCGTCGTCTCCGGCCACCCCGCGGCCCCTCGTGCAGCCAGCTAGGTGTGGCCGTGTACGGGCTACCTTCTGGTGGCCTTCGCGCGTCCAGCCGCCGCCCGTAGCGCAACCCCGGCGAACATCCGCCGCGTTTCGGGTCGCCGCCGGCCGAACTCCGGTGGCTAGTGATGTGGCGCTGTCATTAGCCACTAATGACGCACTAACCAACCCCCTAGGCCACTGACTGTGGGCCCCACCCCTGGTCAAACCCCAGTCAGCGTTGGGTTTGACCGGGATTAGGTCCTGTGTCACTGACGTGTGGCCCCCACACGTCAGGTTTGACCCGAGCCAGCCTAGTTGACCCTGCTGACGTCACAGTGACGTGGTGCTGACGCCATAATTCATTTCTGGATTTATTATTATTCAGGAAATTTCAGAAAATGCCCTAAACTTCAATAAATCATAGAAAATTAACCGTAACTCCAAATTAAATAATTTATATATGAAAAATTATCAGAAAAATTCAAGGAATCCATCTGTACCATTTTCATGCATGTTAGAACAACTTATAGCTGCTGTTTAGCACAAATCAATTAAATGGCATTTGAATAATCACATATGGAGTTTGAATTTGAATATTGTATTCAAACCAACTTCATTTAATCTCTTGCTAGTTGCATTAGCCCAAAACACATTCATTTTGCCATGTCATGATCATGCATCATATTGTGCATTGCATTGATTGTGTTCCCTTCTGTGTTGCCGGTATTTGTCCCCTCCCGGTAGACGATGTTCCGACGTTGTGATCGTTGACACTGATGAAGACTCAATGTTATCTTCAGAAGTGCCAGGCAAGCAAAACCCCCTTGTTCATTCCGATAAAATCCCACTCTCTCGCTCCTGCTCTCTTTTACTGCATTAGGACAACATCAATTCATCTGTTACTTGCTGCGGTAGCTGAACCCCTTTATCCTTTGCATGACCTGTCATTGCCACAGTAAATAGATGAAACCCACTAGCATGAGTAGGAATTGTTTGAGCCCTGTTGTGCCTACTCATTCATGCTTGTTTGTCCTGCCTGCTACTGCTTAGAGTTGAGTCATGTCTGATTCATCGGGGATGAATCAGAGGTGTGTGAACATGTCCTACTGTGTGTGAGCTAAGTGTGTGCATACGATTTGGTAAAGGTAGCGGTGAGAGGCCATGTAGGAGTACATGGTGGGTTGTCTCATTGCAGCCCTCCTCAGGAACTGAGTTCTGTGTTTGTGATCCATGATTCAGCTACTACCACGCATTGGGCCCGAAACCAATGGACCCTCTCGGCTTCTTAATCACCTTGTCCTCTGTCCAGGAGTTGCAAGTAGTTTTTGGTGTTTGTAGTATGCTGGAGGCCGTGGGCAGTGCTGACCGTAGGGGTGGGCTGTGATGCGGTAGGCACGTGGCCGGGTAAACCGGGCGCCCGTTTGGTGTCACGGAACCCTGTTCACATCGTTTGGGGCTGTGAGCGAAATTCCGGCTGGATCTCCTCATGGATGGAACCCGAATAGGCGATAAACCTGGACTAGAGACTTGAGTGTTTAGGTAGGCCGTGGCCGACACCCACGTTGGGCTTCCGCTTGAAGGTTGCCGAGTACATGTCGTGTAAACGGCGGTAAGTGGTGAGAGCGTGTGTGAAGAAGTACACCCCTGCAGGGTTAATACGATCTATTCGAATAGCCGTGTCCGCGGAAAAGGACTTCTGGGTTGCTTGTATCAGTTCATAGACAAGTGAAAGTGGATACTCTAAAATACGCAAGATAAGCGTGAGTGCTATGGATGGCGTTCTCGTAGGGAGACGGGAGCGGATCCATAGTGGTGTATTGATATGGTGAATATGTGGACTCGTGTGCGCCACCTCAAAAGAGTTACTTGCAGTCGTAGTTCAGGATAGCCTCCGAGTCAAAGCTGGCTTGCTGCAGTTAAACCCCACCATCCCCTTTGTTGATAATGATGCATATGTAGTTAGTCCTGATGTAAGTCTTGCTGGGTACATTTGTACTCACGTTTGCCTATTTTATGTTTTTGCAGAGAGACTTCGGTCTCGCTAGTAGTTCCGCGTGGACTTCGACGTTTAGCTTGTTACCTCAGCTACGATCTTGTGCCTCGGCAGGATCTGGTAGATAGTCAGGCTTCTCAGCCTTATAGATGTCTGTACTCAGACATGATAGCTTCCACTTGTGCTTTTATTTGTATGCTCTGAATGTTGGGTCATGAGACTCATGTTTGTAATATCTCGCTCCTCGGAGCCTATTGGATAAATACTTGAGTCGTAGAGTCATGTTGTGATGCCATGTTGTGTTTGCACATATCGAGCATATTGTGTGTATGTTATTGAAATGCTTGGTATGTGTGGGATCTGACTATCTAGTTGTTTATCTTTAGTAGCCTCTCTTACCGGGAAATGTCTCCTAGTGTTTCCACCGAGCCATGGTAGCTTGCTACTGCTCCGGAACACTTAGGCTGGCCGGCATGTGTCCTTCTTCGTTCCTGTGTCTGTCCCTTCGGGGAAATGTCACGCGATGAATACCGGAGTCCTGTTAGCCTGCTACAGCCCGGTTCACCGGAGTCCTGCTAGCCCAGTGCTACAGCCTGGATTCACTCGCTGATGACCGACACGTTCGATGCTGGGTCATGGATGCCTGTCCCTGTAAGTCTGTGCCACTTTGGGTTTACGACTAGCCATGTCAGCCCGGGCTCCTTATCATATGGATGCTAGCGACACTGTCATATACGTGTGACAAAAGGCGCAAACGGTCCCGGGCTAAGGTAAGGCGACACCCGTGGGAATACCGTGCGTGAGGCCGCAAAGTGATATGAGGTGTTACATGCTAGATCGATGTGGCATTAAGTCGGGGTCCTGACACAGAAACTCATTTATGGGGTATTCATGGCAAGCCGGAAGCTTAAGCAATATTTCCAGGGTCATCCCATCACTGTGGTCAGTTCTACTCCTTTAGGAGATATCATTCAAAATAGAGAAGCCACAGGATGAGTCGCTAAGTGGGCCATTGAGCTTGAGCCTCATAGTTTAAAATGTGTGCCACGTACTGCTATCAAATCTCAAGCACCGGTGGACTTTATTAACGATTGGACAAAACTGCAGATGCCTGAAGAGAAGCCAGACAACACGTATTGGACTATTCACTTTGATGGGTCCAGGCAATTGGAGGGCTCGGGGCTGGAATTGTTTTAGCTTACCCTTGAGGCGATAAATTTTGTTATGTGCTACGGTTGATGTTTCCCTGTACTAACAATGTAGCTGAGTATAAGGCCTTACTCCATGGTCTTTGGATGGCTAAAGAAATGAGCTTAAGCCGGGTAAGGTGTTTTGGCGACTCATATTTGGTGGCTCAACAAGTATCAGGCAAGTGGGATTCCAAGGATCCTCTCATGGCGGCTTATCGCCGTGAAGTTGATGCCATTGTTGGACATTTCAAGGGTTACCAAGTGGAGCACATTGACCGTAGAAAGAATGAGGCGGATGATGCCTTAAGCTGGTTGGGCTCTCAGCGTAAGCCGATGCCGCCTAATACTTTCTTCGATATTCTGCATAACCCTTCTATTAAGTTACCTACAGAGGAAGACTTGGTTGTTCCTGACTCGGAAGCACAATTGGTGGTGGCTCTTCACGTCATCCCAGATTGGACAGTACCATAATTGTCAATTGGTGGCAAGTTGCCTGAGGATGAAACCTTGGCCAGGAAGATAACCCGGCAGTCTAAGTCGATGACAATTGCCAATGGCGAGTTGCATCATCGCAGTGTCACTTGGGCGTTTCAGCGTTGTGTTTCTCCTGAAGAAGGCCATGAAATTCTACGTGAGATTCATGAAGGGGATTGTGGCCATCATGTCGGGTCAAAATCCCTTGTGGCCAAGGCTTTCCGTCATGGATTTTATTGGCTCACGGCTCATGCTGATGCAGAGGACCTGGTCAGTAAATGTGACGGTTGTCAGAAGTTCTCAAGACGTGCTCACGTGCCGGCTCAAGAATTGAGGATGATTCCCATTACTTGGTCGTTTGCAGTCTGGGGGCTTGACATGGTTGGGCCTTTCAAAAGGTCCAAAGATAAAAAGACCCACCTTTTGGTGGCGGTTGACAAATTTACAAAATGGGTTGAGGCAGAGCCAGTTAGTAAGTGTGATGCAGCTATGGTGGTTCAGTTCATGAAGGAGGTGATATTTTGCTTTGGCTTTCCACACAGCATTATAACTGACAATGGTACTACTCTGTCTAAAGGCACCATGGAAGAATTTTGTCAACGTGAGCATATTCGGCTTGATGTTTCATTAGTGGCTCACCCCCAATCCAATGGTCAAGCTGAGAGAGCTAATCAGGAGATCTTGAAAGGTATCAAGCCCCGACTTTTGGTCCCCTTGCAGCAACCCACAAGTGTAGGGGATCGCAACAACTTTTGAGGGTAAAGTATTCAACCAAATTTATTGATTCGACACAAGGGGAGCCAAAGAATATACTTGAGTATTACCAGTTGAGTTGTCAATTCAACCACACCTGGATAACTTAGTATCTGCAGCAAAGTATTTAGTAGCAAAAGTGGTGTGATAATAAAGGTAACAGTAGGAAAAGTAAAGATAAATGTTTTTGGGTTTTTGTAGTAGTTGTAACAGTAGCAACGGAAAAGTAAATAAGCAAAGAACAATATGTGAAAAGCTCGTAGGCAATGGATCAGTGATGGATAATTATGCGGGATGCGATTCCTCATGTAATAGCTATAACATAGGGTGACACGGAACTAGCTCCAGTTCATCAATGTAATGTAGGCATGTATTCCGTAAATAGTCATACGTGCTTATGGAAAAGAACTTGCATGCCATCTTTTGTCCTACCCTCCCGTTGCAGCGGGGTCCTAGAGGAAACTAAGGGATATTAAGGCCTCCTTTTAATAGAGAACCGGAAAAATGCATTAGCACATAGTGAATACATGAACTCCTCAAACTACGGTCATCACCGAGAAGTATCCCGATTATTGTCACTTTGGGGTTGTCGGATCATAACACATAATAGGTGACTATAGACTTGCAAGATAGGATCAAGAACACACATATATTCATGAAAACTTAATAGGTTCATATATGAAATCATGGCACTCGGGCCCTAGTGACAAGCATTAAGCATAGCAAAGTCATAGCAACATCAATCTCAGAACATAGTGGATACTAGGGATCAAACCCTAACAAAACTAACTTAATTACATGGTAAATCTCATCCAACCCATCACCGTCCAGCAAGGCTACGGTGGAATTACTCACGCACGGCGGTGAGCATCATGAAGTTGGTGATGGAGGATGGTTGATGATGACGATGGCGACGAATCCCACTCTCGGGAGCCCCGAATGGACTCCAGATCAGCCCTCCCAAGAGAGATTAGGGCTCGGCGGCGACTCCGTGTTGTAAAACGCGATGGAACTTTCTCCTTGATTTTTTTCTCCCCAAACGTGAATATATGGAGTTGGAGTTGACGTCGGCGGAGGTATAGGGGGCCCACGAGATAGGAGGCCGCGCCCTAGGGGGGGCGCCCCCTTGTCTCGTGGACAGCCCTGTGGGCCCCCTGGCATTGCTTCTTTCGCCAAAAATTCTTATTAATTCTGAAAAGTGCCTCAGTGGATTTCCAGTACATTCCGAGAACTTTTCTTTTCTACATATAAAACAACATCATGGTAGTTCTGCTGAAAACAACGTCAGTCCGGGTTAGTTTCATTCAAATCATGCAAGTTAGAGTCCAAAATAAGGGCAAAAGTGTTTGGAAAAGTAGATACGTTGGAGACGTATCAACTCCCCCAAGCTTAAACCTTTGCTTGTCCTCAAGCAATTCAGTTTATAAACTGAAAGTGATAAAGAAAAACTTTTACAAACTCTGTTTGCTCTTGTTGTTGTAAACATGAAAAGCCACCATTCAAGTTTCAGCAAATATTAGGAACTAACCATACTCACAATAACACTTAGCTCTCACAACTACTCATATCAATAACATAATCAGCTAGCGAGCCATAATAATAAAACTCGGATGACAACACTTTCTCAAAATAATCATAACATGATATATAAAAATGGTATCTCGCTAGCCCTTTCTGAGACCGCAAAACATAAATGCATAGCACCTTTAAAGATCAAGGACTGACTAAACATTGTAATTCATGGTAAAAGAGATCCAGTCAAGTCATACCCAATATAAACCTATAATAATGAATGCAAATGACAGTGTGCTCTCCAGCGGGTGCTTTTAATAGGAAGGGTGATGACTCAACATAAAAGTAAATAGATAGACCCTTCGTAGAGGGAAGCAGGGATTTGTAGAGGTGCCAGAGCTCGATTTTAAAAATAGAGTTTGAATAACATTTTGAGCGGCATACTTTCGCTGTCAACGCAACAACTGTGAGATGGCTGTATCTTCCATACTGAATGTATTATAGGCAGTTCCCAAACAGAATGGTAAAGGTTTATACTCCCCCAGCCACCAACAAGCATCAATCCATGGCTTGCTCGAAACAACGAGTGCCTCCAACATACAACAGCCCTGAGGGAGTTTTGTTTAATTATTTTGATTTGCTTTGATATTTTTGGATCATGGGACTGGGCATCCCGGTTACCGGCCCTTTCTCGTGAATGAGGAGCGGAGTCCACTCCTCGTGGGAATAACCCACCTAGCATGGAGGATATAGGCAGCCCTAGTTGTAACATGAGCTGCTCGAGCATACAAAACAAAATTTCATTTGAAGGTTTGGAGTTTGGCACATACAAATTTACTTGGAATGGCAGGTAAATACCACATATAGGTAGGTATGGTGGACTCATATGGAACAACTTTGGGGTTTAAGGAGTTATGCTCAAGCAGTATTCCCGCTTAGTACAGGTGAAATCTAGCAAAAGACTGGGAATCGACCAACTGAGAGAGCGACAACAGTCATAAACATGCATTAAAATTAATTCACACCGAATACAAGCATGAGTAGGATATAATCCACCATGAACATAAATATCATGAAGGCTATGTTGATTTGATTCAACTACATGCGTGAACATGTGCCAAGTCGAGTCACTCAATTCATTCAAAGGAGGATACCATCCCATCATACCACATCATAATCGTTCTAATAGCATGTTGGCATGCAAGGTAAACCATTATAACTCATAGCTAATCAAGCATGGCACAAGCAACTATAATCTCTAGATGTCATTGCAAATATGTTTACTTCATAATAGCTAACTCAGGAATGATGAACTCATCATATTTACAAAAACAAGAGAGGTCGAGTTCATACCAGCTTTTCTCATCCCAATAAGTCCATCATATATCGTCATTATTGCCTTTCACTTGCACGACCGAACGATGTGTATAATAATAAGAGTGCATGTGCATTGGACTAAGCTGGAATCTACAAGCATTCAACTCAAGAGAGAAGACAAGGTAATATGGGCTCTAAGTTAAATAAACAATTATGCATATGAGAGGCACTAAGCATTTTTAATATGGTCTTCTCGACCCCCAAAGGAAAGAAAAGATACTAAAACTATTTACACGGGAAAGCTCCCAACAAGCAAAAAGAAGAACTAGAAATCTTTTTGGGTTTTCCTTTTAATTTCTACTATGAGCATAGAATTTAAACTAACTAATTTGTTTTTGGTTTTTCTTAAGGTTTATCAAACACATAAGAAGAAAACTAGAAAAAGAAATTTAAACTAGCATGGATAATACAATGAAAGAGTATGAGCACCGACGACTAGTGTGTGAATATGAATGTAAAGTCGGTGAGAAATACGTACTCCCCCAAGATTAGGCTTTTGGCCTAATTTGGTCTAGTACCAAGGACCGCCGCTACTCTCCCCGGTGTAGTGGGAGGTGTAATCAGGATACCACTGGCTGGTCATCTCCGGATCCCACTGGACAGATGATGCACGATAAGGGTCCAATTCAGGTTCCGGCTTAGGTTCAGGTTCCGGAGTAAAAGCTTGGGCTAGATGGTTGTTCACCGCTTCCGGTGTGACAAGATGATTTTCTGCAAGCAAATCAAACAACAGAGGCGCAGGCAAAATAATAAGCTCAAAGTGTTTCTTACTGAATCTAAGTCTATAAAAGAGCATCTTCTCTTTGTTGTCAACAATAAACTTGTGTGCTACCATGCCCTTGTAATCTAAAATGTGAGGATGCAATTTTATCTCATCCTCCTCATGGTGCCTAATGGGTATCTGAAAATGTTCAACAAGACGTGCAACATAGATACCTCCAAATATGGGGCCTTTTGTACGATTCAGGGCTAGCCGTTTAGCAACGACGGCACCCATACTAAAAGTATTGTCTCCTAGCAAAGCATGTTGAAGAATAATAATATCTGGAACGCTCACATTGCCACTATTTCCACGACCAATCAAGCATCTACTAGCAAATATGGCAAAGCAGCGTAAAACAGGAAAGTGTATGCTAGAGACCTTCGCCTCGGAGCCCTTCTTTGGCTCCTCTATAGCAATAGTATTAACAAAGCCACCCACATCTTCACGATGGGGTTCATCTAATTCTCCCTCATAAGGTATCCTACATATCGCGCAAAAATGATGTAAAGACATTTCTTTGAATTCATCATATAAATGAAATGATACTGCAGGCGGTGATTTCTTAGGATAATAACAAAAGTTTTGCACGAAAGTATTGGTGAGTAAGAGATACTGATCGATTCGGTCGTTTATGAAACCAGTGAGGCCTACAGTCTCGATTAAAGCATAAAAGTCTTCACGAATTCCGGCTTCTTTCAAGAAATCCTCACATGGCCATTCGCACAACCGTACTTCCGCTAAGCGAGGAAGATTGTACTTGGCTTTTTCCTTCTCTTTGGCTTGTTTTTCCTGAGAGCTTTGGCTAGAACACCCTTTAAAAAGCCTCCTTAACATTTTCTGAAAATTTCTAAAATTTTAGTAACTTCAAAATAAAAGTGAATAAAACTAAACAAGATAGATAGAAACTACTCCTACAAGTGCCTAGAGCCTATATCATGCATTGGAATTGCTTGGGACCTCAAAAATTTAACATGCAAGCTCAAGAACACGATCACCTATGCAGCAAAAATTTGCAATGAATAAAGCACTAGAACAAAAACTAATTGGACCAATGGAGGAGTCACATACCAAGCAACAATCTCCTAAAGCAGTTTCGTGAATGGAGCTTTGAGCTAAGAGATCAAAAATCGTAGCAAAACGAGCTAGAACTCGTGCTTGAGCTGGATGGGGATTTTTTGGGTAGAAGATGAAGTGTGTGGGTGCTGGCATAAGTGGAGGGGAGCCACCAGGGGCCCACGAGCCAGGGGCGCGCCCTCCTCTCTCGTGGCCTGGTGCTTGCCCATCCTGCAGTGTTTTCAGTGCCTAAAATCCTTAAATATTCCAGAAAAAATCATACTAAATTTGCAGGGCATTTGGAGCACTTTTATTTTCGGACTATTTCTCAATGCACGGATAATTCAGAAAACAGACAGATAATACTATTTTTGCTTTACTGATTCTAAATAACAGAAAGTAAAAAGAGGGTACAGAAGGTTGTGCCTTCTAGTTTCATCCATCTCGTGATCATCAAAATGAACCCACTAACAAGGTTGATCAAGTCTTGTTAACAAACTCATTCTGAATAACACGGAACCGAAGAAATTTCGAATAACACTAAGTTACCTCAACGGGGATATGAAAATCCCAAACAATGAGAATATCATACTTTTTCTTAACAGTAGGGAGAGGAAATTCAAAACCTCCAAAAATGATAGTTGGAACTTTTTCAATAGAATTGATCCTATGAACTTGAGATTGTTTCCTCGGAAAGTGTACCGTATGCTCATTGCCATTAACATGAAAAGTGACATTGCCTTTGTTGCAATCAATAACAGCCCCTGCAGTATTAAGAAAAGGTCTACCAAGGATAATAGACATACTATCGTCCTCGGGAATATCAAGAATAACAAAGTCCGTTAAGGTAGTGACATTTGCAACCACAACAGGCACATCCTCACAAATACCGACAGGTATAGCAGTTGATTTATTAGCCATTTGCAAAGATATTTCAGTTGGTGTCAACTTATTCAATTCAAGTCTATGATATAAAGAGAGAGTCATAACACTAACACCGGCTCCAAGATCACATAAAGCAGTTCTAACATAATTTCTTTTAATGGAGCATGGTATAGTTGGAACACCCGGATCTCCAAGTTTCTTTGGTATTCCACCCTTAAAAGTGTAATTAGCAAGCATGGTGGAAATTTCAGCTTCCGATATCTTTCTTTTATTTGTAATGATATCCTTCATATATTTAGCATAAGGATTTACTTTCAGCATATCAGTTAAGTGCATACGTAAGAAAATAGGTCTAATCATTTCAGCAAAGCGCTCAAAATCCTCATCATCCTTTTTCTTGGATGGTTTAGGAGGAAAGGGCATGGGTTTCTGAACCCATGGTTCTCTTTCTTTACCGTGCTTCCTAGCAACAAAATGTCTCTTACCATAATGTTGATTCTTTGATTGCGAGTTATCAAGATCAACAGCAGGTTCAATCTCTACATCATTATTTTTGCTAGGTGGAGCATCAACATGAACATTATCATTAAGATTATCACTAGGTTCATGTTCATCACCTGATTGTGTTTCAGCATCAGAAATAGAAATATCATTGGGATTCTCAGGTGTGTCTACAGTAGGTTCACTAGAAGCATGCAAAGTTCTATCGTCTTTCTTTTTCTTCTTCTTAGAAGAACTAGGTGCCTCTAAATTATTTCTCTGAGAATCTTGCTCGATTCTCTTAGGGTGGCCTTCAGGATACAAAGGGTTCTTGAGTCATTCTACCAGTTCTTGTAGCCACTCTAGCAGCAAAGTCATTTTTATTATTTAATTCATCAAGCAAATCATTTTGAGCTTCAAGTACTTGCTCAACTTGAGTAGCAACCATAGAAGCATATTTGCTAACGCGGTGAAGTTCATCTTTAACTCTAGCCAGATTATCACTTACGCGTCCTATCTCGAAAGCATTATTCTTTAACTCTCTACCAACATAAGTATTAAAACTTTCCTGTCTAGCCATAAAGTCATCAAATTCGTCTAAGCAAGGGCTATGAAATTTAGTAGAGGGTATTTCAAATTTATCATATCTATAAAGAGAATTTACCTTTACTACCTGTGTCGGGTTATCAAGACAATGTGGTTCTTCAGGCGGTAAATTAAGACCATGTATTTCTTCAATAGGAGGTAAATTCTTAACATCTTCAGCTTTAATACCTTTTTCTTTCATTGATTTCTTTGCCTCTTGCATATCTTCAGGACTGAGAAATAAAACACCTGTCTTCTTCGGAGTGGGTTTAGGAATAGGCTCAGGTATTGGCTCAATTAGTTCAGGAACTGGCTCGGGAAGAGTCCAATTATTTTCATTGGTCAACATATTATTCAATAGTATTTCAGCTTCGTCGACTGTTCTTTCCCTGAAAAAAACAACCAGCACAACTATCCAAGTAGTCCTTGGAAGCATCGGTTAGTCCATTATAGAAGATATCAAGTATTTCATTTTTCTTAAGAGGATGATCGGGAAAAGCATTAAGTAAACGAAGAAGCCTCCCCCAAGCTTGTGGGAGACTCTCTTCTTTAGTTTGCACAAAATTATATATTTCCCGCAAGGCAGCTTGTTTCTTATGAGCAGGGAAATATTTAGCAGAGAAGTAATAAATCAAATCCTGGGGACTACGCACACAACCAGGAGCAAGAGAATTATACGAAGTCTTAGCATCACCCTTTAATGAGAACGGAAATATCTTAAGGATATATAAATAGCGAGACTTCTCATCATTAGTAAACAGGGTGGCTATATCATTCAACTTGGTAAGATGTGCCACAACAGTTTCAGATTCATGGCCATAAAAAGGATCAGATTCAACTAAAGTAATAATATCAGGATCAACAGAGAATTCATAATCCTTATCAGTAACATAGATAGGTGAAGTAGCAAAATGAGGATCGGGTTTCATTCTAGCATTAAGAGACTACTGCTTCCATTTAGATAATAATTTCTTAAGATCAGTTCTATCATTGCAAGCAAGAATTTCCATAGCAGCTTTTTCATTCATAACATAACCCTTAGGAACAATAGGTAATACATAATCATTGGGGGAACCTTCATCATCACTATCATCAAAAATAGGTTCTTCAATATTTTCATTCCCCCTAACTCTAGCAAGTTGTTCATCCAGAAATTCACCTAATGGCAAAGTGGTATCACGCACAGAAGTAGTTTCATCATGCATAGCAGATGTGCCATCATCAATAACATGCGACATATCAGAATTCATAGTAGTAGTAGGTTTAGGTTTCGCAAGCCTACTAATAAAGGAAGGAGAATCTAGTGCAGAGCTAGATGGCAGTTCCTTATCTCCCCTCGTAGTTGAGGGCAAAATCTTGGTTTTAGCATCTTTCAAGATCTTCATAGTGATCAACATATATAAATCCCAAGTGACTCAGAGAATAGAGCTATGCTCCCCGGCAACAGTGCCAGAAATTAGTCTTGATAACCCACAAGTGTTGGGGATCGCAACAGCTTTCTAGGGTAAAGTATTCAACCCAAATTTATTGATTCGACACAAGGGGAGCCAAAGAATATTCTTGACTATTAGCAATTGAGTTGTCAATTCAACCACACCTGGATAACTTAGTATCTGCAGCAAAGTATTTAGTAGCAAAAGTGGTGTGATAATAAAGGTAACGGTAGGAAAAGTAAAGATAAATGTTTTTGGGTTTTTGTAGTAGTTGTAACAGTAGCAACGGAAAAGTAAATAAGCGAAGAACAATATGTGAAAAGCTCGTAGGCAATGGATCAGTGACGGATAATTATGCCAGATGCGATTCCTCATGTAATAGCTATAACATAGGGTGACACAGAACTAGCTCCGGTTCATCAATGTAATGTAGGCATGTATTCCGTAAATAGTCATACGTGCTTATGGAAAAGAACTTGCATGACATCTTTTGTCCTACCCTCCCGTTGTAGCGGGGTCCTAGCGGAAACTAAGGGATATTAAGGCCTCCTTTTAATAGAGAACCAGAACAAAGCATTAGCACATAGTGTATACATGAACTCCTCAAACTACGGTCATCACCGAGAAGTATCCCGATTATTGTCACTCCGGGGTTGTCGGATCATAACACATAATAGGTGACTATGGACTTGCAAGATAGGATCAAGAACACACATATATTCATGAAAACATAATAGGTTTAGATCTGAAATCATGGCACTCGGGCCCTAGTGACAAACATTAAGCATAGCAAAGTCATAGCAACATCAATCTCAGAACATAGTGGATACTAGGGATCAAACCCTAACAAAACTAACTTAATTACATGGTAAATCTCATCCAACCTTCACTGTACAGCAAGCCTACAATGGAATTACTCACGCACGATGGTGAGCATCATGAAATTGGTGATGGAGGATGGTTGATGAAGACGATGGCGATGAATGCCCCTCTTCGGAGCCCCGAACGGACTCTAGATCAGCCCTCCCGAGAGAGATTAGGGCTTGGCAGTGGCTCCGTGTCGTAAAACGCGATGAAACTTTCTCCTTGATTTTTTCTCCCCGAACGTGAATATATGGAGTTGGAGTAGACGTCGGTGGAGGTCCAGGGGGCCCACGAGATAGGAAGCCGCGCTCTAGGGGGGGTGCCCCCCTATCTCGTGGACAGCCCGTGGGCCCCCTGGCATTGATTCTTTCGCCAAAAATTCTTATTAATTCTGAAAAGTGCCTCCATGGATTTCTAGGACATTCCGAGAACCTTTCTTTTCTACACATAAAACAACATCATGGTAGTTCTGCTGAAAACAACGTCAGTCCGGGTTAGTTTCATTCAAATCATGCAAGTTAGAGTCCAAAACAAGGGCAAATGTGTTTGGAAAAGTAGATACGTTGGAGACGTATCATAGCTGACGCTGGGTTGTTGGGTTGAGAAGTTACCCTCTGTGATATGGAGCATCAATACTACTCCCAATAGGACTACAGGTTATACGCCTTTCTTCATGGTTTATGGAGCTGAGGCGGTTCTCCCTAGTGACATCCATCATGACTCGCCCCGTGTGGCGGCTTATGTTGAGGCAGACAATGAACAGGCGCGTCAGGATGCCCTTGACCTATTAGATGAAAAGCGTGACTTGGTAGCAGCTCGCTCAGTGATTTACCAACAGGACCTGCACCGCTATCATAGCCGCCGGGTTAAGTCCAGAACCTTTCAGGAAGGTGATTTGGTGCTCTGGCTCATCCAGGATCAAACTGATGCACATAAGTTATCCCCACCTTGGGAAGATCCCTTTGTGGTCAGCAAGAACTTGAACAACGGGTCATACTACCTTATCGATGTTCGAGAGCACAAAGACTCATGTAAGTCCGAGGAGGAGACCCATCAGCTGTGGAATGTCGCTCATCTTCGGCCTTACTACACTTGAGCCACCGGCTCTCATGATGTACATATTTTGACAATGTATATATTATGATAAATAATAAAGCAGGACCTCTGCCCTTTTTTTCATCCTCAAAGGTAATATGTCATTCCCTTATCATTGTCATTTCACATGATTACTTGGGGGCTGATCGTATCCGAATCTAGCTTGACCCGTATGATCCGGCTTATGATCGTATTCGAATCTAGCCGTTAAACCTTATGATCACTAGGGGGCTTCCTGTTCAAACATAGGTCGTATTCGAACCAAAGAGAACATAGCTATCGGTACCCTTTTGATTAGCACACTACCGAGCTCACTAGGGGGCTTCTTGATCGTATTCGAATCATAGCTCAACCCCTTTTGGGAACCAACTTTGATTGTATTCGAATCAGAGTCGTTAAAAAACTCTCAAGGTCATTAGGGGGCTTCCTGTTCAAACATAGGTCGTATTCGAACCAAAGAGAGCATAGCTGTCGGTACCCTCTTGATCTGCGCAACGCCAAAGCCACTGGGGGCTACATGATCATATTTGAATCCTAGCTTAACCCCTTTGGAACGGCTTATTGATCGTATGCGAATCAGGAGACTTGAATTTTTTATATTCTATTTGGTTCAAGTTTTTCTTTGAAAGCAGCCTTTATTCGACTTGAGACTTTTTGGAGGTTTAAAAGTACAAGTGTGGTTAATTTTAACCCAGCTTGATTTTGGCCGTCACCAATATATGAGAATCATCATACCGTTGGAAGTGTTGGATTCCAAAGTTTGGGCTATCACCCTTACTGTCCGGGTCATATAAGCTGGCAGTGCAAATCAAAAGATCACAGGTATAAGATTATAGTTGTGTTTCAACATTATATGTTACAACAGGCTTATATGTGATTCTTTTTCTATCTTAATATATCGGATTATTATGACCCGCCTTGCGGTTAAGCCGCCAATGGATCTTGTGATCTATTTCTATGTGCAGGATGGATAAAAGACTTGGTCAAGCATAAGGAAAGCAGATGAAAAGTATAACACGGGTGAATATAACATGGCGGCTTAATAGTACTAAGCACCAAAAACGTGCATGATGGCACGGACAAATCAAAGTTATTTCTATTCTATTACATGACTCCCCGAGTCCAAATGATTCATATTGTTTTTTAGCACACCACAGGTATGACCCGCCATGGCATATTAACTCTCATGTTGGCGTGAAGCGTCCGGGTTAGCCCTCTCCGCTTCTTCGCCCTGTTCCCTTTCCTGGAAGGTTGATGATGACCAGTCAATGTTGTTCAAAGCTTCAAATTCAGCTTCATCATGAACTAGTCCGGCTGGGTCAACTTCAGGGCGAAGGTATGCTTACGGAGTGGGGGGATCAGACTGGTCACTTTATAGTGAGGCGTTGGAATTCTCCGGTTCTCCGCGTCGTAACCCGGCTAGTACTTGGAGAGGTCTGCTTCGTCATCTATCAGGGTGGCCAGAGGGATAATATCCTTCACGCAAGCGGCAAAGTCTTCCTGTTCAAAGGGAGTGCCATCCTCCTTGAAGCTTGGATAACCAGTGGTGAGGTCTACCGGGTCTAGCTCCGGTAGCCAAGCTTTGGCCCGACTTAAGGCAGCCACAGCTCCGGCTCTCACAGACGATCGCCTCAGTTCGGTGAATCGCTGGGGTAGCATAGAAAGTTTATTTAGCACGTCTACCAGGAGTGTGGGCACTTCATTGGACAGGGCCACCGAGGCTAAGGCACACGGATACCCAGTGTACAGTTGTTCCACCAGCGTATAAACCGCCTTCAGCTTGATCAGCATATCTTGTTTCAGATTTGAACTCCTACGGCCTACATAAACATGGTTAGATGAGTCAATTCCAATTTATATGATCAATTTAAAGGTTCAAGTATTTAACACTTGTAGGGCGACTTACCAAAGATCGTTGAGACCATCTCAGAGACATGGCATTTAAGCCGGTTAATTCACTTGTTGCCTCTTCAAGAGCCGCCTCTGCCTTCTCGGATCAATTAATCAATGCAATTTTTTCATCAGTCCTGGCCTTTTTCTCCATTTCAAAGACTTTCTTCAGTTTTTCTTGTTTAGAAACGCTAAATTTAAACTTGGAGTCGGCTCTTTGGGTTTCCGTCTCTTGGGCCTCAAGGCAGTTCTTCAGATCAGCCACTTCTGATTCAAGTTGACTCGTGGCGGCCTATACAAATACCGGGTCAAAATCAGGACAATCATGATGCAATATTAAGTCCCAAGCCTTTTGCAAGCAACAACACTTGGAACTTGGGGGATAATGTCTACCGAAGAATTTTACTTAAAGTGGCGGTTCAAGACAGTAAGTCCCAAGCACTTTGCAAGCAACAATACTTGGCACTTGGGGGCTAATGCATATTGTTGTTTAAGCATTTTAATTATTTTATTCTATACAACCATATGAAGGACTGACTCAACCATGACGGTTAGGCTGCCCCTTGGGGACTACGGAGTAAGCCGGATTTCTTGCATATTTTATCCATCTATGTTACTAATGTCACTAAATTTGTTTCTAAGTCTACAACATATTTATCATAAGCAATAGACTTGGGGACTGGCATAGTAAAGATAAATGAATACAGAGAAAGGGTTGTACCTCAAATTTTTGGTGCATCTGCTTCACCATGTCAATCTCGAGGTTACAACTGCTGTGCACTTGGCTCATATAGCCAGAAAAGACTTCTCCAATACTCATGTGAGTATAGTCCGCGACGTCAAGCTTGACCCGGCGGTGTTCCAGAAGCTCCTCCTTGGTGGAACACTTGGCTCGCACGGTTGGCCTCCCCGGCTCAGCAAAGCCGGTTTTGGTGATCTCAACATTAGTGTCTTGAGGATCATCCATCCTGACCGGGCTAGGGGCTTCTTGGTTTTCTGAACCATCAACGGCTCGCTCAGTAGGTGGGTCAGCAATTGGAGTTGATGTGTCTTCATCCGGTTCAGTGGCAGCTCATGAGTTGAAGATTCAGGCGTGGTTGTTCCAAGTTCTTACTCTGTTACGACCGTTTCTTCGGTCGACTTGTCCTTCTTGACCCTTTTGCTGGGCTTGGCCTTTCCACTTCATAAAATCAAAAGGTTAAGGGCAAATACAATGAATTGAAATGAATACATGATAAGCAGGTTATCATTACCATGGCGCGGTCCTGAAAGCCGGTAGGTTGGACTGCATTGAGTCACTGTATGAAGGGGAAATTTCTTGATAATCCGAGTCAGAAGAATTGAGCGGTTGACAAGTGAGACCCGCCAAAGGATAAAAGAGATTTAAATCAGAGGTGACCTCATTCCGGCGCTTCCTTGGAGTATTCGGCAAGCCAGAGGAGAGCTCCACATCCTTGCTGGTCCGGGTCTGCCTCCGGCTCTCATGAATCTGTCGCTTCAAAAGAAATTGAGGATCTTGATAAGCTAAGGGATGTGAAAATCTTACTTTCTGGGTTCCTCTATGGATTTTTTTTCTTGGCAAAGGCTCGGAGTCGGAGGAAATGATAGATACCTCTTCAGCCTTGCTATGACTCGCTCTTGTGTCCTCCTGCTGATAATCAATGTCAATAAGATGGCTAAAAAAGGAGCCAAGAGAGTCAAGGGCTACCTCCGACTCAGAAGAATCTTCTAGCTGAAGCAAGTCAGAGGTGGTGGCTTTCTTGCCCTTCTTTTTCCCAGCCGCTTTCCTGGCGGCTTTCTTGGCCTTCCTGGCTTTCTTTGCAGCTTCGTGGTCATATTTGACCTTCCAGAATTTGTCACCCGCCTATAAAGAGTTAGCATAGGTATGAGTATGGATAGAACATCGAAAAACCAAAGTAATTTATTCAGATGGGCGGCTTACCACTGGCGCCGGGTTAGCCTCATAGAAGGGGGCTAAGCCTACCTTACCATAGTCGGCCAGGCTCTCGTTCAAAAGGGATTTTGTCATATCGTTGAAGACATCTTCAGGCAAGTCTTCAGGAATGTGCCGCAGAGGGTCATCCTTTTTGCCCGTGTAGGTGCACATCAAGTCGGGGCGGCGGCTCAATGGAATGACCCGCCAAGCTAACCAAACCCGGATTAAATCAATGCCAGTTAACCCGTTCCCTAGAAGAGCTTTGATCTTTGCTAGGGTAGGGGCGAGTGTTTTGCGCTCGGCGGGTGTAATCTTGTCACGAAGCTGATGGTTGGACCCAAGACGTAGAGCGCGAAACCCGGGCAGAGGGTTCTCACTAGACGGAGAGGTGTCTTGGCAATAAAACCATGTCTGGTTCCAGTCTTTGGGATGACTCGACGGGTTGTCATAAGGAAAGATTACGTCCCTACGACGTTGGAGCGAGACACCACCAAGTTCGAAGCTCTGGCCGTTGGCGCATTCATTCTGATGGTTCAAGTAGAATAGCTCCCTGAAGAGTAAGATGTTGGGTTCTTATCCAAGATATACTTCACTAAACACTTGGAAATTGCAGATGTTAGACACGGAATTGGGTCCGATGTCTTGTGGGCGGAGGTCAAAAAGGTGCAACACATCTCTGAAGAATTTTGAGCCGGGTGGAGAGAAACCCCGGTTCATGTGATCGGTGAAAACAATAACCTCCCCCGTTTTTGGTTGAGGAAATTCCTCCTCGGGGTTAGGAGCATGATAGGACATGATTTCCTTCTTCGGCAGATAGACGGTCTTCACAAAGTCATCAAGTGTGCTGTCTGTGACAATGGATTTGACCCAGTTGCAGGAAGTGGGTGCTTTCGGCGCCATTGTGATGAAAGCCTAATACAGAGTAAAAATTACTGGTTCAAATTTAAGCCGGAGATAAAAATATTATAGTGCATATTCAAGATGGTGGTTTATGAAGGGTCCTAATGGTATAAGGATAATTATGTCAAGATTATTTAAGCCGCCATAGGCTCCATAAGCAGTTAAAGTTGTTTAAACCGCCATGGGTGGTCAAGGTTATCAATTGAACATTGCCTTGTTAAGCCAGTGATAAGAGTCGCCATGCCTAGGTGGATCTAACAAATATAGATTTTTGCCTAAGTGTTGCATAAACAAGTTTCACAAACTGCAGCTACTATTTTGGATCAAATGGCTGTTTAGAAAAGAAAAATTTCTAGACCTAAAAACATGGTACAGAGGAGTTCATGCGTTCTAATGAGGTTTCTTTTCAAAGAAAAAGGATCTGCTAGTGACAAAAATGGCTGTGAAATAGCTATCGCATGAGTTCTATGCCGCTGTTGGATCAAAAGAGGCTACGGCGGAAGAAACCCGAAGAAACTGAGATGAACTGTGAACTGTACAGAGGAACTCGCAAACCCTAGCATGGATCTAAGATGTAGAAAGGGGAAAACTTAAAGTGGCAGATCTGTTGCGGAGGGGCGCCGCCGTTCTCTGGTCAGATTCAGGTTGATGCAGCGGCCAAGGTTGACGGAGGCGAGGTGCGCTAGGGCAGCGGCGGAGCTCGAGCGACAGTTGAGGTGCGAGAGGATGAAGAAGTGGAAGGGGTGAATGAAGAAAGACCTGGTCGAGTCTACTTATAAGGAAGGACCACTAAAAGAGCGGGAAAAACAAGGAGGCCGAAAACATAAGTTAACCAACTACAAGGGCGCCTCGATTTTCGGGGAAGATCATTATGATAAAGATCCGTTGAGATACATTGGACAAAACGTGCATATATGGCAGGTGACGTCATGGTGGGTTATCGTAAATCCAAGAGATGATGTCATGGCGGGTCACAAAAATTTCATAAGCAAGGAGCAGAAGATTTTTCTAAAGTTTTGAAGATTGATATGAACCAGTTCAAATCAATCTGGGGCCTAATGTTGGGGATATAACTATTAGTATGACCCGCCCAGGAGGGGCCCGATTATACCTACAAATACTCTTGAAGCCCAATACCAAGGTTGAAGATGGCGGTTGAGTTAAGGGCCCAAAGCCTAGAGGCGACTTAAGGCCCGTAGAGATAAACCGCCATATGTACATGACTTGTATTGTAGGGCAAGAATAAGTTAGAGACCGAGCCGGACACTGTTTATGAGCCGGCCGGGACTCTAAGAGCCACTGGACATCGACCTCTGTATATAAAGGGATGACCCGGCGGCGGTTCAAGGCAAGTAACATTAGATCGAGAGCTAGGTCAAGCGATTCCGCTCCCTAGTAATCGAGTCATAAGCAATCCCACTCAAAACTGGATCATCGGCTTTTACATTCACCGCAAGGGGCCGAACCAGTATAAACCTCATGTCCTTTGTCCCGATTAACCCCTTTAAGCTTCCTAGTTGCGATGGCTCCACGACTAAGTCCTTTCACTACGACATCTGACGTGAGAATTCCATGATACTCTCCACCTCCACAAGAGAACGACAACGTAAACAACAATGAAGAAAGAGAAGGAGAAGAAGAAGATGACAATGGATAGATTGTTCCACCTCAACCCAAACAAAAGCTATCTTGATTTGGAGCAAGAGTTACAAGAGGTCATCTCGTCGAACAAATCTTCAATGATATTCTAACCGGGAGAATTACTCTCTCTAAAACTCATTTGGCTAACTTTTGTGAACATTACTCATTAATTTCTACTGTTGAACCTAGGAAGGTTGAAGAAGCCGTTGAGGATCCGGATTGGGCGAATGCTTTGCATGAGGAGCTACACAACTTCGAGAGGAATCAAGTCTGGACATTGGTTGAAAAGCCTGACAACAGGCACAATGTCATTGGAAACAAATGGGTGTTTTGGAATAAGCAAGATGAGGATGGACAAGTTGTATGCAACAAGGCACGTCCCATCGCTCAAGGCTACACTCTAGTCGAAGGTATGGACTATGGTGAGACATATGCCCTATTGATGGACTTGAGTCCATACGCATCTTACTTGCTTATGCCAATCACCATGATATCACTTTATACCAAATGGACATTAAAAGTGCTTTTCTTAATGGAGAAATTGAGGAGGAAGTATATGTTCAACAACCTCCCGACTTTGTCAATCCCAATAAACCTAATCATGCCTACAAACTTCACAAAGCTCTGTATGGTCTTAAACAAGCTCATAGAGCGTGGTATAAATGCTTGACCAAGTTCCTTATTGAAAAAGGCTTTGAAATTGGGAAGATTGATTCTACACTTTTTATTGAGAGGGTTAATGGTGAATTATTTGTGTGCCAAATTTATGTGGATGATATCATATTTGGTTCTACTAACCCCTATTTTATTGAAAAGTTTGGAAGGCTAATGTCGGAGAAGTTTGAGATGTCTATGATGAGTGAACTGAAATTTTTCCTTGGTTTGCAAATCAAGCAAACTAAGGAAGGTACCTTTGTCTCTCAAACAAATTATACCAAGGATCTTTTCAAGAAGTTCAACATGCAAGAAAGGAAAGGTATGAAAACACCCATGCCTACTAATGGACATCTTGACTTGACTAAGGATGGCAAACCGGTTGACCAAAAGGTTTACCGCTCTATGATTGGTTCATTGTTATATCTATGTGCCTCCCATCCTGATATGATGCTAAGCGTGTGCATGTGTGCATGATATCAAGCGACCCCTAAAGAATGTCATCTTAAGGCCATGAAAAAGGTAGTGAGATACTTAATTCATACAACAAACTTTGGCATTTGGTATCCTAAGAGGTCACCTTTTGATCTTGTTGGCTACTCCGATTTGGACTATGCCGGTGACAAGGTTTATAGAAATCCCACTTCGGGTACTTGTCAATTTCTTGGTAGATCCCTTGTATATTAGTCCTCCAAGAAACGAAACTCGGTATCCTTATCCACTGCCCAAGTGGAATGCATTGCAGCCGGATCATTATGTGCTCAATTACTTTTGATGAGCCAAAATCTTAAGGATTATGGGATACATGTGAAACATATTCCATTGCTTTGTGATAATGAAAGTGTTATTAAGATTTCTCATAATCTTGTACAACATTCTCGAGCTAAGCATATTGAAGTTTGTGATCACTTCATTCGAGAACATGTTGCTAAAGGAGACATCAATCTAAAGAATGTTCATACCGATAAGCAATTGGCGGATATATTCACCAAACCGCTTGATGAGAAAGTGTTTTGTCGTTTGAGTGGTGAATTGAACATCATTGATACATTTGGATACATGCAAGGCATAAGCCTTATTGACTAATCCTTCTCGTATGACGATGATCATATGTCTCGGATCTCTACTTATACCCTTGCATGCTTATCTAACCCTTGTAGGCACTTGGATGAACTCAAGTCTATGATATTGCAAGCCACTCACATTTTGAGCAATCTCTACATCACCAAGTTCCCCGACATGGTTGTTGAATTCAAGGAAGCACAAACTCCCTCAACATATCCTTTGACAATTCCACTATATCAAATTTTATTTGGTACCAAGTTTCAGGATTGTCATTTTGGTTACACAAGTGCTCTTCCTTGCAAGTCTAACCCATGTAGGAAGATGAACTCAAACTACTAGGGTGCTCCCAACTCTTAATGAACTACATCAACCTTGAGCATCCAACACAAATTCAACTACATGATCAGGACCAACACCACAACCCAAGGTATGTAATCCCACATTAGAGAAGCTTTGCTCCTAGTCATGAGCTAAAGCAACTAAATGAGGTGTGAATACATCAAAATGCTTAAACGAAAAATTGTAACCCCATTTTGAGCTTAAACGATGAGTATGACCTATGATCAAGTGATCTCACTTGACTCCTATCTCAATATACTCTAGCATAGGTCACTTTGTCGCCGACCCCTTTTCTAGATAAAGTTCTCTTGTGCTCTTTTGCTTAG
Organism: Triticum aestivum; assembly: GCF_018294505.1. Taxonomy (NCBI): domain Eukaryota; kingdom Viridiplantae; phylum Streptophyta; class Magnoliopsida; order Poales; family Poaceae; genus Triticum; species Triticum aestivum. Next base: position 347,617,263 of record NC_057798.1, read on the forward strand.
TTGTTGTTTGTATATGCATATTTTTTTTGGCTACTTTGTCTCTCTCTATTTCAAAAAAAACTTCATCTAGATCTCTTTTCTACTTTTCATCTATGACCCTATTGAAAATTCTTTGCAAATCTTTCTATTAGTTCCTTGCAAATCCCAGTGAGATTTCATTTGCCAAGTGAGCTGAGTTGACAAAATATTTACTCTGTGTTGAACTCGGTCCCTCCAATCTAAACCCATCGGCTCGACCGAAATACAAGGACTCCTTGTAAATAGTTCATCAGTACATCCAATTTCAACTCAGAGAATTTTTTTGCCACTTCTTATTGCCTATTTTCTTCAGTTCTACTCAATGATTCTTTCCTCTATCAGCATCACGAACTACTTGTTGCTTTGTAGTGACTCTCAAGGACCACACCTACTTGACTCATGATCCAGAAGTGTCCTTGGAAATTCTTGTTGCTTGATACTAAAGAGGAGAGAAGTCACATGTCTTTAAGAGGGGAAAGACATGTCAATATGTTTGATCCTAGATATTGCTAAAATTCCTGTTGCTCTGATTTAGGCTGATATTACCCTATTTTGCTCTAATTTTGTCTCACCCTATCTTCTCCTATTAACCAATATCAGATTCAGGGGGAGAAAGAATTCATATCTAAGGGGAGAAAATCTTGGGAATTAATTCCACATCTCTAGATCTTTGGGGACATATCAATATCTAAATGAAGTACTCAGTACTCACCCATTACATGTCATCCCATTCTTAGTATTCTTATGGTTCTCTAAAATCTGCTTTACTTAGAGTGTTCTTGTGTTATCTAACAGTATTTTCTCAAGTCCACTCTTTCCAAAGTTAGCTCAAAACCACAAGGTAACTATATGCATCACACTCATGTGAATGATGATCTCTTGCTTATGTACATAATGTTTGCAAGAGGGATTCATAAACATGGAGGTAAACTTCTTAATCATATCATTTGCTCTGATGCATATAGCCAAGATACATGTAACTCTCTGATTGCTCTGTCATGCTTGTGCATTCACATGTTAGTACATTCTATCTTCACATGATTGCATACAAGTAGGTTGAGCTTCTGCATGTTACTTGTCTTTCCGAAGCTTTACTTGTTACTCTTCATATCATTTGTCTAAAGCTTTGATGTTTGTTGCTATCAATTAGAAAAAAGGGGGAGATTGAAAGCATAAGTGCTCCCTGGGTGATTTTGGTAATTAATGTCAACATATCTCTTGTTGGACTGATGCTTTTAACTAGTGTATTTCAGATAAGTTCAACAATGGCGTGGGAAGGACAAGAGGATGTGGAACCCCTTCAAGGTGTTTAGGACATGCATTGGCAAAAGCTCAAGACTCTTCATTTTATTTTTAGTGGTCCAATATCACATTAAGTCCATAGGAAAGCCAATACTATTTAAAGAGGATGAGGTGTTGCTTATTGGTCTACTTGCTCAAGTGCTTAGTAATATTTCTCCAAAGCCCTCAACCACTTTCTCATTCGAAATATGTCCAAAACCCAAAGTCAAACTCGGCCTCAATGATTCTTTCTACCCGTCGCCACCAAGTTCATATGACATAGCCAGTGCCAGAAACCCTAACAGTCCGGTCACACCAATATGGATCTCGGTATCACCGAAATGGCGTTTCAAACTCTCTAATTGCCTTTGTAACATATCGGTCTCACTGAAATGAGCAATCAGTCCCACAGAGTTTTCTTCACATCTTCTCTGTTTGCTCATTGCTTCACATCGGCCTCACCGAGTTGGTGCAAACGTGTCGGATTCAGGGCTCCACAGACCCAAGAAAGTTTCGAACTCTAGGGTGTGTGCAATGAACTCCACCTCTCCAGCCAGCCAACTCCTTGCTCTCACGGTCTAGCTCGATGAACAGGAAAAGAAGTGGACTCCGCAGTTTTACCTAGGTTCGGGCAACCTTGCGGTGTTAGACCCTACTCCTACTTTGTGGTGGATTGGCCCCATGAGGGGCTGAGGATGAACTAGTACAAAGGAAGAACAACCTCAGGAGGTTCACTCTTGAGTTGGTTACAGCTAGAGAAGTCTCTCTCTCTGTCCCACGATGGTGGCTAAGCTATATTTATAGCGGCCTTGGTCCTCTTCCTCCAAAACGAAGGCGGGAAGGGATCCCAAAATGGCCAATTTTGAAAGGGGACAAGTAGTACATCCTATCCTAACAAAAGGTAGTCTTCTCCAGCAAATCTTCTGGTTGTGATGCTGTGGTGGGCTCGGCGATGAGATCCACCCTGCCGTCCTGGCGGTCTTGGTCTCATTCCACAGGAATGGAAACCTTTGGCTGAATCCTGGGGACCTCGCGCATGCACTTGCCTCCTTAGCACCAAAGAGGAAACCTGCCGCTCTGTGCCCGCGGGCGCTTGCCCGACCTAGGTCGTCATGGCTTGCGTCACCTCGACCTCATGAGGTGAGCGCTTGCATAGGAATCTCCGCTCCTCCGGAGTCCACCTAGGGTGGCCGCTCCCTCCGGAGGTCTTGGTGTCGTCCGCTCATGGGGCTTGGCCCCTTCGCAAGGGTCTTGCATTGTCGATGCTAAAGATCGTCGTACCAGGAGGCAGATGGAGCCACGCCATGGGCTGCATGCAGGCAAGTCCGGGTACCTTGGTTCCCAGAAGACCGACAGTAGTCCCCGATCCCAAGGCGTGCTCGCACTTGGCTTTCAGGCAAAGCCAAAGGGCAAGGGTGAAGCGCAGCGGGCCCCAATCACCCGCGGATCGAGTCGATGCATGGCGCTTGATGGGATGTGGGCGTCTCCACTTCCCCACGCTGCCTCGACAACCATCACGGGCTGACAAAAATGTTGGTGCTTGCAGCCAAGCCTTCACTGCCTTCTCTTTGTCTTCCTCATGATCTCTTTCCCTTCCCACAAAGAGCACCTCCACATCCACAGAATCTTTCCCCCGAGCTCTTCGCTGATGGCGACCAAGAAGGTGAATCCCGCCGCTCTGGTCATGCACTCTGCCTCTTTGCCCGTGCAATCCCTCAGCTCGTCCTCTATCACTGAGGCGGGTCACCTTGTCGTCGTGCTCCCGCTGATGGCGAGCAACAATAAAAAGGGGAGGGAGATAGAGCTTCGGGTCGGGTTGACCAGGAGGGAGACCCTGGTGGGGACATTCTATCCCTTCTTCCTCCACAGCGTCTTCGAGGGGCTCGTCCCGCCCTTCTCCAGGTTCTTCCTCGCTGTCATCGAGCATTATCAGATCCATGCTATTCACCTCTAGCCCAACTCCATCCTCCTTCTGTCCATCTTCGCCTTCTACTACCGAGGCATTTGTGGGCGTGTTGCCCTCCATTGTATTGCTCTACCACTTCTTCTCCCTTTGGATGCACGATTCGACCCAGTGCTTCAGACACGTCTCCTTCATTGCACCCCACGGCAACGTGCTCATCAGGGCCAGGAAGAAGGTGGAGGACTTTCTGCGCAAATGGATTTACATGGACGCCAGGAGCCTCCACACTCGGTTGGAGCTGCCAACTAGGTTGCCAGAGAAGCTGGAATAGTGGGATGACGAAAAGCTTACCGACCCCCGGGAGACGCCCGTCCAGAGGCTGATGCATGCAGACGTGGACTCCAAAATGCTGACAGGGGCCATGATTGCCAGGGAGTTCCTGACGCAGCGCCTAGCCCCTCTCCAAGCACAATCGCGCCCCGTGTGGGACCTCAAGGGCACAGATCGCGACCTCCGACTGCGCCGAAGGAGCCTGACGTGCGAGGAGCTAGGCAAGGCCATGCGTACCTTGCTTGAGAAGGATCCAGGCGTCTCCCGGCGGCCTACCTTCTATTGTATCGCCGCAGCGACTGGGCGGAGCTGGGGCTTGTGCCGCCCAAACTCCTCAACTCCCTGGTGCCGGTGTCCTCCGGCGAGGGCTCCGAGGAGGAGGGCTAGGAGGACTTGGAGGCGACCATGGAAGAGGTAGGGGAGACTTCCCCTCCGTTACAGTGCGAGCTCCTCCGCAATCTCCCCAACGATGATGCCAACGAGTACTTGGTCGAAGGTCCCCCACACTCCCTCAGGGTTGCTATGAGGTCCAGGGGGACCCCCCTGCGGAGGCTAAGCCGAGCAACACCGAAGAAGGGCGACGTGGCGTCGCTTGCCAGGGGCTACGCGCCTACCTTGTCGTCTACCGCCGCCGTGCGCCCGACTGATCCTCTGGGCACATTGAAGCCCGTGCTCAAGAAGCCCGAGGGCGCTGCGGTCCTGTCCAGAAAGAGGGCGCATGTTGCCAATGACAAGTAAGCATCTTACATTGTTTTTGCTTTCCTTTCCTATCACCGTGCCCATGATGTTCTCCTCCTGGTGGCAGGCAGAAGCCCGCTGTGAAGAAGAGGAAGGAGGAGGCCAGGGCCTCTGAGGCCATGATACGTCTCCAACGTATCTATAATTTTTGATTGTTCCATGCTATTATACTATCTGTTTTGGATGTTTAGTGGGCTTTATTATACACTTTTATATTATTTTTTGGGACTAACCTATTAACCGAAGGCCCAGTGCAAATTGTTGTTTCTTTGCCTCTTTCAGTGTTTCACAAAAAAGGAATATCAAACGGAATGAAACCTTTGGGAGAGTGATTTTTAGAACAAACGTGATCCAGAGGACTTGGAGTGGACGTCAAGAAAGAAGCGAGGAGGCCACGAGGCAGGGAGGCGCGCCTGCTCCTCCGGGCACGCCCCCCACCCTCGTGGGTCCCTCATAGCTCCATCGACCTACTTCTTCCTCCTGTATATACCATATACCCCAAAAACATCCGAGAGCACCATAGATCGGGAGTTCCGCCACCGCAAGCCTCTGTAGCCACCAAAAACCAATCGGGACCCTGTTCCGGCACCCTGTCGGAGGGGGGATACCTCCCGGTGGCCATATTCGTCATCCCGGTGCTCTCCATGACAAGGAGGGAGTAGTTCACCCTCGGGGCTGAGGGTATGTACCAGTAGCTATGTTTTTGATCTCTCTCTTGTGTTCTTGATTTGGCACAATCTTGATTTATCGCGAGCTTTGCTATTATAGTTGGATCTTATGATGTTTCTCCCCCTCTACTATCTTGTAATGGATTGAGTTTTCCCTTTGAAGTTATATTATCGGATTGAGTATTTAAAGATTTGAGAACACTTGATGTATGTCTTGCATGTGCTTATCTTTGGTGACGATGGGATATTCACGTGATCTACTTCATGTATGTTTTGATGATCAACTTTCGGGTTCAATGACCTTGTGAACTTATGCATAGGGGTTGGCACACGTTTTCATCTTGACTCTTCGGTTGAAACTTTGGGGCACTCTTTGAAGTACTTTGTGTTGATTGAATAGATGAATCTGAGATTGTGTGATGCATATCGTATAATCAAGCCCACAGATACTTGAGGTGACATTAAAGGATCTAGGTGACATTAGGGTTTTTGTTGATTTGTGTCTTAAGGTGTTATTCTAGTACGAACTCTATGATAGATTGAACGGAAAGAATAGCTTTGTGTTATTTTACTACGGACTCTTGAATAGATCAATCAAAAGGATAACTTTGAGGTGGTTTCGTACCCTAAAATAATCTCTTCGTTTGTTCTTCGCTATTAGTGACTTTGGAGTGACTCTTTGTTTCATGTTGAGGGATTGTTATATAGTCCAATGATGTTATTATTGTTGAGAGAACTCGCACTAGTGAAAGTATGAACCATAGGCCTTGTTTCGAAGCATTGCAGTGTCATTTGTGCTCACTTTTACCACTTGTTACCTTGCTGTTTTTATATTTCCAGATTACAAATACTCATATCTACCGTCCATATTGCACTTGTATCACCATCTCTTCACCGAACTAGTGCACCTATACAATTTACCATTATAGTGGGTGTGTTGGGGCCACAAGAGACTCTTTGTTATTTGGTTGCAGGGTTGTTTGAGAGAGACCATCTTCATCCTACGCCTCCCACGGATTAATAAACCTTAGGTCATCCACTTGAGGGAAATTTGCTACTGTCCTACAAACCTCTGCACCTGGAGTCCCAACAACGTCTACAAGAAGAAGGTTGTGTAGTAGACATCAAGCTCTTTTCTGGCACCGTTGTCGGGGAGGTTAGTGCTTGAAGGTATATCTTTAGATCTTGCAATCGAATCTTTTAGTTTCTTGTTTTATCACTAGTTTAGTTTATAAAATAAAACAACAAAAAATGGAATTAAGGTTGCCTCATATACTTCATCTTTTTAATGTATTTCGTGAAAATGATGGGAAGGAAATTTGTGCTCAAGTACTAGAGGAAGAATTACATAGAATGCTTGGCATAAAATATGTGAATGATGAGCATGATTGCAATGTTGTTAGTATGAATTCTTTGAATACCCATGATGCTAATGATATGCTGTCAGATTTCAGGGTCCGGCAACCCATGAGAGGTTCGAACATAGGGGTGCGTGCGGAGATCTCTACCTGCCCAGCCTGCCTACTCGCGATCCTCCCTAGCCTAGCGTAAATAGCTCATAGAGACACAAAGACACAGAGATTTATACTGGTTCTGGCCACCATTGTGGTGTAATACCCTACTCTAGTGTGGTGTGGTGGATTGCCACGAGGGGCTATGGATGAACTAGTTACAAGGATGAACAAGCCTCAGGAGGTGAGGTGTTCTTGAGCTGGTGTGATGCTCCGGGGGGGGGAATCGATCTCCCTCTATGGTGGTGGCTAAGTCCTATATATAGTGCCTTGGTCCTCCTCCCAAATATGAGCGGGAAGGGATTCCACAACAACGGGATTTGAGAGGGGTCAAGTAGTACAATCTATCCTGACAAAAGTAGTCTTCGCCTGCGAAAAGCCTCTGGCCTTGACGCTGCGGTGGTCTCGGTGATGACCTCGGTCCTGTCGTCGTTACGGTCTTGGTCTTGTTGCACAAAAATGGAAACCTTTGGTTGATTCCTCGGGACTCCGCGCCTGTGGCTTGCCTACCTTGCACCAAAGAGGAAACTTGCACTCTACACCCGCCTGGCGCCCGCCTGGCCTTGGTCGTCATGGCTCACGTCAGTTGAGCCTCATGAGGTAGCTGCATAGATCTCTCTGCCCCTTAGGAGCCCTCCTGAGGAGGCCGACTCCTTCGGGGGTCTTGGCGTCTTCTGCCTTGCAATGCTTGGACCCTCGCGAGGATCTGGCTGTGTTGTTGTTGAAGCTGGGCCATACCAGTCTGTTGATGGAGCCACGTGGTGGGCCGCAGGCAGGCAGGACTGGATACCCCAAGTCCAGGATGCCGATAGTAGCCCCAGGGCCCAAGGCGCGCTCGGACTTGGCTTCCAGGTGAAGCCAAAGGGCAAGTGCGGAGTGCCACAGGCCCTAACCGCCTGCGGCCTTGATGACATGTGGCGATTGATTGGACATGGGTGACTCCATTTCCCCATGCTGCCTCGACAACTGCTCGACTTGAGAACTGCATGTTGCATGCATAAAGTATCATCATTACTAGAAATCATGGGAGGCCGACGATTTACCTTCTCCCTACTATAAGCGTGCGAGTGGGTGGAGCCCCTCCTCGTTTCTCTTTCGTCTTGCTCCCGCTCGCTTCTATCTTCTCCGTCTTGCTCCCATGGCGCCGATCAGGAGGTTCTCTGCGGCAGAGAAAGGGAAGGCCCCTAGGGAGGAGCCGGACCCTCTCCCGCCAAAGAAGCAACTCAACCTCCACGGCGATGCTGGCACGAGGCGAGAGGTGGCCAGGCCTTGGCAATCGAGGCCTCCGCCTGGCTTCCCCCTCCCTTTCTACGCCCGGGCGCAAGGTGAAGGAGTGCGCCATCGAGTGGTGCCTCGCGAGGATGGCAAGGCCGCCATTGCCCTACCGGCCGCGCCACGGACCCACGCCGAAGATTGCTCGCGCGAATTCGTGGTGTGGGCGGTGATGCCTCCCGATACCTAGATCTGGTTCCCGCGGTTCTTCGCCAGCGAACTGCCTCTGAGGGGAGCGGTGGAGCTGTGGCTGCAGCACATGGGGTGCAGCAGCCTAGCCACCGCGGCTGAGGTTGAGGTGGTGTCGTCCGGGGACGTCTTCATGACGCGAGGATGGGGCCAGGTCGCCCGGGCCTGCCAAGCGGAGGGAGCCCTGGCAATCCACTTCGAGTAAGACGGCGCGGCCACCTTGTTCTTCAAGGTCATCAACGAGCAAGGTGAACGGCTGGAGTGCTGCCCCGGAGGAGAAAACTCACGGGACGCTGTGATGGGCGCTGGATATGCCGCTACCCCCTTCAGCACTTCGTCCAGCAGTAGCGATGATCCTGGGAATCCAATGACTCTCCTGAGCCCAGCAACTCTACGGAGTTGAGCGACAACATCTATGTGCTGCCGAGCTCCCGCCAGGGTAGGAGTGCTGCTGCAGCTGCCGCCCGGCGTCGTCAGCGTCGCCGCAAGGCCCTGTAGTTTTTTCTCCCGTGCAAGATGAAAATCAGCCCCATGGGGCTTGTAAGGACCGAGATGTATCCAATACTGTTGTTTCCTTTTGGCTTTGTAATCGATGTGCGTATACCAATCCGGCTGAGTCCCCCCCCCTTTTTCTCTTCCCTAGAAAGTGTGGCACTCTACGCCGGCATGACCCAATCCCTAGGCAGGCTTCAGCCGTCGCTAGTATGCCAAGTCGCGATGCCGTGGTCAAGTCTAGGAGGTGAGCCGCCCAAGGTCCGGTAAGAGCTCGTGAGACGCGATGCTCACGAGGTCCCCCTTGGCGTGCAAGCAGCTGCGTGGAGAGTTGAAAAGGGGAGTTGAACTGCCCAAGTGGAACTGCCGAGTGAGGCGTGTGGAGAGAAACTAGTGTCGTAGCGAGCTGAGACTTATCTTTTGCGGTCCGAGCCATCGGAGAGGCAATGCTTGCCGTCGCACCTGTGGTGCAACCAGGCGCATCCCGTCTTGGCCATTCTCTTGCCTCGCTTGCCAAGGTGCTCTACGTCCTCGGGACCCAGCCCTCGAGCGAGCTCAACCATCGCTGGTATGCCAGGTCGTGATGCCATGGTCAAGGCCAGGGGTGAGGGCTGGAGATCCAGTAGGATCTCCCGAGACGCGATGCTCGGGAGGCCCCCCTTAAACGTGCAAGCAACTCACACGGCTGGACGGTGGTCGTCTGGGCCGACCCTTGGCTCATCATAGAGTGATCCTGCAAGTCAGATGACAAAGGAGGCCAAGAGTTCCAAGCGTGGGATGGAGGCATCGAGGACCATGCGAGGTGGTGTACACGAAGCGGGCCGCGAACCAGAGCTCGATCCCCGGGTTTATCAGCATTGCAGGGATGGACCCGAGCACAAGCGACATGCCGATATGTGTGCTATACGGAAATGGCATTAGTCAGATGCATCAGGTCCATGAGGCGGAGGTCACGAGGTGACAATCATAGATAAATTCACGGAAACGATTAAATAATCCTGGTGAGTGCAAAACGATACATGCCGTAGGGACAGACCCACACGGCCTGGGATGATGCAGCCGAGGGGCGCCCCAAAACTGAACGAACTAGGAAGATGTCACATGGTACCGTTGTTGAAGTAGCCAAAAAACGCGTGCTGCTGAAACCGTTCGTCATGAGCCGCTCCGGTGCTGGGCCTCGGGAGGCTCGAAGGGACCAGAAGGCTCCTGAGGGTACTCCTCCATTTCCGCCAGGATTTCCTGGCGCCTGGTCTCGCAGGCCACTTGAGTGTCCCTCAAGCAGCACTGGAACACCTCAGCCACACCCACCAGGCCGAAAGGCATGCAGACGTAGCTGTGGGGCGGTCCCTCCCATCGGCCGACACGAGACAGCCACATGAGCTACCGAGATGTGGCCTTGTTGAGCCCAGGGATGTCGATGCAGACGCGGAACTCCTTACCCTCGCTAGGGCAGCGAGCTCTGCCTCATGGTAGGATACGATCGCCTTGCAGAACCCTTCCTTCCAGAATCTCCTCGATCGCCTTGCTGATGAACTCCTGAGTGCCTGGTGCCTCACGCCTGCTACCTTCTCCAAGGAAGCGTGCTCTGAAGAGCGCCTCCACATGGTGCCCGAGCGCCGCTCTCACGACATTGGCCAGGTCTGAGGCCCTCCAGAGGAGAGCCCACGAGCCCAGCCTGAGAGGGGCGCCGGGCGCACCTTCCTATGCGATGGGTGATGGTGCCGCACCTAGAGACGTGAGGCTTAGTGCTGTGTCCTCGAGCAATGCTTCCTCACGAGACCCCTGGCTCAGCTGCAGCTTCTTTGTCTTGGGGGCGGCCTCAGGAGGGAGGGCGCCGTCTTTGTCTTCAGGGTTCTCAACTGCTGCAGCCTGGAAAGAGCGCTCGAGGGAGCACACCGCATCCTTCTCCTAACAGGCGACCGTGATGATGCCGCCGCTTCCTGGCATCCTGAGGATATTGTAGCCGTGGTGCATGGCCGCCATGAACATGGCCAGCGCTGGATACCCGAGGATGGCGTTGTAGGGCAGGCGGATGTCGGCAACGTCGAAGTCGATGAGCTCGGTGCGATAGTTGTTGCGCTCTCCGAAGGTGACCGGGAGGCAAACCTGCCCGATCGGGTGTGTCGATCCGTTGGTCACTCCTGAGAATGGCTTGGTGTGGTGCAGCTGGTAGTATGGCACTTGGAGTCCGTCGAACGTCTGGACGGAGAGAACATTCAGCCCTGCTCCGCCATCAATGAGAGTCTTGGTGACAGTTACGTTGCTGATGACGGGGGAGCAGAGCATGGGGAGCGCGCCAGTAGTGGCCGCGCACTTGAGCCGGTCTGAGGAGTCGAAGGCGATGGCGCACTTGGACCACTTGAGAGGCCGAGTTGCCTCAAGCTTGGGGAGTGCCAATTGACCTCGTGCGCGAACTGCTTGACGACACGGTGAGAAGCTGGGGCATGTGAGCCACCCAAGATGCAGGCGATGGCTCACGGCTCCTGGAAGCACCCATCCCCCTCGTCCTGATGGTGAACTTCATTCCTTCTTGGTGGTGGAGGCAGAGGAGGCAAGGTTGCGTTGCCCTGAGGGCGGTCCTCACGAGGTTGCTCCCTCCAGTTGCCCTCGCGAGGCTGGTCCTGCCAGCGGTCCTCACGAGGCTGGTGGCGCCACTTCTAACGGAGATCGCTTCCATCCCAGCGTCCTCCACCTCGGCCACCTCCGCGACCGTAGCCTTGATCGTTGCGCTCGCTGCGTCAAACAAGGCGCCCGTCATGGAGAGCCCTGAGCTCCTGGCAGTCGCTGGTGTTGTGGATGTAGACATTGTGGAAGGCACAGAACGGCCGCTTGCCCTTGGATGACTCGGGGTGGTCGTAGCCGCGCTTGGTCTCTGGCTCTGCCGCAAGCACGGCTGGCCCCTTGCGCTTCGTGTCCTTGGTCTTGGTCTTCTTGTCTTCTGGATTAGCGTCAGGGAGCTCGAGGAGGGAGAGGCGTCCCTCCTCAGCCCTCGCGCACTTGTTCGCCAGTTGAATATCTCTAGAGTAGTGCAGAGGTCCTCGTGGATGGCGAGCTCCTCCTTAATCTTGCGTCACGGACGCCATCGGTGAATGCAGAGATGATGGACTCGTCCTACACCTTGGGGATCTTGAGGCGAACGTTGTTGAAGTGTCACACCCTAGCTAGTCATGCATCAGAGTGTGTGCATCATGTTTAAAATTCCATTTAACTTGAAATGGGGATTTGTGAAACCCTCAGAATCATTTCTGAAAATGATCCAAATAAAAATTTCTCCAAAAAGGTCCAAGAAAATGCTCATGTTGCTCTCTGAAAATATTGGACAGAGATAAAAATCAAACCAATATTTTTAAGATCTCATAGGTATTTATTTTGGGCATTTGGAATTAATGCATAAATATTTGCATTGGAAATATATTAACTATATATATTAATATATGTCCAAATATTATGCCATTTATAAAGGAGCTCTGGAATGATATATCTAGCTCCTGCAAAAATTGGCATAAGGAAATAAAATGATTTAATATTTTATTTAAATCAAAACAAATGTCAGAAATTAGAAAAAAACAAAAATAAATAAAAGGAGGAGCTTACCTGGGCTCCTCCCTGTCCGGCCCAGCCAGCTGGCCGGCCCAGCCAGCTGGCCGGCCCAGCCAGCAGGCGGCCCAGCCCACCACTGCAGCCCTCCGTCGTCTTCCTCCCCTCGCCCCGAAGCTGCTGAGTGCTCGCACGCGCACGGCCACGCGGCCACCTCCTGCTTGCCGACGAGCTCCTGGCCGCGTGGACGACTTCCGCAGGCCGTCCCGATCCCCCTGACCCCCCTCACTCTCCCGTGCACCTCTTCCCTCTCTCCCTGCTTCGCCTCCCTCGCCCCCTCTCCCGAAGCAGAGCGCAGCCGCGGACGCCGTCCGCCGTAGCTGCAGCCACCGCCCTTCCCTCGCTCCCCCGACTAGCCCAGAGGCTCCGCCTCGACCCCCTCTTCCTCCCCACCGATCCACGGGCCTCCGGAAGCCCTGCATCGCCGCCCACGTCGCCGTTCCCCTCCTCGGCCATCGGAGATCGTCGCCCTCGATTCGAGAGCTACCGGACGTCCCCGAGCCCGCTAACCATCCCTGCAGCTCCGCGGTGAGCCGCTGAACCGATTCCCCCTTGCCCCGTCGTCCCTAGCATCCTGTAGTTGCCGTCCCCTTGAGCTCCGAAGCTCGCCGCCGCCGTGCCTCGTCGCCGCCGTGGCTGGAGCCGTTGTAGCTCGAAGCCGAGCACACCATCGTGCTCCACACCTCACCAGGAGCACGTAGCACGCACCAACGCCTCCCCTAGCGCCCTGCATCGCCGATCCCGACCGCACCCGAACTCCGGCCGCTGCTCACGAGCTCGCCGTCGTCGGTACCGGCCACCTCAGGCACGGCCACCACCACCGTTCGACGCGCGGGAGCAAGGGCTCTCCAACGAGCCCAAGCACGGCCTCGCCCGTGCCCTGTAGCGCGTTTCCGTATCGTGCCGCCGTCTCGGGCCTCGCCGGCATCATGTCGCCGGTGGGTTTGACCTGTTTGACCTGGGGTTTGACCCCCCCAGGGTCACTGACGCGTGGGCCCCGTCGGCCAGGTGGTCAGATTAGTGCTAATCACTGTTAGTTAACCCCCTGACACTTACCAGTGGGCCCCAGCGCCACTAATTCCTAATTAGGATTAAATTAACCCTGTTAAACCCCCCTGTCACTGACGTGTGGACCCCACACGTCAGGTTTGACCCCAGCCAGCCGTAGTTGACCGCTGACGTCATGCTGACGTCATGCTGGCGCAATATATATATTTCTGGATTTAATATAAATCAGGAAATTACAGAATATTATTTAAACTTCAAAAATTCATAACTTTTATTCTGTAACTCCAAATTGGACAAATTATATATGAAAAATGATCAGAAAAATCCAATCTATCCATCTGTACTATTTTCATGCATGATAAAACAAGTTAAATTGATGTTTTAAGCAGAACAAGGAAAAGCACTTTAAAAGGCCATGTTTGAGTTTGAAATTTGAATCTTTGATTCAAATTGGTTCGAACCCTTCTGGTTTTAGTTGCATTAGCCCAACACACTCATATTACCATGTTTCATGCATGCATCATATTGTTGCACATTGTTTGGTGATGGTTGTGTATCGGTGTCCTTTGCGACAGGTTCTGCCTCCGAGGAGTACCGTGATTACCCTAACGAAGAACCGTATCAGTGCATCGAACCATCAGGCAAGCAACCAACCATTTGATCATATCGATACAATCCCATGTTCTCGCTCCTGCTCTCTTTTACTGCATTAAGACAACGCGTTTCAAACTGCTGTGTGCTACGGTAGTTGAACCCATTTCCTCTGCATGACCTGTCATTGCCACAGTAACTAGATGAAACCCACTAGCATGTGTAGGAGTTGTTTGAGCCATATGTATGTGTTGTTCCTACCTTGCTATGCCTGCTATGCTTAGAGTCGTGTCAGGTCTGGTTCATCTGGGTGATGGGCTAGAGTGAAATGTTCATGTCAGTAATGAGAGTGGTGTGGTGAACACGATTTGGTAAAGGTATCGATGAGAGGCCATGTAGGAGTACATGGTGGGTTGTTTCATTGAAGCCGACCTTAAGCACTGAGATCTGTATGTGTGATTTAAGAATCAGCTACTACCATGCATTGGGCCCGAAACCAATGGACCCTCTCGGCTTCTTATTCACCCTAGTTCTCCGTCCAGGAGTTGCAAGTAGTTTCTGGTGTTTGTAGCCTACTGGAGGCCGTGGACAGCGCTGACCGTAGGGGTGGGCTGTGATGCGGTAGGTACGTGGCACGGTGTACCGAATACCCGTTAGGTATCTCGGGAACCCTGTTCACATCGTTCGGGGCCGTATGGGAAACCTCGGCCGGACTCCCTGCGGATGGAACCTGAATAGGCGATAAACCTGGACTGGAGGCTTAGGTGATTAGGTAGGTCGTGGCCGACACCCACGTTGGGCTTCCGCTTGAAGGTTGCCGAGTACATGTCGTGTAAGCGACGGTAAGTGGTGAGAGCGTGTAAGCGATGGTGTGCTCGGTTGGGCGCTACGGCGACCGTGGCCACGACGGCGACATCGCCGGCGGCGTGGAGCTCTCGGTCGAGGTGGAGCTAGGGCCTAGAGGTCGGGAGAGACCAGGGAAGAAGGGGGAAACGCTCCGGGGGCTCACCGCGGTTGCAGTGGGCGTCGAAGCGGGCTCGGGGACGCGCCGGAGACGACGAATTTGACGGCGACGGTGGTCGGAGTCCGAAGAGGGGAACGGCGACGTGGCGGCGATGCAGGGCTTCCGGAGACCCGTGGAGCGGTGGGGAGGAAGAGGGAGTTGTGGCGGAGCTTCTGAGCTAGTCGGGGGAGCGAGGGGTGGTCGGAGACGACCGCTACGGCGAACGGTGGCGACGGTGGTGTTCGGCCGTGTGAGAGAGAGAGCGAGGGAGAGGAAGGAGAGCTCCACGCCGCCGGCGATGTCGCCGTCGTGGCCACGGTCGCCGTAGCGCCCAACCGAGCACACCATCGTGCTCCACACATCACCAGGAGCACGTAGAACGCACCAACACCTCCCCAAACCCCCTGCAACACTGATCCCGACCGCACCCGAACTCCGGCCGCCGCAGCCGAGCTCGCCGCCGTCAACTCCGGCCACCCCGAGCCCAACCACCACCACCAATAGACGCGGCTCAACCTCAGCAACACGTAGATGCCTTCCGCCGTCCATTTGGTCGCCGGAATGGCAAAAAGCACTCTCGCCGCCGTCTCGGATCTCGCCGGCGTCATGTCGCCGGTGGGGTTTGACTTGACCGACCTGGGGTTTGACCCCCCAGGGTCACTGACGCGTGGGCCCTGTCGGCCAGGTGGTTAGGTTAGCGCTAACTACTGTTAGTCAACCCCCCTGACACTGACAGTGGGCCCCAGCGCCACTAATTAGTAATTAGAATTAATTTAAATCTGTTTAACCCCCCCTGTCACTGACGTGTGGCCCCCACACGTCAGGTTTGACTTCAGCCAGCCGCAGTTGACCTGCTGACGTCACACTGACGTCAGGCTGACGCAGTAATTGAATTTCTGGATTTAAATTAAATCAGGAAATTCCAGAATATTAATTAAACTTCAAAAATTTATAACTTTTATTCTGTAACTCCAAATTGGACAAATTATATATGAAAAATGATCAGAAAAATCCAATCTATCCATCTGTACCATTTCCATGCATGATCAAACAAGTTAAGTTGATGTTTTAATCAGAACAAGAAAAGGCACTTTAAAAGGCCATATTTGAATTTGAAATTTGAATCCTTGATTCAAATTTGTTCAAACACTTCTGGCTTTAGTTGCATTAGCCCAACACACTCATATTGCCATGTTTCATGCATGCATCATATTGTTGCACATTGTTTGGTGATGCTTGTATATCGATGTCCTTTGCGACAGGATCTGTTCCCGAGGAGTACCGTGATTACCCTAACGAAGAACCGTATCCGTGCATCGAACCATCAGGCAAGCAACCAACCATTTGATCATATCGATACAATCCCATGTTCTCGCTCCTGCTCTCTTTTACTGCATTAAGACAACGCGATTCAAACTGCTGTGTGCTGCGGTAGTTGAACCCATTTCCTCTGCATGACCTGTCATTGCCACAGTAACTAGATGAAACCCACTAGCATGTGTAGGAGTTGATTGAGCCTTATGTATGTGTTGTTCCTACCTTGCTATGCCTGCTATGCTTAGAGTTGTGTCAGGTCTGGTTCATCTGGGTGATGGGCTAGAGTGAAATGATTATGTCGGTAATGAGAGAGGTGTGGTGAACACGATTTGGTAAAGGTATCGATGAGAGGCCATGTAGGAGTACATGGTGGGTTGTTTCATTGAAGCCGACCTTAAGCACTGAGATCTGTATGTGTGATTTAAGATACAGCTACTACCATGCATTGGGCCCGAAACCAATGGACCCTCTCGGCTTCTTATTCACCCTAGTTCTCCGTCCAGGAGTTGCAAGTAGTTTCTGGTGTTTGTAGCCTACTGGAGGCCGTGGACAGCGCTGACCGTAGGGGTGGGCTGTGATGCGGTAGGTACGTGGCCGGGTGTACCGAATACCCGTTAGGTATCTCGGGAACCCTGTTCACATTGTTCGGGGCCGTATGGGAAACCTCGGCCGGACTCCCTGCGGATGGAACCTGGATAGGCGATAAACCTGGACTGGAGGCTTAGGTGATTAGGTAGGTCGTGGCCGACACCCACGTTGGGCTTCCGCTTGAAGGTTGCCGAGTACATGTCGGGTAAACGACGGTAAGTGGTGAGAGCATGTATGAAGAAGTACACCCCTGCAGGGTTATCATAATCTATTCGAATAGCCGCGTCCGCGGTAAAGGACTACTTGGTTGCCTATACAGTTCATAGACAAGTAAATGGAAACTACTAAAAGCCTCAAGATAAGTGTGAGTGCCGAGGATGGCTCTTCCGTAGGAAGATGGAGGCGGATCCTCGGTAGTGTATTGAATTGGTGAGTAGTGGACTCGTGTGCGCAAAACCATTTCAAGTTGAAGTATCGTAGGATAGTCTAGCCAAGAGTCAAAGCTGGCTTGCTGCAATAACTCCACCAACCCTTCTTGATAATATGCATGTATGTAGGATCTGATGTAAGTCTTGCTGAGTACCTTTGTACTCATGTTGCTATAATTTACATTTTTTACAGAAGACGCTGCAACCCCTTCTGATGGGTTCTATGTAGACATTGACATCAACGAGTAGGCTAAAGACCCAAGTGGTGACCCTGAGCTTGTGAAGGACCACGTAGTATAGCCAGGCTTTCCAAGCCTCTTTTATTTTACTAGTTGTCTGTACTCAGACAAGTTACTTTCGCTGCTGGTTTGTATGACTGTATGACTTGAATGTTGGGTCGTGAGACCCGTACCTTTGTGTATGTTATGTATGGCTCCCTGAGCCTTAAATAAAGTACTTGTGTCGTAGAGTCATGTTGTGATGCTTCGTTGTATTTGCACATATCGAGCATATTGTGTGTATGATTGAAATGCTTGGTATGTGTGGGATCTGACTATCTAGTTGTTTATCTTTAGTAGCCTCTCTTACCGGGAAATGTCTCCTAGTGTTACCGCTGAGCCATGGTAGCTTGCTACTGCTCTGGAACACTTAGGCTGGCCGGCATGTGTCCTTCTTCGTTCCTGTGTCTGTCCCTTCGGGGAAATGTCACGCTTTGAGTACCGGAGTCCTGTTAGCCCGCTACAGCCCGGTTTACCGGAGTCCTGCTAGCCCAGTGCTACAGCCCGGACCCACTTGCTAATGACCGACACGTTCGAAGCTGGGTCATGGATGCTTGTCCCTGTAAGTCTGTGCCACTTTGGGTTTATGACTAGTCATGTCAGCCCGGGCTCCTTATCATATGGATGCTAGCGACACTATCATATACGTGAGCCAAAAGGCGCAAACGGTCCCGGGCAAAGGTAAGGCGACACCCGTGGGGATACCGTGCGTGAGGCCGCAAAGTGATATGAGGTGTTACCGGCTAGATCGATGTGACATCGAGTCGGGGTCCTGACAGCGTTGGCATCAGAGCCGGACTGCCTGTAGGTTCTCCAAGCCAAACTGGTCGATGTTGAGTCTAGAAATTCTTTAGTTATATGTAGGGGAATTGTTTGTGGGTTGGAACGTAAGGCTCTTTTTACTCCTTTGTCTTATGACATTCTGATCTGAGTCAGTCCATTCTTCCACCGGGGGTTAAGGAATTAGGATCTGTTCTCTCTATCAGGACCACGTGTTGCTAATCAGTAGTACCTTATAGGTATGATGGATACAAGCCTAGTTCAGTTCTTTTACCACATTATGTTGCTAGGATGGTCTCAGAACTTTGATATGATGATGTTGAGTGTGTATGAAATCCTTTGTCAAATGTCTCAAAATCCTTCTTGAGCATTTACAGCTGTTATGCTGCCGAAATTTTGCTAGAAATTCTAATGCCTTTGCATTATGATTGTGCTTTCAGATGGCCACTCGCGACCTCAATCAAGTGGTTCGCCTGACTCGATGCCTAGATGTACCCGGCCATACTGCCAAGTTGGTCAGGGTAATGACTGAGGCTGGATACCGCTGGTATCCTGAGTACATGGTCGAAGAGCAATTTCGGGACTTTAATCAAAGCCAGTATCTCTGCACTGTCAGGATATTTCCATCTTATCCTGGATCCACCGAGCCCCTTCACTGCTCCTATGGACTCGGGGTTACTATTGAGATGGCTGTGCAGGATGCCGCGTACTCTATGATGACCATCATGCGAGTCAGATCTGGTCTATTTCGGGACTCTGATTTCCGGTATATGCCAGGATCACTTCCGGGAGCACAAGGGTATCTCCAGGCTATCTATGCTGACCCCACCCAGGAGGATTCACGGACTCGCACCACTGCTGAGATGCTCGAGGATAAGGACCGTGAGAATCGGGCGTTGAGGTTAGAGCTCTTCAATACCCGTGCTGACCACTGGGCCACATTGACTCGGTTCGCACCGGCGGTGCAAGCTGGATATTCGGATATGCGCGATCTCTATCCTGTGAGATCTGCTCTGCCAGACGTGATGGGTTGGCGTGATGTAGGAGGCATCACCCCACCTCGCGGTCCCCGCAGGCCACCGTCTGTTGGTCCAAGACCTCATCCTAGCCCCTATGGTCCACAAGCTCCGCGAGATCGTCTGTTTCCGGATGATCATGTTGAGCTTCCAGGCTATGGAGGTGACTTCTACGAGGACTACTACGGATCGGTCTGAGTTAGTGGTAGTATCACTAGTTTGCACTAGCTGTGTCGTCTATCGTCCCGCGTGACTCGTGGGATATGACCTAGTTTGTACTCTTTCCGGAGGTGTAGAAAAATAATGTATAGGAGCTTGGAATGCCTCCGATGAGATGTAATCCTCTTTTCACCGTAATAGTACTTTGTTTGGTCTTGTACTAAACCCTGTATGGTGTGTATGACGATGGAATAAAGAAGCAGTTTCTGTATTTACCATGACATACGGATGATCATCTTGCATTTCGAGTTATTCCTTACATTTTATATCCTATGTCGGAATTTTATCATCCTGACTAAATCATTGTCTTGTTTACCTAGGATGGTCAACACGCGCACTAACCCTGCTCCTCAAGAGCAGGCCGAAGGCAGTGAAGGCAGGAATGCAAAGCTGCCTCATCCTCCTTCCCTAGCCGAGGTTATGATGGAAGCTGAGAGAAACAAGCGGGAGACCAACCGTTTGTTGGAGCGTATTGAACAGAACACGGCACACCATCAGAGGACTAACGTGGTGTCACTCAGTGATTTTATCAAATTACATCCACCCACGTTCCACCACTCCGTCGAGCCTCTCGACGCTGATGACTGGCTTCGCAGTATCGCTCACAAACTGCGTTCCGCGCTGGTAGCGGAGGCTGACAAGGTCACCTTTGCTGCATATCATCTTGAAGGCCCCGCCAGTCTATGGTGGGAGAATTATGGAGCTATGCGCCCAGCGGGCCATGTCACTACTTGGGCTGAATTCAGTGAGGCTTTCCGTGAACATCACATTCCGGAGGGTCTCATGGACCGTAAACGTGAGGAATTTTGCAGTTTCACCCAAGGCCGACTTTCTGTGGATGCTTACAGCAGGGAGTTTGGTAATCTCGCACGATATGCAACTGAGGAAGTGTCTACTGATGCCAAGAAGCAAGCAAGGTTCCGTAAGGGCCTTAGTCCTGAGCTTCGCCGCGACCTCCGTCTGCATGAGTGCACGTCTTTTCAGAAACTTGTCAACAAAGCCATCAGTGCTGAAACTGGTCAGACTGACTATGACACAACACGCAAGCATGGCCATGACATGGGTTCCTCATCCGGTGCTGGTCCTCAGAAGCGCCGCGTGTGGGTACCCAACACCGCCCTGCCACCCAGGTTCACACCGAGGCCATCTTTCCAGGCGCCTCGCCCTGTTCAACCGTCTGCTCCGGCCAAGCCCTATGGGGGTCCAACTAACAATGCTCCTCCACGTACCAGTTCCGTGACTTGTTTCAAGTGTGGGGAATCTGGTCACTATATGCGTGAGTGTCCCCAGACCAACCCCAACCAGTCTGCTAAAGCTGTTGGCCGTGGCAAGCCGACAGGGAAAGTGTTCCACGCCAAGCCGGCCACCGCTTCACGTGGCCATGTCAACTGTATCTCTGCCGAAGAAGCTCAAGAGGATCCCAACGTCGTTCTCGGTACGCTCCTTTTTAATTGCCACCCGGCATCTGTTCTTTTCGATACAGGAGCCTCTCATTCATTTATATCCGAGAACTATGCTCGTTTGCATAACACCGCATTCTGTGACATGCCATCCACTATGGAAATTTCTACTCCCGGGTCTAGATGGCAGACCTCTAGGGTAAGTTATGGAAATGAAATCCAAGTCGACAGACTTGTTTTTCTTGCATCTTTGATAGCCCTTAAATCTTCAGATATTAATATCATTCTGGGTATGGACTGGATGTCAGCTCATCAAGCCAAAATTGATTGCTTCTCTAGGACTGTTCAACTCACCCATCCTTCGGGGAAGATAGTCAATGTCTTGACCCGAATAGCCAAGCGACAATTATATTCTCTTAACGCCAGCCCTTTGCCAGACCTTGAGGACGTGCCGGTAGTCTGTGACTTCCCGGATGTCTTCCCAGAAGAATTGCCAGGTGTTCCACCTGACAGGGATGTTGAGTTCGTAATAGACCTCATCCCAGGAACTGTTCCGATTGCTAGAAGAACCTATAAGATGGCACCACTAGAGCTAGCCGAGCTTAAGAAACAACTCGATGAGTCCTTGAAAAAGGGTTTCATCCGACCTAGCTCATCCCCGTGGGCTTGCCCCGTCCTATTCGTCAAGAAGAAGGATGGTACGGACCGGATGGTTGTAGATTACCGATCTGTCAATTTGGTCACAATCAAGAACAAATATCTGCTTCCCGGGATCAACGACCTGTACGATCAGCTCGCTGGATCCTCAGTCTTCTCCAAGATGGATTTGAGGTTGGGCTACCATCAAATCAAAATCAGAAACGGGGACATTCCTAAAACGGCCTTTGTTACTCGTTATGGCCAATAGGAGTACACCGTCATGTCCTTCGGTTTAACCAACGCTCCAGCCACCTTTTCTCGGTTAATGAACTCAATCTTCATGGAGTATTTGGATAAATTCGTCGTGGTTTACCTCGATGATATACTCATCTACTCCAAGAATGAGGAAGAACATGCCGAACATCTAAGGCCAGTGTTGAAGAAACTTCGAGAGCATCACCTTTATGCCAAATTTTCTAAATGTGAATTCTGGTTGTCAGAAGTGACCTATCTGGGTCATGTAATATCTGGTAAAGGTATTGCTGTTAACCCTGAGCGAGTTCAAGCCGTCCTTAATTGGACTCCACCTGAATCGGTCAAGCAAGTTCGGAGTTTTCTGGGCTTAGCGAGCTATTGTCGTCGCTTTGTCGAGAACTTCTCCAAAGTTGCCAAACCTCTAACCGAACTCCTCAAGAAAGATAAGAAGTTCGAATGGACTCCACAATGTGAGCACAACTTTCAGGAACTGAAAAGACGCCTGACCTCTGCTCCCGTACTGGTACCGCCAGACTTCTCCAAGGACTTTGTTATCTACTGCGACGCCTCGCGACAAGGACTAGGTTGCATTCTCATGCAAGATCGACACGTAATTGCTTACGCTTCACGGCAATTGCACCCACATGAGGAGAATTATCCTAGTCATGATCTAGAGCTTGCAGCCGTAGTCTATGCACTTAAGACCTGGCGACATTACCTCCTCGGTAATCGTTGCGAAATATTCACTGATCACCAAAGTCTGAAGTACATCTTCACCCAACCGGATCTGAATCTCAGGCAAAGACATTGGGTTGAGTTGATCACAGACTTCGACTTAGGAATAACCTACACCCCAGGGAAAGCCAACGTCATGGCTGATGCGCTAAGTCGTAAATCTTATTGTAACAACCTGATGTTACAACAAAGTCAACCGCTTCTCCATGAGGAATTTCGGAAGCTTAACCTTCACATTGTACCTCAAGGTTTTCTTTCCACCTTGGTGGCAAAACCTACCCTTACGAATCAGATTATCAAAGCACAGAAGGTAGATCCGGGAATTTCCCGCATCAAGAGAAACATCCAGAAAGGAGTTGCGAATTGTTTCTCCATTAATGATCAAGGAGTCGTATACTTCGGGAATCGACTAGTGGTTCCCAAAGTGCGAAACCTGAGGCGTTTGATCCTTAAGGAAGCTCATGAATCTCCTCTCACCATTCATCCCGGTAGTACTAAGATGTATCAGGACCTACGCCAGAGGTTCTGGTGGACTAGGATGAAGAGAGAAATTGCTCAGTATATTGCTAATTGCGACGTCTGTCGTCGTGTAAAAGCAGAGCATCAACGGCCTGCTGGCACCCTTCAACCCTTAGCTATTCCTGAATGGAAATGGGATAAAATTGGTATGGATTTCATTACCGGTTTTCCCAGGACCAAGAGAGGGAATAATGCTATTTTCGTCGTGGTCGATCGTCTTTCCAAAGTAGCCCATTTCTTACCTGTTCGTGAGAGTATAACCGCTAGCCAGCTGGCAGACTTATACATCTCCCGAATAGTGTCCCTCCATGGTGTTCCTTTGGAAATCAACTCGGATCGAGGAAGTCTTTTCACCTCTCGATTTTGGGAAAGTTTCCAAAATGCTATGGGAACCCGTCTCTCCTTTAGCACCGCCTTCCACCCTCAGTCGAGTGGTCAAGTGGAACGCGTCAACCAGATTCTAGAAGACATGCTTCGAGCCTCTGTTATCTCATTCGGGATGGACTGGGAGAAGTGCCTTCCATTTGCCGAATTCGCTTACAACAACAGCTATCAATCTAGCTTGGGTACAGCCCCTTTTGAAGTTCTCTATGGACGACGGTGTCGAACACCCCTTAACTGGTCAGAGACCGGGGAAAGACAATTCTTTGGCCCGGATATGATTCAGGAAGCAGAAGAACAAGTTCGTATCGTTCGTGAAAAGTTGAAAACAGCCCAATCTCGTCAAAAGAGTCAATATGACCGAAAACATAAGGCTATGACTTTCGAGGTTGACGAGAAGGCTTATCTTCGGGTCACCCCTCTGAAGGGAACCCATCGTTTCGGTATCAAAGGCAAATTGGCTCCTCGTTACATTGGACCTTTTCGCATTCTCGCCAAACAAGGAGAAGTTGCCTACCAGTTGGAACTACCTCCGCATCTCTCCAGAGTCCACGATGTCTTCCACGTTTCTCAACTCAGGCGTTGCTTCTCGGATCCTATCCGTGAAGTGGACCACGAAACGCTTGATCTCCAAGATAATCTTACATATCGAGAGTACCCCATTCGTATTCTCGATCAAACCGAACGTACCACCCGACGTCATAATATCAAGTTTCTCAAAGTTCAATGGTCGCACCATTCTGAGGATGAAGCAACTTGGGAAAGGGAGGATCGTCTTCGACTTGAGTATCCCGCCTTCTTCCCGGAGGAACCCAAATCTCGGGATGAGATTCTTTTGAGTGGGGGTGAGTTGTCACACCCTAGCTAGTCATGCATCAGAGTGTGTGCATCATGTTTAAAATTCCATTTAACTTGAAATGGGGATTTGTGAAACCCTCAGAATCATTTCTGAAAATGATCCAAATAAAAATTTCTCCAAAAAGGTCCAAGAAAATGCTCATGTTGCTCTCTGAAAATATTGGACAGAGATAAAAATCAAACCAATATTTTTAAGATCTCATAGGTATTTATTTTGGGCATTTGGAATTAATGCATAAATATTTGCATTGGAAATATATTAACTATATATATTAATATATGTCCAAATATTATGCCATTTATAAAGGAGCTCTGGAATGATATATCTAGCTCCTGCAAAAATTGGCATAAGGAAATAAAATGATTTAATGTTTTATTTAAATCAAAACAAATGTCAGAAATTAGAAAAAAACAAAAATAAATAAAAGGAGGAGCTTACCTGGGCTCCTCCCTGTCCGGCCCAGCCAGCTGGCCGGCCCAGCCAGCAGGCGGCCCAGCCCACCACTGCAGCCCTCCGTTGTCTTCCTCCCCTCGCCCCGAAGCTGCTGCGTGCTCGCACGCGCACGGCCACGCGGCCACCTCCTGCTTGCCGACGAGCTCCTGGCCGCGTGGACGACTTCCGCAGGCCGTCCCGATCCCCCTGACCCCCCTCACTCTCCCGTGCACCTCTTCCCTCTCTCCCTGCTTCGCCTCCCTCGCCCCCTCTCTCGAAGCAGAGCGCAGCCGCGGACGCCGTCCGCCGTAGCTGCAGCCACCGCCCTTCCCTCGCTCCCCCGACTAGCCCAGAGGCTCCGCCTCGACCCCCTCTTCCTCCCCACCGATCCACGGGCCTCCGGAAGCCCTGCATCGCCGCCCACGTCGCCGTTCCCCTCCTCGGCCACCGGAGATCGTCGCCGTCGATTCGAGAGCTACCGGACGTCCCCGAGCCCGCTAACCATCCCTGCAGCTCCGCGGTGAGCCGCTGAACCGATTCCCCCTTGCCCCGTCGTCCCTAGCATCCTGTAGTTGCCGTCCCCTTGAGCTCCGAAGCTCACCGCCGCCGTGCCTCGTCGCCGCCGTGGCTGGAGCCGTTGTAGCTCGAAGCCGAGCACACCATCGTGCTCCACACCTCACCAGGAGCACGTAGCACGCACCAACGCCTCCCCTAGCGCCCTGCATCGCCGATCCCGACCGCACCCGAACTCCGGCCGCCGCTCACGAGCTCGCCGTCGTCGGTACCGGCCACCTCAGGCACGGCCACCACCACCATTCGACGCGCGGGAGCAAGGGCTCTCCAACGAGCCCAAGCACGACCTCGCCCGTGCCCTGTAGCGCGTTTCCGTATCGCGCCGCCGTCTCGGGCCTCGCCGGCGTCATGTCGCCGGTGGGTTTGACCTGTTTGACCTGGGGTTTGACCCCCCCAGGGTCACTAACGCGTGGGCCCCGTCGGCCAGGTGGTCAGATTAGTGCTAATCACTATTAGTTAACCCCCTGACACTGACCAGTGGGCCCCAGCGCCACTAATTCCTAATTAGGATTAAATTAACCCTGTTAAACCCCCCTGCCACTGACGTGTGGACCCCACACGTCAGGTTTGACCCCAGCCAGCCGCAGTTGACCACTGACGTCATGCTGACGTCATGCTGGCGCAATATATATATTTCTGGATTTAATATAAATCAGAAAATTACAGAATATTATTTAAACTTCAAAAATTCATAACTTTTATTCTGTAACTCCAAATTGGACAAATTATATATGAAAAATGATCAGAAAAATCCAATCTATCCATCTGTACTATTTTCATGCATGATCAAACAAGTTAAATTGATGTTTTAAGCAGAACAAGGAAAAGCACTTTAAAAGGCCATGTTTGAGTTTGAAATTTGAATCTTTGATTCAAATTGGTTCAAACCCTTCTGGTTTTAGTTGCATTAGCCCAACACACTCATATTACCATGTTTCATGCATGTATCATATTGTTGCACATTGTTTGGTGATGGTTGTGTATCGGTGTCCTTTGCGACAGGTTCTGCCTCCGAGGAGTACCGTGATTACCCTAACGAAGAACCGTATCAGTGCATCGAACCATCAGGCAAGCAACCAACCATTTGATCATATCGATACAATCCCATGTTCTCGCTCCTGCTCTCTTTTACTGCATTAAGACAACGCGTTTCAAACTGCTGTGTGCTACGGTAGTTGAACCCATTTCCTCTGCATGACCTGTCATTGCCACAGTAACTAGATGAAACCCACTAGCATGTGTAGGAGTTGTTTGAGCCATATGTATGTGTTGTTCCTACCTTGCTATGCCTGCTATGCTTAGAGTCGTGTCAGGTCTGGTTCATCTGGGTGATGGGCTAGAGTGAAATGATTATGTCGGTAATGAGAGTGGTGTGGTGAACACGATTTGGTAAAGGTATCGATGAGAGGCCATGTAGGAGTACATGGTGGGTTGTTTCATTGAAGCCGACCTTAAGCACTGAGATCTGTATGTGTGATTTAAGATACAGCTACTACCATGCATTGGGCCCGAAACCAATGGACCCTCTCGGCTTCTTATTCACCCTAGTTCTCCGTCCAGGAGTTGCAAGTAGTTTCTGGTGTTTGTAGCCTACTGGAGGCCGTGGACAGCGCTGACCGTAGGGGTGGGCTGTGATGCGGTAGGTACATGGCCGAGTGTACCGAATACCCGTTAGGTATCTCGGGAACCCTGTTCACATCGTTCGGGGCCGTATGGGAAACCTCGGCCGGACTCCCTGCGGATGGAACCTGGATAGGCGATAAACCTGGACTGGAGGCTTAGGTGATTAGGTAGGTCGTGGCCGACACCCACGTTGGGCTTCCGCTTGAAGGTTGCCGAGTACATGTCGTGTAAACGACGGTAAGTGGTGAGAGCGCGTATGAAGAAGTACACCCCTGCAGGGTTATCATAATCTATTCGAATAGCCGCATCCGCGGTAAAGGACTACTTGGTTGCCTATACAGTTCATAGACAAGTAAATGGAAACTACTAAAAGCCTCAAGATAAGTGTGAGTGCCGAGGATGGCTCTTCCGTAGGAAGACGGAGGTGGATCCTCGGTAGTGTATTGAATTGGTGAGTAGTGGACTCGTGTGCGCAAAACCATTTCAAGTTGAAGTATCGTAGGATAGTCTAGCCAAGAGTCAAAGCTGGCTTGCTGCAATAACTCCACCAACCCTTCTTGATAATATGCATGTATGTAGGATCTGATGTAAGTCTTGCTGAGTACCTTTGTACTCATGTTGCTATAATTTACATTTTTTACAGAAGACGCTGCAACCCCTTCTGATGGGTTCTATGTAGACATTGACATCAACGAGTAGGCTAAAGACCCAGGTGGTGACCCTGAGCTTGTGAAGGACCACATAGTATAGCCAGGCTTTCCAAGCCTCTTTTATTTTACTAGTTGTCTGTACTCAGACAAGTTACTTCCGCTGCTGGTTTGTATGACTGTATGACTTGAATGTTGGGTCGTGAGACCCGTACCTTTGTGTATGTTATGTATGGCTCCCTGAGCCTTAAATAAAGTACTTGTGTCGTAGAGTCATGTTGTGATGCTTCGTTGTATTTGCACATATCGAGCATATTGTGTGTATGATTGAAATGCTTGGTATGTGTGGGATCTGACTATCTAGTTGTTTATCTTTAGTAGCCTCTCTTACCGGGAAATGTCTCCTAGTGTTACCGCTGAGCCATGGTAGCTTGCTACTGCTCTGGAACACTTAGGCTGGCCGGCATGTGTCCTTCCTCGTTCCGGTGTCTGTCCCTTCGGGGAAATGTCACGCATTGAGTACCGGAGTCCTGTTAGCCCGCTACAGCCCGGTTTACCGGAGTCCTGCTAGCCCAGTGCTACAGCCCGGACCCACTTGCTGTTGACCGACACGTTCGAAGCTGGGTCATGGATGCCTGTCCCTGTAAGTCTGTGCCACTTTGGGTTTACGACTAGTCATGTCAGCCCGGGCTCCTTATCATATGGATGCTAGCGACACTATCATATACGTGAGCCAAAAGGCGCAAACGGTCCCGGGCAAAGGTAAGGCGACACCCGTGGGGATACCGTGCGTGAGGCCGCAAAGTGATATGAGGTGTTACCGGCTAGATCGATGTGACATCGAGTCGGGGTCCTGACACCAACTTTGACAACCAGTGTATGTGATATGCTG
Organism: Triticum aestivum; assembly: GCF_018294505.1. Lineage (NCBI taxonomy): Eukaryota > Viridiplantae > Streptophyta > Magnoliopsida > Poales > Poaceae > Triticum > Triticum aestivum. The sequence goes on from NC_057798.1 coordinate 347,645,445, forward strand.
CTTTGTTCCCTATATTTGCACTGGTGGCGAACTTTGATGCCCAGTGGATGTAATATGTGTAATAGCCGTGATAGCCTACCGTAAGTTGCTTGCTTATTTATTTCCTTGTTGTCTTGTTTATTTGTTAGCTTGTAGTCAGTGCAGTTCTTTTTCCGCGGTTTACTACTGGCCGCAATAACCTATTTTCTAAAACTAGGCCACAATAACCATGGGCTACATATTTACTGTAGTTACCATGGACCTCCTACGGGCCGTAGAAACAATGGGCCTTCTAAGGGTCGTAGAAACAATGGGCCTTCTATGGGCCGTAGCATCAATGGGCCTTCTATGAGCCGTATGATCGATCGGCCAAACATGGGCCAATAATAGACCGCATTATGGGCCATAAACGGGCTAGATTTGGAATCGTCCGTTCATGGGCCGACCATAATGGGCCATCGTTAATCGGTCATATTTGATGAAGCTATGAAAATGGTCCAACGGATTAACGGGCCACAAACGGGCCGATTGTAACCACGGGCTGGATTTGGCCCACAAGCAGAAAAGGCCAGTAACGGGCCGTAAGTAACCGAATGCTGGAAATGATCCCAAGAATAAATGGGCCCTGAGAAGGCCGAAAGATAACACGGGTTGGAAACGGCCCAATGGAATAATGGGACGTTAATGGGTATAAGGCGGTGGTACACTGTTCATTGCAGGCCAGATTCACCACGGGCCGTTAATGGGCCAAGAATTACAAATGGCCTCGTATGGGCCGAAAGACATCATGGGCCATACATGGGCCGGAAGTTACAATGGCTGGAATCATATTGGACGGCCCAGATGAAGCTACTGGGCTTAATTCCGATAGGCCATAATGGGTCATGAGTTAGCGGGCCATATATGGGCTATATACGAACAGACCGTTAACAGGCTTTCTGTGGGCTGGCCCGTTACCTTTTGACCAAGTCAAACGGGCCGGCCTTTTCACCTGAATGGGCCTCTGTTGGGTTGTGCCACGTGTCGACGTATCATAGGCGTCTCCTGTCCAATGAATGGATGACATCTGTCCCAATGGTGAGCCAACACGTGTTCCCTCCGGCCAATGACAATTTTATACGTGGAAAATCCTCATTGGTCCTGGCTGTTAACGGGTTATCGGATCCAAAACCAGACCCGATAGCTTAACGGCGACCCATTATGGTCGATGCCACATGTCGGTTACCCTTGACGAAAACATTTCCATGACGAGCCATTTATCGTCCTAGAAGTCGACACTTCCGTGATGATAATTTTTGTAACGTCAAGGAACACTTCTACGACAGCACAGGTATGACTATCTTGATTCTATCGTAGTCCAGGAGTCCGGCTGAAGGCATAGTTCGGCTATCCGAACACCCCCTAATCCAGGACTCCCTCAGTAGCCCCTGAACCAGGCTTCAATGATGACGAGTCCGGCGCGCAAATTGTCTTCGGCATTGCAAGGTGGGTTCCCCCTCCAAGTACTTCATAGAAGATTTTGAACACAAAGATAGTGTCCGCCTCTGCAAAATAAGTTTCCACATATTGCCATAGAGAGAATAATAATATTAACACAAATCTAATCTGCTGACGTATTCCGTGGTGCGACACGCCATGGCCAAGCCTTTATCCATTTAATTATCCCACCTCAGCGCGTTGTGCGAGGCGATTTCCTTGGCACGTCTTGTTGAAGCAGAGATCGTGTCCCCTCATTTCAGGATTCTCATCAATACGGGCGTGGGTAACCCAACCGCGCCTTTGATTACGGCGCTTGGAGATAAGCAAGTTTTACCAGGCTGGTGGGGACACATAACCGCGTCCACCCATATAAGGGGATAAGGATCCACCTTTTTACCCACGCCTTCTTCCTCCTCTGCCTATCCATTCTTGCGCACTCGACCTCCAGCGCCCAAGTCCTCACTACCACCTCGACCTTCTCCAGTCATGTCCGGAGCGGGAGGCAAGTGGATGGTCTCCTCCGTCACGGAGGGACACATAAAAAAGCTGAGGAAGACCGGATATCTGGCCAGCGACATCGCGCACCGACTCCCCGAGAAGGGGCAGCTCATCCCCACTCCTAGGCCCCATGAGAGGGTGGTATTTCTCCCCCATTTTCTCCATGGACTGGGCTTCCCTCTGCATCCATTTGTCCGGGGGCTCATGTTCTACTACGGCCTGGATTTCCACGATCTGGCCCCGAACTTTGTCCTCAACATCTCGGCGTTTATCGTTGTGTGCGAGTCTTTCCTCCGCATCCGCCCTCATTTCGGCTTATGGCTAAATACCTTCAACGTTAAGCCGAAGGTGGTGCGCGGCAGCCAGGTGGAGTGTGGCGGTGCCATGGTTGGCAAGATGGCCAACGTCCTGTGGCTCGAGGGCTCCTCGGTAGTGTATTGAAGTGGTGAGTAGTGGACTCGTGTGCGCAAAACCATTTCAAGTTGGAGTATCGTAGGATAGCCTAGCCAAGAGTCAAAGCTGGCTTGCTGCAATAACTCCACCAACCCTTCTTGATAATGTGCATGTATGTAGGATCTGATGTAAGTCTTGCTGAGTACCTTTGTACTCATGTTGCTATAATTTACATTTTTACAGAAGACGCTGCAACCCCTTCTGATGGGTTCTATGTAGACGTTGACATCAACGAGTAGGCTAAAGACCCAGGTGGTGACCCTGAGCTTGTGAAGGACCTTGTAGTATAGCTAGGCTTCCAAGCCTCCTTTATTTTACTAGTTGTCTGTACTCAGACAAGTTACTTCCGCTGCTGGTTTGTATGACTGTATGACTTGTATGTTGGGTCGTGAGACCCGTACCTTTGTGTATGTTATGTATGGCTCCCTGAGCCTTAAATAAAGTACTTGTGTCGTAGAGTCATGTTGTGATGCTTCGTTGTATTTGCACATATCGAGCATATTGTGTGTATGATTGAAATGCTTGGTATGTGTGGGATCTGACTATCTAGTTGTTTATCTTTAGTAGCCTCTCTTACCGGAAAATGTCTCCTAGTGTTACCGCTGAGCCATGGTAGCTTGCTACTGCTCTGGAACACTTAGGCTGGCCGGCATGTGTCCTTCTTCGTTCCTGTGTCTGTCCCTTCGGGGAAATGTCACGCTTTGAGTACCGGAGTCCTGTTAGCCCGCTACAGCCCGGTTTACCGGAGTCCTGCTAGCCCAGTGCTACAGCCCGGACCCACTTGCTGATGACCGACACGTTCGAAGCTGGGTCATGGATGCCTGTCCCTGTAAGTCTGTGCCACTTTGGGTTTACGACTAGTCATGTCAGCCCGGGCTCCTTATCATATGGATGCTAGCGACACTATCATATACGTGAGCCAAAAGGCGCAAACGGTCCCGGGCAAAGGTAAGGCGACACCCGTGGGGATACCGTGTGTGAGGCCGCAAAGTGATATGAGGTGTTACCGGCTAGATCGATGTGACATCGAGTCGGGGTCCTGACATGAAGCGCTGGAGGTACTTATGCAACATCTCCCCAGGCTGCTGCTTGACGTTACACAGGTCGCCCGCAGCCGGCGGACGGTCGCGAGTGCCCTGGAAGTTGGCGATGAAGCATCTGTGCATCTCCACCCAGGAAGAAACCAACCCCTCGGTCAGGTTCAGGAGCCAAGAATGCGTGCCATCCTTGAAGGCCATTGGAAACCAGTTTGCCATGATCTTCTCGTCGTTGTTGGCTGCCTCGATGCTCAGCTCGTAGAGCTATAGGGACTTGGTGGGGTCTGCGGTGCCGTCGTAGCGTGGAGGCAGGTCAAGCTTGAACTTTCTCGGCCAGACGATGTTGCGGAGCTCTGTAGTGAATGCACGGCATCCTGCCATGGACAATGGAGGTCGTCTAGTGGGTGGAATGTAGTCTTGGTGCACGCGTGCCACCACCTACTGTGGCGGCTCGTGAGCCTGGTGCTGGGGCGCTGGAAGCACGCACGCCTCTCCTTGGGGACGTTGAAACACCTAGCAGCTCACGTCGTCCCAAGCCGGTGTCGGGCATTGCGGGTCGCGCCGTGGAGCCACATGCATTGGCTCCACGATGGCGCCCGGGCCGGAGGAGGAGGAGGAGCCCCGTGCGCGACGTCGCCCGCTGCAGGTGGTTGCTGAGGCACCGAGTGAGCCGGCCCGTCGGAGCCCCCGTGCGTGACGCTGATGGGCTCGGTAATGCGCTCGAGCCACTCCTTGTAGAGGTCACCCACTGGGCGGTAGCGAAGGAGCTCCTGCACCGTGAGAAGAGCAGCCTGCGCGTCCACCTAGTCGCAGCGCGCGTGGGATGACGAAGCTGCTGGGGTGAGTGACGGATAGCAGTGCGGCCATCACGGTGCACCAACGGGTGCAACGATGAAGCTTGCTGCTCATGGCCGGCATGGCGTGTGGCGGAGTTGGCCACCGGAGAAGGAGCGCGGCGCGCGCAGCCGTTAACCGCTGGAGCCGTCTGAGCGATGCGGGCGGCGACCGTGGCCCGACGCTCAGCGCGAGCCCTGCGCGCGTCGGCCATGGAGATGTCGGAGAAGTGGCGGATCAAACGACGGAAGAGAGGATCCGACGCACCCCTACCTGGTACGCCAAATGTCGGATTTCGGGGTCCGTCAACCCGTGAGAGGTTCGAACACTGGGTGCGTGCGGAGATCTCAACCTGCCCAGCCTGCCTACTCGCGATCCTCCCTAGCCTAGCGCGAAGAGCTCACAGAGAAACGAAGACACATAGGTTTATACTGGTTCGGGCCACCATTGTGGTGTAATACCCTACTCAAGTGTGGTGCGGTGGATTGCTTCGAGGGGCTATGGATGAACTAGTTACAAGGATGAACAAGCCTCAGGAGGTGAGGTGTTCTTGAGCTGGTGTGATGCTCTGGGGGGGAATCGATCTCTCTCTATGGTGGTGGCTAAGTCCTATATATAGTTCCTTGGTCCTCCTCCCAAATATGAGCGAGAAGGGACTCCACAACGACGGGATTTGAGAGGGGACAAGTAGTACAGTCTATCCTGACAAAAGTAGTCTTCGCCTGCGGAAAGCCTTTGGCCGTGAAGCTGCGGTGGACTCGGTGATGACATCAGTCCTGCCGTCCTGGCGGTCTTGGTCACGTTGCACCAGAATGGAAACCTTTGGTTGATTCCTCGGGACTCCGCGCATGTGGCTTGCCTCCCTTGCACCAAAGAGGAAACCTGCACCCTGCGCCCGCCTGGCGCCCTCCTGGCCTTGGTCGTCATGGCTCACATCAGCCGAGCCTCATGAGGTAGCCGCATAGATCTCTCTGCCCCTTAGGAGCCCTCCTGAGGAGGCCGACTCCTTCGAGGGTCTTAGCGTCGTCCGCCTCGTGAGGCTTGGCCCCTCGCGAGGGTCTGGCTGTGTTGTTGTTGAAGCTAGGCCATACCAGGCCATCGATGGAGCGACGTGGTGAGCCGCAGGCAGGCAGGACTGGATACCCCCAAGTCCAGGACGCCGACATATGCAAAACCACAAGCTTGGGGATGCTATGTTTTATGAAGATGATATGTTTAGTCCCCCAAGTTTTGATGAGAATATTTATTATGATAAAAGCATGCTTCCTATTTGTGATGATTATATTGATGAAAGTGGGTTTGGAAGAGTGTCAACTTTAGGAAGTAATGATCCCACTATTTTGGAGGATGTTGAATATTATTGTGATAATTATGAAAGTGGATTTGGAGAGGTCATGACTTTATTTAGTGATGAATCCACTAGTTCGGAAGAGGTTCCAATTGATTATGAGAACAAAGTTGGTATCTATGATCATTATTGTGATGAATTGTATGCTATTAGGAATAATTATAACCATGAAACTTGTCATCATGATTTTAGTTTTCAATTGGATTATGCCTCACATGATAATTATTTTGTTGAGTTTGCTCCCACTACTATTCCTGAGAAGAAATTTGCTTATGTGGAGAGTAGTAAATTTTCTATGCTTGTAGATGATGAAAAGAATGCTTTATGTGATGGCTATACTCTTGAATTCATTCATGATGCTACTGAAAATTATTATGAGAGAGTAATATATGCTTGTAGGAATTGCAATAATATCAAGTTTCCTCTCTATGTGCTTAAAGTTTTGAAGTTATGCTTGTTTTGCCTTCCTATGCTAGTAGATTCTTGTTCCCATAAGTTGTTTGCTCACAAAATCCCTATACATAGGAAGTGGGTTATACTTAAATGTGTTAGTCATATTCTTCATGATGCTCCTGTTATGTTTCAATTCTTATCTTTTATGTGAGCATCATTGAAATCATCATGCCTAGGTAGGGCCATTAAACGTTAGCGCTTGTTGGGAGGCAACCCAATTTTATTTTTGTTCTTTGCTTTTTGTTCATGTTTAGTAATAAATAATTCATCTAGCCTCTGCTTAGATGTGGTTTTATGTTTTAATTAGTGTTTGTGCCAAGTAGAACCTTTGGGAAGACTTGGGTCAAGTCTATGCGATCTTGCTGTAAAAAAATAGAAACTTTTGCGCTCACAAGATTAGCTTCCATGTTTTACTGGAGAGTGATTTTAGGTTTATTCTTTTTGAAGATGATTAATAGACAAATTCCTCAGGCCCACCAATTTATTTCAGAATTTTTGGAGTTCCAGAAGTATTCGAATTATATAGATTACTACAGACTGTTCTGTTTTTGACAGATTCTGGTTTCATTGTGTTGTTTGCTTATTTTCATGAATCTATGAGTAGTATTGGAGGGTATGAACCATGTAGAAGTTGTAATATAGTTGATATTACACCAGTATGAATTTAGAATGAGTTCACAACAGTACCTAAGTGGTGATTTATTTTCTTATACTAACGGAGCTTACGAGTTTTCTGTTGAGTTTTGTGTTGTGAAGTTTTCAAGTTTTGGGTAAAGATTCGATGGACTATGGAATAAGGAGTGGCAAGAGCCTAAGCTTGGGAATGCCCAGGGCACCCCAAGGTAATATTCAAGGACAACTAAGAGCCTAAGCTTGGGGATGCCCCGGATGGCATCCCCTCTTTCGTCTTCATTCATCGGTAACTTTACTTGGAGCTATATTTTTATTCACCACACGATATGTGTTTTGCTTGGAGCGTCATGTCATTTTATTTTGTTTTGCTTGTTGTTTGTATAAAATACCAAGATCTAAAATTATTAAATGTTAGAGAGTCTTCACATAGTTGCATAATTAGTTGACTAGTCATTGATCTTCACTTATATCTTTCGGAGTAGTTTGTCATTTGCTCTAGTGCTTCACGTATATCTTTTTAGAGCACAGTGGTGGTTTTATTTTGAGGAAATAGATGAACTCTCATGCTTCACTTATATTATTTTGAGAGTCTTTAGAACAGCATGGTAATTTGATTTGGTTACAAAATTAGTCCTAATATGATGGGCATCCAAGTTGGGTAAAATAAAAACTTTCATATGGAGTGCATTAAACCCTATGATAAATTTGATACTTGATAATTGTTTTGAGATATAAAGGTGGTAATGTTAGAGTCATGCTAGTTCGGTAATTATGAAATTGAGGAATACTTGTGTTAAAGTTGGCAAGTCCCGTAGCATGCACGTATGGTGAACGTTGTGTGACAAATTTGAAGCATGGGGTGTTCTTTGATTGCCTTCCTTATGAGTGGAGGTCGGGATCGCGCGATGGTTAACTCCTTCCAACGCTTCCCCTAGGAGCATGCGTAGTATTACTGTGCTTCGAGGGCTACTAAACTTTTGCAATAAGTATATGAGTTCTTCATGACTAATGTGAGTCCATGGATTATATGCACTCTTACCCTTCCGCAATTTTCTAGCCTCTATGGTACCGTGCATTGCCCTTTCTCACCTTGAGAGTTGGTGCAAACTTCGCCAGTGCATCCAAACCCCGGGAAACGATACGCTCTATCACATATAAACCTCCTCATATCTTCCTCAAAACAGCCACCATAACTACCTATTATGGCATTTCATAGCCATTCCGAGATATATTGCCATGCAACTTTCCACCGTTTCGTTTATTATTACATGCTCCATCATTGTCATATTGCTTTGCATGATCATGTAGTTGACATCGTATTCGTGGCAAAGCCATCATTCTTAATTTTTTCACATATGTCCCTCTTGATTCATTGCATATCCCGGTACACCGTCGGAGGCATTCAGATAGAGTCATATCTTGTTCTATGTATCGAGTTGTAATTCTTGAGTTGTAAGTAAATAAAATTGTGATGATCTTCATTATTAGAGCATTGTTCCAGTGAGGAAAGGATGATGGAGACTATGATTCCCCCACAAGTCGGGATGAGACTCCGGACAAAATAAAAAAAGAGAGAGAGAGAAAAATAGGCCAAAGAAGCCCAAATAAAAAAAAGGGGAGAGAAAAAAAAGAGGCCAAAGAAGCCCAAATAAAAAAATAATGAGATAAAAAGAGAGAAGGGACAATGTTACTATCCTTTTACCAAACTTGTGCTTCAAAATAGCACCATGTTGTTCCTAGAGAGAGTCTCTTGAGTTATCACTTTCATATACTAGTGGGAATTTTTCATTATAGAACTTGGCTTGTACATTCCAACGATGGGCTTACTCAAAATGCCCTAGGTCTTCGTGAGCAGGCAAGTTGGATGCACACCCACTTAGTTTCTTTTTGACGATCTTTCATACATTTATAGCTCTAGTGCATCTGTTGCATGTCAATCCCTACTCCTCGTATTGACATCAATTGATGGGCATCTCCATAGCCCGTTGATTAGCTGCATCAATGTGAGACTTTCTCCTTTTTTGTTTTCTCACATAATCCCTATCATCATACTCTACTCCACCCATAGTGCTATGTCCATGGCTTACGCTCATGTATTGCGTGAGGGTTGAAAAGGCCGAAGTGCGTTAAAAAGTATGAACCAATTGTTTGGCTGAAACCGGGGTTGTGCATGATGGGAGCATATTGTGTGACGAAAATGAAGCATGACAAAACTATATGATTTTGTAGGGATAAGCTTTCTTTGGCTATGCTATTTTGATAAGACATAAACTGCTTGGTTAGCATGCTTGAAGTATTACTATTTTTATGTCAATATTAAACTTTTGTTTTTAATCTTATGGATCTGAATATTCTTGCCACAATAAAGAAGATTACATTGATAAATATGTTAGGTAGCATTCCACATCGAAAATTATGTTTTTATCATTTACCTACTCGAGGATGAGCAGGAATTAAGCTTGGGGATGCTTGATACGTCTCCAACGTATCTATAATTTTTGGTTGCTCCAAGCTATTATACTATCTGTTTTGGATGTTTAATGGGCTTTATTATACACTTTCATATTATTTTTTGGGACCAACCTATTAACTGAAGGGTCAGTGCAAATTGTTGTTTCTTTGCCTATTTCAGTGTTTCGCAGAAAAGGAATATCAAACGGAATCCAAATATAATGAAACCTTCGGGAGAGTGATTTTTGGAACAAACGTGATCCAGAGGACTTGGATTGGACGTCAAGAAAGAAGCGAGGAGGCCACGAGGCAGGGCGGCGCGCCTGCCCCCTGGGCGCGCCCCCATCCTCGTGGGCCCCTCGCAGCTCCACCGACCTACTTCTTCCTCCTATATATACCCATATACCCCGAAAACAACCAAGAGCACCATAGATCGGGAGTTCCGCCGACGCAAGCCTCTGTAGCCACCAAAAACCAATCGGGGCCCTGTTTCGGCACCATCCCAGAGGGGGATCCCTCACCGATGGGCATCTTCTTCATACGGGCACTCTTCGTGACGAGGAGGGAGTAGTTCACCCTCGGGGCTGAGGGTATGTACCAGTAGCTATGTGTTTGATCTCTCTCTCGTGTTCTTGATTTTGCACGATCTTGATGTATCGATAGCTTTGCTATTATAGTTGGATCTTATGATGTTTCTCCCCCTGTACTCTCTTGTAATGGATTGAGTTTTCCCTTTTAAGTTATCTTATCAGATTGAGTTTTGAGGATTTGAGAACACTTGATGTATGTCTTGCATGTGCTTATTTGTGCTGACAACAGGATATTCACGTGATCTACTTGATGTATGTTTTGGTGATCAACTTGCGGGTTCAGTGACCTTGTGAACTTATGCATAGGGGTTGGCACACGTTTGCGTCTTGACTCTTTGATAGAAACTTTGAGGCACTCTTTGAAGTACTTTGTGTTGGTTGAATAGATGAATCTGAGATTGTGTGATACATATCGTATAATCATGCCCATGGATACTTGAGGTGACATTGGAGTATCTAGGCGACATTAGGGTTTTGGTTGATTTGTGTCTTAAAGTGTTATTCTAGTACGAAATCTATGATAGATCGAACAGAAAGAATAGCTTCATCTTATTTTACTACAGACTCTTGAATAGATCGATCAGAAAAGATCACTTTGAGGTGGTTTCGTACCCTACAATAATCTCTTCGTTTGTTCTACGCTATTAGGGACTTTGGAGTGACTCTTTGTTGCATGTTGAGGGATTGTTATATGATCCAATTATGTTATTATCGTTGAGAGAACTTGCACTAGTGAAAGTATGAACCCTAGGCCTTGTTTCGAAGCATTGCAATATCGTTTGTGCTCACTTTTACCACTTGTTACCTTGCTGTTTTTATATTTTCAGATTACAAATACTCATATCTACCATCCATATTGCACTTGTATCACCATCTCTTCGCCGAACTGGTGCACTTATACAATTTACCATTGTATTCGGTGTGTTGGGGACACAAGATGTCGGATGTCGGGTTCCGGCAAAACCCTTAAGGTTCGAACTCTGGGGTGCGCACGAAGATCTTCTCCCTACCGAAACACGCCCACAACCTTGCCGCGATTCTAAGCTAGCACGATGAACAACACAAGGGACACAAGATTTATATAGGTTCGGGCCACCGTTGTGGTGTAATACCCTACTCCTGTGTGTGGTGTGGTGGATTGCCTCTTGGGCTGATGATGAACAGTACAGAGGAAGAACAGCCTCGCGAGACGTGTTCTTGTGGTGGTGAGGTGTTCTGCTTAGGAAGGATTTGATCGGATCCCCTTCTACTGTGGTGTGTATCTCTATTTATAGAGGCCCTGGTCCTCTTCCCGAATATTGAGGAGGAAGGAAGCCACCAACTGCCATTTTGAAAGGGGACAACTAGTACGAGCTATCCTAACTAAACATGGTCTTCGATTGCCAAAGTCACTGGTGATGACGTCGTCTTGGGCTCCATGGTGACCTCCGTCCTGCCGCTCTGTTAGCCTTGGTCTCGTTGCATCGATATGGAAACCTTTGCTTGATGCCTCAGTACTCCGTGCTTGCGCTTGCCCCTTTGCACCAAAGAGGAAACAAGGACACTCCGCAGGCCGGCGCCCGCCTGGCGCCCACCTGGTCTTGATCGTCATGGCTTGCGTCATGAGCACCTCGCGAGGTACCCCTTGCCTTGATCTCTCCGCATCCTCGCGAGCCTGCCTGGTGAGGCTGCCCCTGAGGAGGCCTTGCGTTGTCCGCCCCGTGAGGCTTGGCCCCTTGCGAGGGTCTTCAACTTGGGTTAATGAAGACGGGCCGCACTAGGCCGCTAGTGAGCCACGCTGCAGGCCGTAGGCAGGCAAGTCTGGGGACCCCCGTTCCCAAAACGCCGACAGTAGCCCCCAGGCCCAAGGCGTGCTCGGACTTGGCTTAGCAGCGAAGCCAAAGGGCAAGTGCGGAGCGCCACGGGCCCTAATTGCCTGCGGCCTTGGTCACTGTGTGGCGGTTGATTGGATGTGGGCATCTCCGCTTCCCCATGCTGCCTCGGCAACTGCCCGATTTAACGAGTCCCTGCTGCATGCAAAAAGGGTCATCATTACTTGTGATCGTGGAGGTCGATGGTTGGCCTCCCCTTGACTATATGTACGGAGAGGCATGAGCCCCCATTGTCCATCTCTTCTCGCTCCGCCTGCTTCTTCTCCCTTGCTCCTCCTCCATTCTTGATGCCAATGGCACCGATCCACCGGTTCTCAGCCGAAGAGAAAGGAAAGCCCCCCCGGAAGGGGCCTGACCCGCTCCCACCGAAGAAACAACCGGTCCATGGCCGCCGTGACGAGGTTGTGAGGCCGGAGATGACGAGGACTTGGTGCGAGCGGCCACCTCCTGGGTTCCCGCTACCCTTGTACGCCCGGTCCGAGGGCCCTGGAGAAGGAGATGGCGGGTGACGGTGTCTGTGATGCCGGTGACGTCGACGAGCCATGGCGGCGCGCGCCGTTGCTCCTGGATTCCACGCTGCGGACTCCTCTTGCGAGCTCGTGCTCCACACCGCGATGCCTCCAAGCACCTGGATCCGCTTCCCCCCATTCTTCGCCTTCGAGATGCCGTCGAGGGGGCCTCTCGAGCTTTGGCTACAGCACGCCGACTGCAGCACTCCGGCGACCGATGCGGAGGTTGAAGTCATCGCTTCGGGCTAAGTCTTTATGACCCGAGGCTGGGGCGAGATCGCCCGGGTCTGCCGAACAGGGGCTGCCCTCGTGATTCATTTCGAATACGATGGCGCCTCCTTAATGTTCTTCAAGGTCTTCGACGCAGAAGGCCGCCGGCTGGAGTGCTACCCCAGAGGAAGCAGCCAAGACATCGACGTGGCAAGGGCTAGGCCTGCCACCCGCTTCCCCAACGGCTCCTCTAGCAGCAGTGGTGATGCTTGGGAGTCCAGTGACTCTCCCGAGCTCTTCACGACTCTGGAGACGAGCAACGACAGCTACGTGCCCTAGAGCTCGCGTCGTGCTCGGAGTAAGGAGGTTGCATTAGGACGCTAGCGCGACTGATCTGGATGGGGTTGGAGCTGGCCTCCCATGGCCCACTGTTGATGATGGCGTCGGCCAAGGAGGCGCGTGTAGTTAGGTCTCTTTAGGATTCGCGTCTTTTGTTCCCTGCGAGGAATCGAGAAAAAACCCAGTGGGGGCCTGTAAAGTGTCCGCGATGTCTTTTGTTGATATTATCCTTATTATGAAGTGGTGCAAATGCTTGTTCTGTCCCAGCTTGGTTCCCCCTTTCTAACCTCATGACAACTTGGTGCTCTACGCTGGCAGGTCCCCGGGAAGGCTTCAGCCGTCGCTGGTATGCCAGGTCGCGGTGCCGTGGTCAAGGCCAGGAGGTGAGCGGCCCGAGGTCCAGTAAGAGCCCCTGAGGCGCGATGCTCAGGAGGTCCCCTTTAGTGCACAAGCAGTCGTCGAAAGATGAGAAAGGAAGGCAACATCGCTGTTGCAGAGCCGCATTAAGTGGAGATTTTGTGTCGCTTCAGTCAGCTATTCCTAGTGCGAAACTATCTCAAAAACATGGAGTCGTTCCTTCGCATTGCTCCGGACTTGGACGTCGGCCACTGGGATGCAGCTGGGTTAGGCCATCGCGAGCTTCCTCTCTCTTGCCCACACTCTCCTTAGTGCTCTACGTCCTCAGGTCCCAGCCCTCGAGCGAACTTAGCCGCCACTGGTATGCCAGGTCGCGATGCCGTGGACAAGGCCAGGGGGTGAGGGCTGGAGACCCAGTAAGAGCTCCTGAGTCGCAATGCTCAGGAGCCCCCCTTTTAACGTGCAAGCGGATCACACGGGAAAGAAAGAGAGAGCTCGTGGTGCCATCCGCTGTTGACCTCAGGAGGTTCCTGCAATCCAACACGAGAAGAGCAGGGGTTGCCATTATGATTGCCGGCCGATCATTGGTTGCTCCAAGAGAGTGGTGAGGGCATTGAGGGCCTAGTGAGGTGGCACTTGCGGGGCTGTCGCGGGCCAGAGCTCGGCCACTCAGATTTGTTGACGTTGCAGGGACGGACCCATGCGCAAGCGTCGTGCCAGCGTGAGCGGCTCCAAAGGTAGGTGTCAATTGAGCAGGCGATAATCATAGGCAGGTTAAGCATGAAAGGCAAATCAACTTGGATAAATGCAGGAGGGATACATGCCGCTGGGTCAGGCCCGAGTAGCTTGGGGATGATGCAGCACGAGGGGTGCCCCAGCATGGTAAATTAAAGAAATAAGAAAAAGGGATACACGCCGCAGGGACAGACCCATGCGACTTGGGAATGATTCAGCCCTGAGGCCGCTCCCAGCTGAAATGAACTCGAAAGATGTCACCTGATACCATTGTAGAGGGGGTGTTGAGTAGCTTAAGATGCGCCGTGAAGAGACCGATCCTCACGAACCACCGGATCCCTGAGCCTCGGGAGGCTCTGGGGGCCCCGGTGGTTCCTCGAGGACCATCTCCATCTCCGCCAGGACCGCGCAATGCGTGGCCTCCTGAGCTGCCAAAATGCTCCGCAGATGGCGCTGGTGAGTAGCAGCCGCGTTCGACAGGCCGAAAGGCATGCGAACGTAGGTGTGCGGCGGACCCTCGCAACGTCCCATGCGTGAGGGCCAGAAGCGCTCCTGAGACGGGCTCGGTTGAGCCCTGGGTAGTCAATGCAGACGCGCAGCACGCCATCCTCGCCTGGATGGGGAGCTACGCCAGGTAAATGGCGATCGCCGCATATGACTCTTGATTCCCGAAGCTCCTAAGTGATCTTGGTGATGAACTCCTGAGGCTTGGGCTTTCCTTGCCCCATGCCTTCCTGAGGGAAACATGCTGCAAAGCACGCCTCTAAGCGGTACCCGAGAGGCTCCCTCGTGATCTTGGCAAAGTCTGAGGCCCTCCAGAAGAGAGCCCCCGAGCCCTGCCCGAGGAGGGCGCCAGGCGCGCTTTCCTATGTGATGGAGGGAGGCTCTCCTTGCACGGGCGCGGATCCTGATGCGATGCTTCCTAAGGTGCCAACCTCCTGAGGCCTTGAGCTAGGAGATGTCTTCTTCTTCTTGGGAACTGCCTCAGGAGGGTTCTCGCCCTTGCTGTTTGGGTCCTCGATCGATGCAGCTTGAAAGGCGCGCTCGAGGGAGCACATCGCATCCTTCTCTTCGCAGGGGACTGTGATGATTCCGCCGCTTCCTGGCATCTTGAGGACATTGTAGCCATGGTGGGTCACCGCCATGAACTTGGCCAGGGCTGGATACCCGAGGATGGCATTTTATGGCAGGCGAATGTGGGCAACGTTGAAGTTGACCAGCTCCGTCCGGAAGTTGTCGTGGGTGCCAAAGGCCACAGGAAGGCGGATCTACCCCAAGGTGCTGGAGGAACCCCCCCCAACGCCCGAAAAGGGCTTGCTGGGTCGGAGCCGTTCCAGTTGTACATGGAGGAGGCTAAAGGCCTCCACCGGGAGCATGTTGAGGCTGGCGCCGCCGTTGATGAGGGTCTTGGGGACGGCCACCTGGCAGGTGGTGGGCGTGCAAAGCATTGGGAGCGCATCCGAGTAGGCGATGTTGACGGGGTGATCGTCTGATTTGAAGGTCAGGTCGGCCTTGGGTGCCGCCCAACCCGGAGGAGCTCCCTGCCGCGTGAGGGCGGCGCCGATCTGGCGGAAGAACGGCTTGACGTGGAGGCCCGAGGGTGGCACCTGCGAGCCACCCAGGAGAGCTGTGATGACCGGGGGCGCCGGCACAACGTTCTGGGTGAGGAAAAGGTTGCGCATCTCCTCCCAGGAGGCCATAGAAGATGTTGGCAGGTGGAGCAGCCAAACGAGCAGGACGCCGGTGAGGGCCATGGGAAACCAGTTGCCCATGACCTTGTCGTCGCCTCCGGACTAGAGGACGGCCTCTTGGTATGCTAGCAGGAAAGCCAGCGGATCCGTCGCACTGTTGTAGCGTGGCGGCATGTCTTGCTTGAACGTGTGCGGCCATTGCACCTGCCGCAAGGCGGGGGCCAAGGCTCAGAGCCCCTTGGCCCCAGCGCTGGCGTCGGCCGCCGGAGTCGAAGGAGCATTGTCCGCCATGAGGGTGAAGTGCGGTGTTGGTGGAGAGCGAGCCGACGGAAGGGAGAGCTCCGGCGCACCCCTACCTCGCGCGCCAAATGTCGGATATCGGGTTCCGGCAAAACCCTTAAGTTTGGAACTCTGGGGTGCGCACGAAGATCTTCTCCCTACCAAAACACGCCCACAACCTCGCCGCGATTCTAAGATAGCACGATGAACAACACAAGAGATACAAGATTTATACAGGTTCAGGCCACCGTTCTATTGTAATACCCTACTCCTGTGTGTGGTGTGGTGGATTGCCTCTTGGGCTGATGATGAACTGTACAGAGGAAGAACAGCCTCGCGAGACATGTTCTTGTGGTGGTGAGGTGTTGGAAATATGCTCCAGAGGCAATAATAAATTAGTTATTATTATTATATTTCCTTGTTCATGATAATCGTTTATTATTCATGCTATAATTGTATTGATAGGAAACTCAAATACATGTGTGGGTACATAGACAACACCATGTCCCAAGTAAGCCTCTAGTTGACTAGTTCGTTGATCAATAGATGGTTACGGTTTCCTGACCATGGACATTGGATGTCTTTGATAACGGGATCACATCATTAGGAGAATGATGTGATGGGCAAGACCCAATCCTAAGCCTAGCACAAAGATCGTGTAGTTCGTATGCTAAAGCTTTTCTAATGTCAAGTATCATTTCCTTAGACCATGAGATTGTGCAACTCCCGGATACTGTAGGAATGCTTTGGGTGTACCAAACGTCACAACATAACTGGGTGGCTATAAAGGTGCACTACGGGTATCTCCGAAAGTGCATGTTGGGTTGGCACAAATCAAGACTGGGATTTGTCACTCCGTGTGACGGAGAGGTATCTCTGGGCCCACTCGGTAGGACATCATCATAATGTGCACAATGTGACCAAGTAGTTGATCACGGGATGATGTGTTACATAACGAGTAAAGAGACTTGCCGGTAACGAGATAGAACAAGGTATCGGGATACCAACGATCGAATCTTGGGCAAGTACTATACCAGTAGACAAAGCGAATTGAATACGAGATTGATTGAATCCTCGACATCGTGGTTCATCCGATGAGATCATCGTGGAACATGTGGGAGCCAACGAGGGTATCCACATCCCGCTGTTGGTTATTGGCCGGAGAGTTGTCTCGGTCATGTCTGCATGGTTCCCGAACCCGTAGGGTCTACACACTTAAGGTTCAGTGATGCTAGGGTTGTAGAGATATTAGTATGCGGTGACCCGAAAGTTTTTCGGAGTCCCAGATGAGATCCTGGATGTCACGAGGAGTTCCGAAATAGTCCGAAGGTAAAGATTTATATATAGGAAGTCCAGTTTAGGCCACCAGGAAAGTTTCGGGGGTCATCGGTATTGTACCGGGACCACCGGAAGGGTCCCGGGGGTCCACCGGGTGGGGCCACCTATCCTGGAGGGCCCCATGGGCTGAAGGGGCGTGGTAACCAGCCCCTGGTGGGCTGGTGCCCCCCTTGGGCCTCTCATGCGCCTAGGGTTAGAAACCCTAAAGGGTGGTGGCGCCTCCACTTGGCTTGGAGGCCAAGCCACCCCTAGGGCAGCCGCCCCCCTCCCTAGATGGGATCTACAAGGGGCCGGCGCCCCCCTAGGCCCCTATATATAGTGGAGGGGAGGGAGGGCAGTCGTACCTGATTCCATGGCGCCTCCCTCCCTCCCGTGATACCTCTTCCTCCCCGCTTGCGCTTGGCGAAGCCCTGCCGGGATCCCGCTACTTCCACCACCACGCCGTCATGCTGCTGGATCTCCATCAACCTCTCCTCCCCTTCCTGGATCAAGAAGGAGGAGATGTCTCTCCCAACCGTATGTGTATTGAACGCAGAGGTGCCGTCTGTTCGGCGCTAGGATCATCGGTGATTTGGATCACGACGAGTACGACTCCATCAACCCCGTTAACTTGAACGCTTCCTCTTAGCGATCTACAAGGGTATGTAGATGCACTCCCCTTCCCCATGTTGCTAGATTACTCCATAGATTGATCTTGGTGATGCGTAGAAAATTTTAAATTTCTGCTACGATCCCCAACAGTGGCATCATGAGCTAGGTCTATGCGTAGTTTCTATGCACGAGTAGAACACAAAGCAGTTGTGGGCGTCGATATTGTCAATTTACTTGTCGTTACTAGTCTTATCTTGATTCGACAGCATCGTGGGATGAAGCGGCCTGGACCGACCTTACACGTACGCTTACGTGAGACAGGTTCCACCGACTGACATGCACTTGTTGCATAAGGTGGCTAGCGGGTGCTAGTCTCTCCCACTTTAGTCGGATCGGATTCGATGAAAAGGGTTCTTATGAAGGGTAAATAGGAATTGACATATCACGTTTTGGTTTTGCGTAGGTAAGAAACATTCTTGCTAGAAACCCATAGCAGCCACGTAAAACATGCAAACAACAATTAGAGGACGTCTAACTTGTTTTTGTAGGGTATGCTATGTGATGTGATATGGCCAAAAGAATGTGATGAATAATATATGTGATGTATGAGACTGATCATGTACTTGTAATAGGAATCATGACTTGCATGTCGATGAGTATGACAACCGGCAGGAGCCATAGGAGTTGTCTTAATTTATTGTATGACCTGTGTGTCAATGAACAACGCCATGTAATTACTTTACTTTATTGATAAACCGTTAGCCATAGTAGAGGAAGTAATAGTTGGCGAGACAACTTCATGGAGACACGATGATGGAGATCATGATGATGGAGATCATGGTGTCATGCTGGTGATGACGATGATCATGGAGCCCCGAAGATGGAGATCAAAAGGAGAAAAATGATATTGGCCATATCATGTCACTTTTGATTGCATTTGATGTTTATCATGTTTATGCATCTTCTTTGCTTAGAACGACGGTAGTAAATAAGACGATCCCTCATTAAAATTTCAAGAAAGTGTTCCCCCTAACTGTGCACCGTTGCAAATGTTCGTTGTTTCGAAGCACCACGTGATGATCGGGTGTGATAGATTCTAACGTTCACATACAACGGGTGTAAGCCAGATTTACACACGCGAAACACTTAGGTTGACTTGACGAGCCTAGCATGTACAGACATGGCCTCGGAACACAAGAGACCGAAAGGTCGAGCATGAGTCATATGGTAGATACGATCAACATGAAGATGTTCACCGATGATGACTAGTCTGTCTCACGTGATGATCGGACACGGCCTAGTTGACTTGTATCATGTAATCACTTAGATGACTAGAGGGATGTCTATCTGAGTGGGAGTTCATAAGATGAACTTAATTATCCTGAACATAGTCAAAAGGTTTTTGCAAATTATGTCGTAGCTCGCGCTTTAGTTCTACTATTTTAGATATGTTCCTAGAGAAAATTCAGTTGAAAGTTGATAGTAGCGATTATGCGGACTAGGTCCGTAAACTGAGGATTGTCCTCGTTGCTTCGTAGGAGTCTTATGTCCTTAATGCACCGCTCGGTGTGCTGAACCTCGAACGTCGTCTGTGGATGTTGTGAACATCTGACATACACGTTTTGATAACTACGTGATAGTTCAGTAATGTTAAACGGTTTAGAGTTGTGGCACCGAAGACGATTTCGAAACATGGCGAAACATATGAGATGTTTCGAGGGCTGAAATTGGGATTTCAGGCTCGTGCCCACGTCAAGAGGTATAAGACCTCCGACGAGTTTCTTAGCATACAAACTAAGGGAGAAAAGCTCAATCGTTGAGCTTGTACTCAGATTGTTTGGGTACAACAATCACTTGAATCGAGTGGGAGTTAATCTTCCAGATGAGATAGTGATGTTTCTCCAAAGTCATTGCCACCAAGCTACTAGAGCTTCATGATGAACTATAACATATCAGGGATAGATATGATGATCCTTGAAATATTCGCGATGTTTGACACCGCGAAAGTAGAAATCAAGAAGGAGCATCAATTGTTGATGGTTAGTGAAACCACTAGTTTCAAGAAGGGCAATGGCAAGAAGGGATACTTCACGAAACGGCAAATCAGCTGCTGCTCTAGTGAAGAAACCCAAGGTTAAACCCAAACCCGAGACTAAGTGCTTCTGTAATAAGGGGAACTGTCACTGGAGCAGAATTACCCTAGATATTTGGTAGATAAAAAGGCAGGCAAGGTCGACAGAAGTATATTGGATATATATTATATTAATGTGTACTCTACTAGTACTCCTACTAGCACCATGGTAATAGATACAAGTTCGGTTGCTAAGTGTTAGTAACTCGAAATAAAAGGCTATGGAATAAACGGAGACTAGCTAAAGGCGAGGTGACGATATGTGTTGGAAGTATTTCCAAGGTTGATGTGATCAAACATCGCACGCTCCCTCTACCATCGGGATCGGTGTTAAACCTAAATAATTGTTATTTGGTGTTTGCGTTGGGCATAGGCATGATTGGATTATGTCTATTGCAATACAGTTATTCATTTAAGGAGAATAATGGTTACTCTGTTTATTTGAATAATACCTTCAATGGTCTTGCACCTAAAATGAATGGTTTATTGAATCTCGATCGTAGTGATACACATGTTCATCCCAAAAGATATAAGATAGTAATTATAGTACCACCTACTTGTGGCACTGCCATGTAAGTCACATTGGTATAAAACGCATGAAGAAGCTCCATGTTGATGGATCTTTGGACTCACTCATTTTATGAAAAGTTTGAGACATGCGAACCATGTCTATCGGTATGTACGCATGAAGAAACTCCATGCAGATGGATCATTTGGACTCACTTGATTTTGAATCACTTGAGACATGCAAATCATACCACATGGGCAAGATGACTAAAAAGCCTCGTTTTTCAGTAAGATGGAACAAGAAAGCAACTTGTTGGAAGTAACACATTTTGATGTGTGCAGTCCAATGAGTGCTGAGGCATGCAGTGGATATCATTATGTTCTTACTTCACAGATGATTTGAGTAGATGCTGAGTATATTTACTTGATGAAACACAAGTCTGAATTATTGAAAGGTTCAAGTAATTTCAAAGTGAAGTTGAAGATCTTCGTGACAAGAGGATAAAATGTCTATGACATGATCGTAGAGATGAATATCTGAGTTGCGAGTTTGGTACACAATTGAGACATTGTGGAATTGTTTGACAACTAACACCGCCTGGAACACCATAGTGTGATGGTGTGTCCGAACATCATATATGCACTCTATTGGATATGGGGCATACCATGATGTCTCTTATCGAATTACCACTAGCGTTTATGGGTTAGGCATTAGAGACAACCACATTCACTTTAAATAGGGCACCACGTAATTCCGTTGAGATGACACCGTACGAACTATGGTTTGAGAAACCTAAGCTGTCGTTTCTTAAAAGTTTGGGGCTGCGATGCTTATGTGAAAAGTTTTAGCCTGATAAGCTCGAACCCAAAGCGGATAAATGCATCTTCATAGGACACCCAAAATAGTTGGGTATACCTCCTGTCTCAGTTCCGGAAGCAAAAGAGATTGTTTCTAGAATTGGGTCCTTTCTCGAGAAAAAGTTTCTCTTGAAAAAATTGAGTGGGAGGATGGTGGAGACATGATGAGGTTATTGAACCATCACTTCAACTAGTGTGTAGCAGGGCACAGGAAGTTGTTCCTATGGCGCCTACACCAATTGAAGTGGAATCTAATGATAGTGATCATGAAACTTCAGATCAAGTCACTACCAAACCTCGTAGGTCGACAAGGATGCATACTACTTCAGAGTGGTACTTAATCCTGTCTAGGAGGTCATGTTGCTAGTCAACAATGAACCTACGAGCTATGGAGAAGCGATGGTGGGCCCGAATTCCAAAAATGGCTCGAGACCATAAAATCCGAGAGATCCATGTGTAAAAACAAAGTATAGACTTTGGAAGAACTACTTGATGGTCGTAAGGCTATTGGGTACAGATGGATTTTAAAAGGAAGACGGACAATGATGGTAAGTATCACCATTAAGAAAGCTCAACTTGTCGTTAGGATGTTTTCAGACAAGTTCAAGGAGTTTACTATGGTCAGGCTTTCTCACTCGTAGCGATGCTAAGAGTCTGTTGGAATTGGATTAGCAGTTACTGCATTATTTATGAAATCTTGCAGATAGGATGTCAAAACATTGTTTCCTCGACATTTTTCTTGAGGAAAGGTTGTATGTGATACAACCAGAAGGTTTTGTCAATCCTGAAAGATGCTAACAAATATGCAAAGCTCCAGCAACCCTTCTAAGGACTAGAGTAAGCAACTCGGAGTTGGAATGTACGCTTTGATGAGATGATCAAAGATTTTGGGTTCGTACAAAGTTTATGAGAAACTTGTATTTCCAAAGAAGTGAGTGGGAGCACTATAGAATTTCTGATGAGTATATGTTGTTGACTATTGTTGATCAGAAATGATGTAGAGTTTCTGGAAAGCATATAGGGTTATTTGAAAAGTGTTTTTCAATAGAAAACCTGGATTAAGCTGCTTGAACATTGAGCCAAGATCTATAAGGATAGATCAAAAACGCCTAATGGTCCTTTCAAATGAGCATATACCTTGACAAGATCTTGAAGGTGTTCAAGATGGATCAGTCAAAGAAGGAGTTCTTGCCTGAGTTGTAAGGTATGAAGTTAAGACTTAAACTCGACCACGGCGGAAGAAAGAGAAAGGACGAATGTCGTCCCCTATGCCTTAGCCATAGGCTCTATACAGTATGCCATGCTTTGTACCGCACCTGATATGTGCCTTGCCACGTGTCTGGCAAGGGAGTACAAGAGTGATCTAGGAATGGATCATTGGACATCGGTCAAAATTGTCCTTGGAGTAATAAGGACATGTTTCTCGATTATGGAGGTGATAAAGAGTTCGGTGTAAAGGGTTACATCGATGCAAGCTTTAACACCTATCCGAATGACTCTAAGTAGCAAACCGGATACATATAGTGGAGCAACCATTTGGAATAGTTCCAAGTGGAGCATGGAAGCAACATTTACAATATGACCTAGAGATTTGCAAAGTACATACGGATCTGAATGTTGCACACCCGTTGACTAAAATCTCTCTCACAAGCAAAACATGATCAAACCCCAGAACACATTGAGTCTTAACCACATGATGATGTGAACTAGTTTATTGACACTAGTAAACTCTTTGGATGTTGGTCACATGGCGATGTGACCTATGAGTGTTAATCACATGGCGATGTGAACTAGATTATTAACTCTAGTGCAAGTGGGAGACTGTTGGAAATATGCTCTAGAGGCAATAATAGATTAGTTATTTTATTATATTTCCTTGTTCATGATAATCGTTTATTATCCATGCTATAATTGTATTGATAGGAAACTCAGATACATGTGTGGGTACATAGACAACACCATGTCCCTAGTAAGCCTCTAGTTGACTAGCTCGTTGATCAATAGATGGTTACGGTTTCCTGACCATGGACATTGGATGTTGTTGATAACGGGATCACATCATTAGGAGAATGATGTGATGGACAAGACCCAATCCTAAGCCTAGCACAAAGATCATGTAGTTCGTATGCTAAAGCTTTTCTAATGTCAAGTATCATTTCCTTAGGCCATGAGATTGTGCAACTCCCAGATACCCTAGGAATGCTTTGGGTGTACCAAACGTCACAACGTAACTGGGTGGCTATAAAGGTGCACTACGGGTATCTCTGAAAGTGTCTGTTGGGTTGGCACGAATCAAGACTAGGATTTGTCACTCCGTGTGACGGAGAGGTATCTCTGGGCCCACTCAGTAGGACATCATCATAATGTGCACAATGTGACCAAGGAGTTGATCACGGGATGATGTGTTACAGAACGAGTAAAGATACTTGCCGGTAACGAGATTGAACAAGGTATTGGGATACCGACGATCGAATCTCGGGCAAGTACTATACCGGTAGAAAAAGGGAATTGAATACGGGATTGATTGAATCCTCGACATCGTGGTTCATCCAATGAGTTCATCGTGGAACATGTGGGAGCCAACAAGGGTATCCAGATCTCGCTGTTGGTTATTGGCCGGAGAGTTGTCTCGGTCATGTCTGCATGGTTCCCGAACCCGTAGGGTCTACACACTTAATGTTCGGTGACGCTAGGGTTGTAGAGATATTAGTATGCGGTGACCCGAAAGTTGTTCGGAGTCACGGATGAGATTCTGGATGTCACGAGGAGTTCCGTAATAGTCCTGAGGTAAAGATTTATATATAGGAAGTACAATTTCGGCCACCGGGAAAGTTTCAGGGGTCATTGGTATTGTACCGGGACCACCGGAGGGGTCCCAGGGTCCACCGGGTGGGGCCACCTATCCCGGAGGGCCCCAATGGGCTGAAGTTGCGTGGGAACCATCCCCTGGTGGGCTGGTGCGCCCCCCTTGGGCCTCCCATGCGCCTAGAGTTAGAAACCCTAAGGGGTGGGGGCGCCTCCACTTGGCTTGGAGGCCAAGCCACCCCTAGGGAAGCCGCCCCCCTCCCTAGATGGGATCTACAAGGGGCCGGTGCCCCACCCCCCCTAGGACCCTATATATAGTGTAGGGGAGGGAGGACAGCCGTACCTGAGTCCCTGGCACCTCCCTCCCTCCCGTGACACCTCTTCCTCCCCGCTTGCGCTTGGCGAAGCCCTGCCGGGATCCCGCTACTTCCACCACCACGCCGTCATGCTGCTGGATCTCCATCAACCTCTCCTCCCCTTGCTGGATCAAGAAGGAGGAGATGTCTCTCCCAACCGTATGTGTGTTGAACGCGGAGGTGCCGTCCGTTCGGCGCTAGGATCATCGGTGATTTGGATCACGACGAGTACGACTCCATCAACCCCGTTCACTTGAACGCTTCCGCTTAGCGATCTACAAGGGTATGTAGATGAACTCCCCTTCCCCTCGTTGCTAGACTACTCCATAGATTGATCTTGGTGATGCGTAGAAAATTTTAAATTTCTACTACGATCCCCAACATGAGGTGTTCTGCTTAGGAAAGATTCGATCGGATCCCCTTCTATTGTGCTGGCTATCTCTATTTATAGAGGCCCTGGTCCTCTTGCCAAAATATTGAGCGGGAAGGAAGCCAACAACGGCCATTTTGAAAGGGGACAGCTAGTACAAGCTATCCTGACTAAAGGTGGTCTTCGACTGCCAAAGGCACTGGTGATGACGCCGTCTTGGGCTCCACGGTGACCCCCGTCCTACCGCTCTGTTGGCCTGGGTCTCATTGCACCGATATGGAAACCTTTGCTTGATGCCTTGGTTCTCCGCGCCTGTGCTTGCCCCCTTTGCACCAAAGAGGAAATGAGGACACTGCACAATTGCGGCGCCCGCCTGGTCTTGATCGTCATGGATTGCGTCATGAGCACCTCGCGAGGTACCCCTTGCCTTGATTTCTCCACCTCCTCGCGAACCTGCCTGGTGAGGCCGCCCCTAAGGAGGCCTTGCGTTGTCCTCCCCACGAGTCTTGGCCCCTCGCGAGGGTCTTGAACTTGGGTTGATAAAGACGGGCCGCATTGGGCCGCTGGTGAGCCACGCTGCAGGCCGCATGCAGGCAAGTCTGGGGACCCCCGTTCCCAGAACGCCGACACAAGAGACTCTTTGTTATTTGGTTGCAGGGTTGTTTGAGAGAGACCTTCTTCATCCTAGGCCTCCCATGGATTGATAAATCTTAGGTCATCCACTTGAGGGAAATTTCCTACTGTCCTACAAACCTCTGCACTTGGAGGCCCAACAAAGTCTACAAGAAAGAAGGTTGTGTAGTAGACATCAGGCCACGCGACCTGCCGCGGGTGCGGCAAACCTAGCGCGGGCGAACGGGGCCACCTCACGTTCACCCGCGACGCGACGGGCTCCTCAAAGTTTAGTGGCAAAGCCTGAGGGGGAGGCCGCTTCTGTGGCCCAACAGACTCCAGGGGCACCGGTCCCTAACGCACACGTGGGGGGTTTGGGGGCTCTAGAGCCCCCTGCCACCCTTGCTGCTGTGGCGGTGCCAGTCAAGGTGCCGGTGCCATCTCCTCCCCGAGCCCTCACGCTGGGGGATCATGGCTCCTCTGCCAGGCCTGGCGCTTTGGAGGAGGCCTACGCCGTGCTGGACCGGCTCCGGAATGATCATCAGGACACCGACCGGTGCGTGGCAACGGGGTGTCTGGGGTCTGATCTCGGGGTGGCTCCAGGCCGACTCGTCCATTAGGGCGCCATGGGGCCAGGATGAGGCCGCTGCCATGGAGGGCAGGAAGGAGGCCGCTTCGGCCACAGTGCCTCGCGCCGCAGCACTGGTCGACGCAACGTCCGCCAAGGAACACTACAGCATGGTGGAGGCTGAGCTGAAGGCTCTTCGCGAAGAGCAAGCCACCCGTGCCCATCAGCTTCAGCAGGAGGAGGAGGAGCTCAAGGCCCGGGAAACTGCACTCGCCGACCGCGATGCCGAGCTGGAGTAGGTAGCCCAGGACAAAGCCGCGGAGCGAAGCCACCTAGGGAAGCTGAAGGAGGAAACGGAGATGGCCCAGGCGTCTCACGCCAAGCTTGTCTCCAAGGAGACGTCCCGGCTGGAGGCCAGTAAGAAGACTCTCGCAACGGCCGAGAAGGCAGCGGCGTCGGGCGCGAAGCCTTCGTCATCGTCAAGCTGAGGTCTCGCACGACACTGCACTCGTTTACCGATAAGGGTACGAGGAACCACTGGAGGCCCCGGATGATGGCCTTGCCCGTCTTCTCACCAGGCTCACCGGGGAACTCGAGGACATTGCCGCCACCGTGGGCTCCATGGTGGAAGGGGAGTGTCGCACACTCTTCCCAGCGACCGCGACGCGTGTTTTCAGCCACCTCCATCTCCGGGACCCAGGCTTCAACCTTTGCGCGCTGCTTGGGCCGCTGGCTCATGAGTCCTGCGACGCTACTGCCGAAGCCGTAAAGGAGCAGGAGGAGGCCCTAGTGTAGAAGTTCCGTTGTGTCGACCCTGAGGCTGCAACGACCAAGGCCGGTGGCGAAGATGACGACGGCGCTGTCGATGATGAGCTCCTAAAGGTAGGTGACAATGGCAATCAAGACTAAAGGCAACGCTTCCCCCGGTTTAGTCCTGCAACATTTACTGTGCCTCGTGGAGGCGTGAGAACTTCTGCTTTGAACTTATGAGACATTATGTTTTGTAATAATTTGCTAGGACTCCGCGATTTCCTTTCCGTGCTTGATTTCCTTCCGTTTGCCTTTAGTGTTCTGATTCTACAAGGCCCGACCCCACGCATACCTCAACAACCGTTGGGGCATCCGGATCACCAGGACGAGACCAAGGGGTGATGGGCTACGTGACCAATGAGGCCCTAGAGTCGCGATGCTCAAGGGTCCCCCTTGACGTTCGAATAGCCCTCACGAGGGAAATGTAAGCAGCGTCTTAGTTAATTCGGAGCCCTCATACCGTTCCTCACCTGCTTTTGCCTGGGAGGGTCGTGAGAGGACCAGGTGCAAGAGACCTGGTAGGGTGGCGTGCATCAGGCCGGACCTGGGTGCAGCCCCCGTTGCCCAGTCCCCTCGCGCGATTCTCCCATTGGGAACGTGGCACAATAGGGGACAGACGGCGAGCTCAGGGGCTCTCCTGAGGTGACTACATCCACTAAGGTGCCCTCGGTTGTTTATTCATCAGAGCGATGCATGATGCCTCCACTCTTGCATGGCATAGTTGCTCCTCGACCGTGTCGTCCGCCAGCGCGGAGCATGGGGCTACCACTAGTGCGTGGGCGGGAGTTCCCTCTAAGGGGAGACTCCGAGGCGTGTACAACCCCGTCCTGGCATGTGGCTTGCACTGAAGGACTAGAGGAGGTGTATATGGGCACCCGAGAACCAGTGGGACTCACGGGGCCCTACCTCAAGGCGTGTTGCGCCTATATTTTTGGTTCGGAATGTTCACGAGGGTCCTGCGAGATGGTCAGGTCACCTGCGCCAAGTGAATCTGAAGAGGATATTGCATGAGAAGGCCAAACACCAATGACCCCAGGAGTTGACGTGAATGGGGCCAGCCCGCCAGACAAAGCTCAGCCTCTGGATTTATTGACGCTGCAGGGACGGACCCAAGCAGAGACGTGGTGCCTAGTCTTCTCATGCATTGATCCTAAAGAAACACAACTGGCGCACGGCTCCCGTGGTGGCGAGGTACCGTGTCGCACGCCCAAACTCATCCGCTCGTGATTAGCTCATGGGAGAACAATGCACCAAGGACCACGGGAGGTGACATACATGGGGGTTGGTCCACATGACAAAGCTCGGCCACTTTGGTTTAGTGACGCTGCAGGGACGGACCCAAGCATAGACATCGCACCAGTCCTTAATCATGAGGCGGTCGAGGGCGTGTTTGCGAGGGCGCATGATATTCATGGTGGAGAAGCACCGGACATGCAGGTGGTAACATAAAACAACTCATGAAAGGGGTAAGGCCAGTTCTGATATATGCACAAAATGATACATGTTGCAGGGTCGGGCCCATATAGCTTGAGGATATTGCAGCCCGAGGGGCACCGTTAATTAAATAAACCAAAAATTCAACTGGCACCGTCCCTAGAGAAGTGTTGAGACAGCCAAAGTTACGTGCTGAGCGGGTCGTTCCTCACGAGTTGTCTCGCTCCTAGGTCTCACAAGTCTTCGGAGGCTCGAGAGGCTTGCGAGGGTCTAGCGCCTCCTCCAATAGGATCATCTGGCGCCTGACCTCGCGATCCGCCTGGCTGCCGTGCATGTAGCGTTGGTGCATGGCGGCCATGTTTAGCAGGCCAAACAGCATGCGAAGATTGCTACATGGGCAGCCCCCAATCCATCCAACACGGGACGGCCATAAGTGCACTTGAGAAGCACCCCTTTTGACGCCCGAGATGTTGACGCAGACGCGCAGCTCACCACTCATGTCCTAGGCGCCAGCTGCAGTGAGTGATGCGGGTCGGTGCTCGCCGCGCATGGCTCATGCCTATTGAAGCTCTCTGCTCGCCTTAGTGATGAACTCCAGAGTGCTTGGTGCTTCGCGCCCTGCGCCCTGCTCACAGAAGCGTGCGTTGAAGCATGCCTCCACATGGTGTACGAACACCTCCCTCGTGACGTTGGTCAGGTTAGAGGCCCTCTAGAGGAGAGTCCCCGAACCCATCTTGAGAGGGGCACCGGGCGCTGATACGTCTTCAACGTATATATAATTTTTTATTGTTCCATGCTATTATGTTATCGTTCTTAGATGTTTTACAATCATTTTATAATAATTTTATATCATTTTTTGGTACTAACCTATTGACATAGTGCCCAATGTCAGTTGCTGTTTTCTGCTTGTTGTTTACATCATAGGAAATCAATACCAAACGGAGTCCAAACGCAGCAAAACTTTCTGTGGATTTTTTCTGGACCAGAAGACACCAGTTGGGCCAAAGAAGTACCAGGTGGGTTGTGCCCACCTTGGTGGCCTCCCGCACCGCCTCTTTGTTCTATAAATGCCCCAATATTCCAGAAACCCTAGGGGATTCGACGAAAATCAATTGCAACCGCCGTAAGTTCCAGAAACACCAGATCCAATCTAGACACCATCACGGAGGGGTTCATCATATCAAATGGTGCCTGTCCGATGATGCATGAGTAGTTCATTGTAGACCTATGATCCCTTATTTAGTAGCTAGATGGCTTCCTCTCTCTCTCTCTCTCTCTCTCTCTCTCTGTCTCTCTCTCTTGATTCTCAATACAATGGTCTCTTGGAGATCCATAAGATGTAAGTCTTTTTGCGGTGTGTTTGTTGGGATCCGATGAACTTTGAGTTTATGATTAGATCTATGTTTTTATCCACGAAAGTTATTTGAGTCTTCTTTGATCTCTGAAATGCATGACTGATTATAGCCTTGTATTTCTTCTCTGATATTTGGGTTTTGTTTGGACAACTTGACCTATTTATTGTGCAATGGGAAGAGGTGCTTTGTGATGGCTTCGATCTTACAGTGCTTGATCCCAGTGACAGAAGGGAAAACGACACGTATATATCGTTGCTATTAAGTATAACAAGATGGGGTTTATTTCTACATAAATAGATCTTGTCTATATCATGTCATCATTCTTATTATATTACTCCGTTTTTCCATGAACTTAATACACCAGATGCATGCTGGATAGTGGTCAATGTGTGGAGCAATAGTAGTAGATGTAGGTAGGAGTCGGTCTATTAATCTTGGACATGATGCCTATATAATGATCATTGCCTGGATATCGTCATGAGTATTTGAAGTTCTATCAATTTCCCAATAGTAATTTGTTTTCCCACCTTTTGCTATTTTTCTCGATAGAAGCCACTAGTGAAATCTATGGCCGCCGGGTCTCTTCTATTTGCCTTCGCGATCTATTTTCATTTGCTTTTATTTTTAGAACTATTAAACCAAAAATACAAAAATACTTTGTTTCACTTTATTTTTTGTGATCTATTTATCCAATCTATTACAACTTTCTCCCGTCCACTTGCCAATTTCTGGTGCCATTATCCGAAAGGGATTGAAAACACCTTTAACGGGTTGCAAGTATTTGTTATTCGTGTGCAGGAGCTGTTTACGTTGTGTTGCATGGTTCTCCTACTCATTCGATAACCTTGGTCTCATCACTGAGGAAAATACCTACCATTGATGTGCTGCATCATCCCTTCCTCTTTGCGGAAATTTCTGGCACCGTTGTCGGGGAGACATCATCAACATCAACCAGGTTCCTAATCACAAATGTCATCTCCTAGCAATGTACATTATTTTCCATTTTCCTCTCGTTTTATTCGCTCTCTTCTCATTCGGTATTTTCCCGTCAGATCTATTTTTGCGTGCAATCTTGTTGACCACCTTTACTCGTTATTGATAGTTCTTCCTCTATTGCATACACTCCCGAGAATGAGGTTCTCAACTTTAAACAAAGGGGAGGGGAGAACTTAAAAGATGCTTGGTATAGGATCTGCAATGCTCATAATAGAGCTATCCGTAAGCAATCTACCATTGTTCTTCTTTGTTTTTATGTGGCCATCGCCACTTGCTATAGACTCGTCCTTGATATGATTACCTGTGGGAATTTCTTGATGTGTCCCTCTCTTGATGCTTTTAATGCTATGGGAAATTTAGTGGGTTCACCACCACTTTGATTAATGAAACAACTTTGACTCTTGAGCATGTTATGGAAAGACTAGATGCTATTGAAAAGAAAATGCTTACCGAAGAACACTTTGAAAACTTAGCTAAGAAGATGCATAATTTTGCTACCAAACTTGGGTTAAAAGCGCGAGAAGTTTTTAAGTTGCTAAAAGAAAAGGGGACCGTAATTCATGAAAGAATTGAAGAAAGCCCATCTCAGATTGATAAACTGGAAGAAATCTTTAGTATTCTAAGTACGACTTTTGCTTCCGCCAAAACTATAGAGAAACCTCCATTAAAAATTGGCAAGATTACTCAAGCCACTAAAAATAAGGTTGCAACTTCCAATAGCAACAGAGAAGATCTTAAGATGATTAGTATTCACCCTAATTTTGTTGAAGTTATAAGAGACCCTTTGTTAAAGAATGAGTTCTTCAAACTTATTCCTAGGAGTATCATCACTAAAAATTTGTATGCTAATCCTTGAGGAATTCCAGGTGTTTGATTGAAGAGTTGGAAAACAAAAAT
This sequence comes from Triticum aestivum, assembly GCF_018294505.1. Lineage (NCBI taxonomy): Eukaryota > Viridiplantae > Streptophyta > Magnoliopsida > Poales > Poaceae > Triticum > Triticum aestivum. The sequence goes on from NC_057798.1 coordinate 347,676,819, forward strand.
TACAACACTTAGATCCATCGCATTATGCCTAGCTAGGGGCGTAAAACGATAGCGCTCGTCGGGAGGCAACCCAACTTGTATCTTTTTGCTTTTTGGTTTTCTTGTTGTTTTAAATAAAATACCCAATTATGGCTCTGATTATACGTGTTTTTGTGGTTTAAATTAGTGTTTGTTCTAATCAAAGCCTTTGGGATGATTTGGGTGAGAGTTGATTTGATCTTGCTGAAAACAGAAACTTTTGCGCTCACGAAAAAATTCGCATTTTTAACAGAAGAGTGCTTTTGAGTTGATTCTTTTTGAAGAATATTAATAAACAAATTTCTCACGTTATCGTAATGTTTCAGAATTTTTGGAGTTACGGAAGTATTCAAAATATCAAGATTGCTACAGACTGTTCTGTTTTTGACAGATTCTATTTTCTTTGCGTTGTGTGCTTGTTTTGATGATTCTATAGTTTTCCTTGAAGAGTTTTTTCCATAGAAAATTTGGAATACAGTACATATAATGCATTAATAAAATATCAATTGGTTTGCAACAATACTTATATTAGTGGTTTGCTTTCTTATACTAATGGATCTCACGAAGGTTTTATTGAGTTTTGTGTGATTGAAGTTTTCAAGTTTTGGGTGATATTACGATGCATGAAGGAATAAGGATTAGCAAAAGGGTAATCTTGCTGATTCCCAAGGCACCCCAAGATAATATTCTAGAAGTATCAAGCAACTAAGCTCGGGGATGCCCTTGAGTGGCATCCCCTCTTTCTTCTAACGATCATTGGTATTTTACTTGGATCCATATTTTTATTCGTCACATATTATGAGTTTTGCTTGGAGCGTCTTGTATGATATGAGTCTTTGCTTGTTTTGCTTTATGTTTTAAGTCATCTATCCTTGCTGGACACACCTTTTTGAGTGAGCCAAAAATTATGCTATGCTTGCTCCTATGCTTCACTTGATTTTTTAGAGCCTTGGAATTGCTCTAGTGCTTCACTTATATCTTTTTGAGCACAGTGTGCTTTGTATTTTTGAAGAAATGCTCTCATGCTTCACTTAGATTTATTTGGGAGTTAGTAAAATTTTTAAGAAATTCTCTCTTGCTTCACTTAGATTATTTTGAGAGAAAGAAATACTATGCTCATGATCTTCACTTATATTTGTTTGAGCTTGTTAAAAGCAACATATGAAATTAGTCCCAAAGTGATAGATATCCAAGGAGGATATAATAAAAACTTTCATGGAGATCATTGGACAAAATAAACTCGGTTCTTTGTAATGGTTTCGAGATATGATGATATGATATGTGAGTCGTGTTGATCAGTAATTATGCTTTAGTAGGAATATTAGTGTTAAGGTTTGTGATTCCCTATGCTAGAACGAAAGTCAATAGTTATGCAATGAGATTACATCCTACTTGTGGTGCATTATTCGGTGTTAGTTATCCTTAATGCTCGCTTATGAGATTTTTCATTTCTCGGTTGGACGCTTCTCAATCTTTTTGCTAGCCATCATTTGCACCGAGTATGATCACTACTTGTGCATTCAGAACCCTTTAAACCAGTTTTGCCATATGAGTCCAGAATACCTACCTATATGCGGTATTTATGTGCCGTTCTAAGCAAATTTGTATGTGCCATCTCTAGTTTTCAAAATAAATTTCTCTTTTGTGTGCTCATACCGCTCGCGAGGCGTTGAGGGGTGGTCGATATTTTCCATGCTAGATGTGTTCTTCTCACGATGAGCGTCTATTCACTTGTCATTGCATGGGAGTACGACAAAGGTATTAGGGATGCCCAGTCATCAAAGGAAAATGAATTTACTTTATGTTGTCAAATAATAAATTCCTTGGAAAGTGTTAGTATGGAGGGCACCCATGGATAAGGTTAGCCATAGAAAGTGAAAGTATGGTGGAAAAAGGAATAAACTATATTTTCTGTTTGGGAATCGCTTATGATATATAGAGCATGGAAAGTGTTGGGAACTCTAAGTCATTTTTGTTGGTGGGAAAAGTAAGCCTCCCAAAATATTTTTATCTCTCAATTTTTGCTTTGAGCTCTGGCACCTCTATAAATCCCTACTTCCCTCCGTGAAGGGCCTTTCTTTTACTTTATGCAATTTTTATTTTTTACTTGAGTCTCCATCTTATCTTATAAAGCACCAACTAAGGGGCACTATGATCATACTTGAGCATTGGATATAGCTAGTATTCAAGTGTGTTTCATGAATGGATCAATTATTTAGCATAATGGGCTAGGGATAACTTGCTTTAGCGTTGATATTTTGAAAGACATGGTTGCTTGTTGATATGCTTGAGTTTTAAAGTCTTCATGTCAAAACTAGACTATTGCTTTCAACCATATAAAAGTCCAAATGTCCATGCTACAAAGAAAAGAATACGTGATGAACATGTTAGGCAGAATTCCACATCAAAATTTTGTTTTTATCATTTACCTACTCGAGGAAGAGCAGTAATTAAGCTTGGGGATGCTGATACGTCTCCAATGTATCTATAATTTTTGATTGTTGCATGCTATTATATTATCATTCTAGGATGTTTTACAATCATTTCATAATGATTTTATATCATTTTTGGTACTAACCTATTGACATAGTGCCTAGTGCTAGTTGTTTTTTTCTACTTGTTTTTGACATCACAGGAAATCAATACCTAATGGAGTCCAAACACAGCCAAACTTTTTGTGGATTGTTTCTAGACCAGAAGACACCTGTTGGGCCAAAGAAGTACCATGTGGGTTGTGCCCACCTCGGTGGCTCCCGCACCGCCTCTTTGCTCTATAAATACCCCAATATTTCAGAAACTATAGGGGAGTCGACGAAAATCAATTCCAGCCGCCACAAGTTTCAGAACCACCAGATCCAATCTAAACACCACCACGGAGGGGTTCATCATCCTCATTGGTGCCTCTCCGATGATGCGTGAGTAGTTCATTGTTGACCTATGGGTCCGTAGTTAGTATCTAGATGACTTCCTCTCTCACGTTTGATTCTAAATACAATGGTCTCTTGGAGATCCATATGATGTAACTCTTTTTGCTGTGTGTTTTTTGGGATCCGATGAACTTTGAGTTTATGATCAGATCTATGTTTTTATCCATGAAAGTTATTTGAGTCTTCTTTGACCTCTTATATGCATGATTGCTTATAGCCTCGTATTCTTCTCCGATATTTGGGTTTTGTTTGGCCAACTTGATCTATTTATCTTGCAATAGGAAGAGGTGCTTTGTGATGGGTTCGATTTTACAGTGCTTGATCTTACAGTCCTCAGCAATGAGCTGCTGCCACTCCAAGGCTTGCTTTTGGACCTTCTGCTTGACGGGTCAGGCATGTGGGTAGAGAGCAAGGTGGTGCTCGATTACCTCCCTGGGAACACCAGGGATATCAGATGGTTGCCAGGCAAACACATCGAAGTCGCCCACAGGAAGGCAATGAGCACGCTTTCCTATTTGTCATCGAGGGTGGCACAGGTAGTAAAAGTACCATCAACGCCACCCAGCACTGCCGGGACCTTTCTCACATGGGGTGCAGCAGCCTTGGACCTCTTGCTATCAGAACTCTCTGGCAAGTCATCAACAGGCGCAACATACTCCGTAGAGGTACGCTTCCTGGATTCCTTGCTGCTGTCCCTACTAGCCTTCTTCTTTCCCTTGATTTCCTTGGTGGGAACTGCGGCTTCAACAGTCTCTGCCGTGGCTGTGTCCTGGTACATCTTATCCATGCAAATAATTGCATCCTTCTCGTCTGACGGAATGGAAATGATGCCCACCGGCCTTGGGATCTTCAAGGTGTTGTAGGCATAGTGTGATGCTGCCATGAATTTGGCCAGAGCTAGGCGTCCAATGATTCTGTTATAAGGCAGGGGGAGGTCGACCACATCAAATACAACCTTCTTAGTCCGGTAATTCAACTCTCCCCTGAATTTCACTAGCAACATGATCTTTCCCTTAGGACGACTCCTGCCGGGGTTGATTGCTTGAAACGTGCCCGTGACCTTGAGCTCTTCCTCTGCTATCTGAAGTTTGTTGATCACCTTTGGGGAAATTAGATTCAACTCGGCCCTTCCATCAACCAACATCTTTGTGACTTTGAGGTTGCAGATTGTTTGTGAGACCAACAACAGCAAGCACCTTACCACGGTGGTGTGGTTGGGGTGGTCCTCTTCGTCAAAGATGATGGGCATGCGTGACCACTTGAGTGGCTTCCGAGATTCTGTCGCTGGCTCCACGACATTAACTTCACGCACCCACTGTGTAAGTGGGCGGTGAGAGGAGTGCAGAGATGCACCCCCGTCAATGCACAGGGCGTCAGTGGCCTTCTGGAATTCCTGCTCACTGGTTTCCTCTTCATCCCCTTCATCACTTTCACCATTGCAGTCTTCCTTCTCGCGACCCTGGTGGGTTTTCCTTGGTTCCGAGGAGGCTTGCTGGGGCGATTTGCTTCACCGCCTCGGCCCTTCCTGCCAGCGCCATTCTGACCTTTTTACTTATCACGCTTCTCATCCTCAGCCCTCTGCTTCTTGACGAGTTGTTTAACCTGATGGCACTCCTGGAGATGGCCCTTCGTCCGATGAATCTTGTAGTATGGCCCATCACCTTTCCCTACCTTCTCGGTAGCCGCAGCCTCCCGACAATCAGAGCATGCCGAAACTTCCTTGCCTGGGGCGTCGGTCTTGGCCTTCTTGCCAGTACTAGGAGTGCACCATCCCTCAACGGTCATCACTTCCTTATCATTGCGCCTTTTGTTCCGCTTCTTGTTCTTCTTCTTCTGACTGGTGACCTTGTTGTTATCCTCTGAGTCAACGTCGACACCATCTTCTTCTCCAGGGAGCTTCCTCCCCTCCTCCACCCGAGCACACTTGTCCACCAAAGTGTAAACCTCCTTCAGAGTCTTGGGCAATCGAATGTTCATCTTGGAACGTAACTGATGGTTGCGCATGTTGGACTGGAACGCAACTATGACAGTTGTCGGGTGAATGTCTGGAATATTTGTGTGGACTCGGCTAAACCTCTACATGTACTTCCGTAGAGTCTCTCCTTCTTTCTGCTGGAGAAGCTGCATGTCATTGGGCCGCCCTGGTTCTTGTTGGCCGCTAGTGAGGTGCCAATGAACTCATGTCACAGGTCAGCCAAGGTCAAAATGGAGTGCCAAAGGGAAGTAGTTGGCGAACACCTTCTCATTTGTTCCACCGGCACAATGAACAGTGATGGTGTAGATGCTCAAGAACTCTGTCAGGTTTAGCCTCCCATCATACTTCTCTGGTATCTCTGGCTTGAACATGGGGGTGGAAGGCCAACGGACTTGTCGTAGCTCTTAAGTGAAGGTGGGGCACCCAAACTCGAAGGGCAGGTGCTAGCCCCTGCCGAGTACGAGATCATCGATGTTGGGACCGTCACGCCAATCGGACTGGCGGAGGGTGTCATGGCATCACTCGATGGTGACGCGCGCCTTCCCTCTGCTGTCCTCCAGGGCTTGCCGTTGGTCTCAATGTGCTCAAGAGTCAAATGAGGCCATCAAGACATCGTCGGGTTCTTGGTTACGCGGCTCGCGTGCTGGTTACTGCGGTGGGGATTGCACCATGGGGGTGGCCCCTTCAGTACGGCCAGTAGTGCGGGCTGTTGTTGTTGCCTGGGGAGGTCATGGCGGGCCAGCTCGCTGTGATCCTCCCACCTCGGTGATACCAATCAGCCTTTCGATGGTGGCTTACCATTCATCCATCTGATTGGCTGTCGGCGGAAATCACAACAACAGTTGGGCCCGCGCCACGGCCTCCGAGGTGGTGCTTGGCATAGGTGATGACGATGTAGATCGTAGCGTCGCTCGGCTCCTGATGGTGCCGGTAGCGACCGTGTTGTTCCCTTGTTGTTGCGAACCAGCCGCTTGGACGGCATGGTGACGAGGTGGAGGCGCTCGAGGGCCAACGGCTCCATTGGGCACAATAGTTGCGTCAGCCCATTCTAGGGGTGGTGTATGCCCTGCGATCGCGCCCGCAGTGGGAGCGGCCAGAGAGTTGCGGTTCGCCCTAGAATGAGCGCCACCACTGCGGTTGTGCCCTTCTGCTGGGTGGAGTGGTGTAGATGGAATAATCTCTCCACACGTACCTTGAGGAGCTTGGTCGCTGGGATGTTGTTCATGTTGTTCTTCCTTGGTGCCTTCCGCTCCTACTCTGGCCATGGGGCAGGCGGTAACTATGTCGCCTGCGTCGATCACGTCCCCTGCAGTGTCCACATCTCCATGTTTCCCTGCTAATCTGGAAATGGTTTTTGATTAACCGGTTAAATTGGTTTGGTTTTCTGTTATGGGTTTAATTGGTTCGAGTTGATATGGGCCAAGCCAACTAACAGTTGGGTCTGGTTTGGTTTGATGGTGGAAGGAGTTAGGTATGGTTGGGTCTGTGCCTAAAATATTCAGTTCCCAATAGTTTATAACTATGGTCAAAAACCAGTTCTGTAGATTGGTTGCGTGGAAACAATGAAGTTGATTTTAAAAGCTTGGGCCTGTTAGTTTCGTCTCGTCCGCTCGTCGACGGCGCCAGTGTGCTGCTGCTTCTTCAAACTAGCACTTGGGTGAGTTGGCAGGTGCAACCATGCGCGGTGGGTAACTGATCTCAAACCATAAGCTAAAACCATGGTTCATGTCAAATAGTTTAGTTCGGTTTGGGTGGAGTTCGTAAATAGTTTAATTTGGGTTGGGTGCTAATCCACAATTAGGTGGGTCAGTTTGGTTTTGGTTGCTGAAATTACCCATGTGGGTCCAGTTTAGATACGGTTCAGTGCTTCAACCGTTGCCAGGTTTATTCCATGAAGTCCCCGGGATGTCGGCAGTCCCGGGTGGAGGGGCCTTCGAGGTGGACAGGTGAGCTGCAGCACCGGGCTTCTTCTTGGGCGCCATAGTTGATTGAGCCGTCGATGATGAAGATGACGTGCTGCTTATTCTCTCTAGATTCACGCAACTGATCCCCCTACCTTGCACGCCAAAGATGTTGTGGGAAACCATGGCCACCTACGGGGCCATGAGCCCCTTTTGGTTTGGTGGGGGGATGGGCACGTTGCACAATGAGCGGAGAAGCTTAACACAGCATGGGAGAGATCACATGGGCATTTTTATCCAGGTTAGGGCCGCCGCGAGGCATAAAACCCTACTCCTACTTTGGTGGATTGATGGTGTGTAATGGTGGAGCATGCGGTGCTATTGCCCGGCATGGTTGCCTCGGGGCAAGAGCGGCTACGCGCGTATAAATGTGTGAGGATCTGAATCCTTTCTATGGTTGCCATGGGCCTCCTTTTATAGATAAAGGGGTCACCACAGTGGCAAATCTGTCTTTTGCACACTGATTAGATAGCAAATAGTGTTATCATACCTAACTCTGCAGGCGGACAGAGCACATTAAATGCGCCGCTCAGTGTCACATCATAGTGCGCCCGGCAAGGCTTTTGCCAGCTTCGCTCTTCCTTGTTCAATATGTCCCAGGACGGGTGTCATATGGAGGTGTTTTGTGTAGGATGTGGCTGCCATGCGGCAGGAAGCAGCCACTTAGTCACTTAGGTGCTTGACAGCGCACCGATCGATGACTTGCGTTGCTGTGAGGTGGTGCGGTGGAGTGGTTTGCCTCTACAAGTCCCGGCAGGCCTGTCGGGACGATTTGCAGGCTTGTTTCCGAGGCAACCCCGACCTCGCCAGGCTCGCCTGCCCGGCAAGGGAGGTTTTTCCCTTAGTGATATCTTGCATCTCTGGCTTAACTTGTTCTTCTCAACCAGCTCTCCGATTCTTCAAAGAGTTGATCCCTTCATGCTCGTTCTGATGTTGGTGCTGCTATCTTGTTCTAGGGCCTACACATTCTGGGCAACGGATCCAACGTTTGTGTCAACGCTAATGGATGTATGATAGCACCACCTATCGGAACCACGCCAAAAATCTCTGTGTATTCATTGCGTTTGCACACTCCAATCCCATCCCTTTACTTTCTTGCAATTAGCATGTTTACTCTTTCCGCTGCATATACTCTTTGTCATGCTTGCTTGAAACTTGCACTAAAACTCCAACTTAACTTGAGGAACTTAAAAATTGCCACTTTTACTTGTTGAGGGTCTAATCACCCCACTCTAGACCCCTCTTCTCAACCCTTTCATCTGGTGATAGCCTGAGAAGGCGTCCAGGAAGCATAGCAAATCACACCCAGCGGTGGAGTCCATGATCTGGTCAGTCCATGTGACGGGAAAGGGGTCCATGGGACAAGCCTTGTTGAGGTTGGTGAAGTTGACGCACATGCACTTGGTGCCATTTGCGTTGGGGGACGACGATAGGGTTAGCGATCCAGTCAGGGTGGAGCACTTCGTAGAGGATTCCTGCCTCTTGTAGCATCTCAACCTCCTATACAATGAACTCTTGATTCTTGTGCACTTGGCATTGTATATTTTGCTTCACAGGCCATGTGTTGGGCCACATGGCTAAGAGGTGCTCGATCACCTACCTCAGTAAAACTGGACATGTCTGATGATGTCCAGGCAAACATATCATCATTTGCTCGGAGGAAGGCGATGAACGAGCCTTCCTATTAGGGGAAGAGGCCGACCCCGATGGTGAGGGAGGGGCCCGAGCCACTGTCTTCCAGTGACACCTTCTTTGTCTACAAGTGGACCTGCGGTAACTATGGCTTCTTCACGGGGGCGGGCTCAGTAGGCCTGCCTTGTCTTCGTCTTTGGGGTACATGATACATCTCTGCCATATCTAGTTTTCAAACTCTTTTCCTCTTGTTTTGGAATCTAATTTGCATGATTTGAATGAAACTAACCCAGGACTAACATTGTTTCCGGCAGAACTACCATGGTGTTGTTTTTGTGCAGAAATAATGGTTCTCGGAATGGAACGAAACATTGCGAGGATTTTTTATATCAATAAAGAGAATTTCTGGAGCCAAGAGCCACCTGAGGGGGGCACCTTGGTGGGCACAACCCACCAGGGCATGCCTGCCCCCAGGCGCGCCCAGGTGGGTGGTCTCCACCTGGTGGCCCCGATGACCCTGAAACCAACACTAAAATCACATTTTTTAGAAAAAATAAGGGAGATAGAATTATCAGGTTTCACGAGAAGGAGCTGCCGCCGTCTCCTGTACTTCATCGGGAGGCCAGATCTGGAGTCCGTTTGGGGCTCCACAGGAGGGGATCTTTGATCTTCGTCATCACCAACACATCTCCATCACCAATTCCATGATGCTCCCCACCAGGAGTGAGTAATTGCTTCATAGGCTCGCTGGTCGGTGACGAGTTGGATGAGATTCATCATGTAATCTAGTTAGTTTTGTTAGGGCCTGATCCCTAGTATCCACTATGTTCTGAGATTGATGTTGATATGACTTTACCATGCTTAATGCTTATCACTTTGGGCCCAGGTGCCATGATTTCAGATCTAAACTGTTTATGTTATCACCATTATATCCATGTTCTAGAACTTATCTTGCAAGTTATAGTCACCTACTTCGCGTTATGATCTGGCAACCCTGGAGTGACAATAGTCGGGACCATTCCCGGTGATGACCGTAGTTTGAGCAGTCCATGTATTCATTGTGTGATAATGCTTTGTTCCGGTTCTCTATTAAAAGTATACCTTAATATCCCTTAGTTTCCAATAGGACCCCGCTGCCACGGGAGGGTAGGACAAAAGATGTCATGCAAGTTCTTTCCATAAGCACGTATGATTATTTACGGAATAAATGCCTACATTATATTTATGAACTGGAGCTAGTGCCGAATCGCCTTAGGTTATGCCTGTCTCATGATGAATATCATCCAATGAATCAGCGATCCAATGCCTACGAATTTACCTTATATTGTTCTTGCTAAGTTATTACTGTTGCTACTACTATCATTACTACTACAAAATCACTGCTACCACTGTTACCGTTACTATTGCTACTGCTACTATCATCGAAACTATAATATTACTGTGCTACTAATCACTTTTCTGCAGATAATTAATCTCCAGGTGGGGTTGAATTAACATCTCAGGTGCTAATACTTTCAAATATTCTTTGGCTCCCCTTGTGTAGAATCTATAAATTTGGGTTGAATGCTCTACCCTCGAAAACTGTTGCGATCCCTATACTTGTGGGTTATCAAGATCTTTTTCTGGTACCGTTGCCGTGGAGCATAGCTATATTTGTTGAGTCACTTGGTATTATTATCATATTATCACTATGAAGCATCTGAAGGATGCGAAGACTAAGATTTTTCCCTCAAAGACGAGGGGAGGTAAGGAACTGCCATCTAGCTCCGATTTAGATTCACCTTCTGTTATAAGTAAACTTGAAACACCACAACATGCTATTAATTCTGATATGTCGCAAGTTATTGATGATGCTACTTCTGTTATGAATGCTACTCATGATGATTGTAGTACCTTGCTTGACGATGATGTGCTACTAGGTGAATTTCTTGATGAATAGATTTGTAGAGTAAGACAGCATGATATTGTTGAATCTGATGATGAACTTGAAACTGAAAATCCTAAAACACCTAGTAGAACTATTCCTCCTAGATATGAATTGCCAAAGATACCGGAAGGTTATACTATGAGTGAGGAGGCAACTAGAGATATTCTTTCTTGTAAGGATAGAGATGATCTAGAGAAATTATTATGCAAGTATAAAGCAAGATCTCTGAATGCTGAAATGAAATGTGATCCTGAGTTTGCTACTTCACCTATCTTTACGGATGATAAGGATTATGAATTATCTGTCGACCCAGAGTTAATTACTTTGGTTGAATCTGATCCTTTCCATGGTTATGAAACTGAAACTATTGTGGCACATCTTACTAAGTTGAATGATATAGCCACCCTTTTTTGCTCATGATGAGAAGATTCACTGTTACTATATCATCAAGTTATTTCCATTCTCATTAAAGGGTGATGCTAAAGCTTGGTACAATACTCTTGCCCCTGGTTGTGTGTGTAGTCCTCAGGATATGATTTATTACTTCTTTGAAAAATATTTCCCTGCTCATAAGAAACAAGCTGCCTTGTAGGAAATATTTAACTTTGCGCAAATTGAAGAACAGAGTCTCCCACAAGCTTGGGGAGGGTTCTCCAATTGCTTAATGCTTTGCCTAATCATCCTCTTAAGAAAATTTAAATACTTGATATCTTCTATAATGGACTAACCGATGCTTCTAGGGATTTCCTAGATAGTTGTGCTAGTTGTGTTTTCTGGGAACGAACTATTGGGCAAGCTGAAAAATTATTAAATAACATATTGAAAAATTATGATGATTGGACTCCTCCCGAGACCCCTATTAAACTCACTCCGAAGAAGAGGGGTATCATATATCTCAGTCCTGAAGATATGCAACAGGCAAAGAAATCTATGAAGGAAAAAAGTATTAAAGCAGAGGATGTTAAAAATTTACCATCTATCAAAGAAATACATGGGCTTGAAGCACCACCACCATCTTTAATAAATTTGATGATAGTGATGATCCTCATAATAAACATCCTAGTCCATGCCTTTATGAGTTTGATAATTAAATTAGAAAGCAAGATCACTTCAATGCAAATGTTATGAAACAGTTGCAATACAACTCTGATATGATTGCTCGCTTAAGTGACTTGTTATTTAGAATCTCAAATGATGTTAGAGGTGTAGGAAAGCATGCCCCTATGGTTCAAACTCAATTATCACAAGTTGCTAAATCTCAAAGAGAGTTGCTTGATGAAATGAACAATAATAGAAGAGACTTTGCTGTTAGAGTAGCAACTAGAGGAGGTAAAATGACTCAGGAACCACTTTATCCCGAGGGACACCCAAAGAGAATTGAACAAGACTCTTAAATAATAACACCGATGCACCTAGTCCTTCTAAAAGGAAAAAGAAGAAGAAAAACAATACGACTTTGCATGCCTCTAGTGAACCTGAAATAGAAAAACCTCCTGATAATGATAATGAAGTTTCGATCTCTGATGCTGAAACTCAATCTGGGAATGAACATTCACCTTTTGATAATGAAAAAATGTAATGATGAGGTTCATGAAGACACTCAACCCAATGATAAAGAACCAGACAATGATGTTGAGATAGAACCAACGGTTGATCTTACTAACCCACAACCCAAGAATAAAAGATATGATAAAAGAGACTTTGTTCCTAGAAAAAAATCATAAGGAAAGAGAACCATGGGTTTGAAAACCTATGCCCTTTCCACCTAAGTCAACTAAAAAGAAAGATTATGCAGAATTTGAATGCTTTGCTGAAATGCTGGGGCCAGTCTTTTTGCGAACTCGCTTGACTGATATCTTAAAAATGCTACCGTATGCAAAGTATATGAAAGACATCATCACCAATAAGTAAAAAATACCGGAAGCTGAGATCTCCATTATGCTTGCTAATTACACTTTTAAAGATGGAGTACCTAAAAAACTTGGAGATCCGGGAATACAAACTATACCTTGCTCCATCAAAAGAAACTATGTGAAAACTGCTTTATGTGATTTGGGAGCTGGTGTTAGTGTTATGCGTTTCTCTTTCTATAAAAGACTTGATTTGAATAAATTCACACCTACTGAAATATCTTTGCAAATGGCTAACAAATCAACAGCCGTACCTATCGGTATTTGTGAGGATGTGCCCGTTGTTGTTGCTACTGTTACTATTTTGACTGACTTTGTTATACTTGAGATGCCCGAGGACAGCAACATGCCGATTATTCTTGGTAGACCCTTCTTGTATACTGTAGGGGCTGCTATGGATTGCAATAAAAGCAAGGTCATTTTTCATATCAATGGTAATGAGCATACGGTGCACTTTCCGAAGAAACAATTCCAAGTGAATTCTATTAATGTTATTGAAAAATCCCTGACAATCACTATTGGAAGTTTTCAGCTACCTCTACCTACTGTTAAAAAGAAATATGAAATTCTTATTGTTGGGGACATTCATGTCCCCATTGAAGTAACTTAGTGATTTACAAAAGTTATTTGGTTTCATGCTAATCGAAAGTGGTTGTTAATAAGACTTGATCAACCTTATTAATGGATCATTTTTGTGAGGTATGAAGTTGAAATTTAGTGAGCACTACCTTCTATCCCTACCTTTTGTTTTCCGTTTTTCTTAGCTAAATAAAATGAAATTCCATGCTTTGTTTATTTTCTGAGTTTTCTGTGCAATAAAAATTGGCCAAAAATAAATAAAAGTTCTCAGAATGCCCTGAAAATTTAATACGATTTTTTTCTGAATATGTATGAATTTCTGGGGAAAATAATATTAGAGGTAGGTGCACCAGGTTGGCACAACCCGCCTGGCCGCACCAGGATACCCAGCGTGCTCTGGTGGGTTGTGGTCCCCACGTGGGCCCCTCACTTACTTCTTCTTCCTACATCACTCCATTCACCCAGAAAAAAATCACCATTGCTATCTCTCTCGCGTTCTAGCTCCCAAAACCACGGATTTTGATCTCTTTGATCGAAGCTCCGTTTCCGAAACTGTTTCAGGGATTTGTTCCTTGGTATGTGACTCCTCCATGTGTCCAATTACTTCTTATTTTAGTGGTTTATATTTTGAATAATTAGCTACTCTTGGTGCTGCTGTAGATGAGCTTGCATGTTGAATTCTTAGAATTCTAAGTAGTTTAAATGCTTGCTATGGCCTCTATACATCCCTATGAGTAGTTGCTATCATTCTTATGAAGTTTTGTTAACAAATTTTTATGACAATTTTTTTTCAAAAAATTGTACGCGAACATTATGAATTTCTTTGGAAGGAGTTCTTTGAGGAGGAGCTTCTCGGAGGCATCTTCTAGCAGCAGCTCAAATCATCTGTCTTATGTTGAACCAAGTGAAAGTTCCATTCGAAGTGCCACCACCAAAACATGCTTATGGCCATGCAACGATTATATGGTGAGCGTGGGCATTATGGAGGAATTTGACCAATATGTTCACAATGCCGATCTCGGTCCCTACATTTCAGATAAGTGCGACCAACACCTCATCCTCACTGAATCATTTGTCTAAGGGTTTAAATTCCATCCCCGTGATTCTAGGGTGTCATTTAAACTATATGAAAATCCATTTACCGTTTCTGTAGAAAGGTTTACTCACCTCTGCAATATCCCATTCTAGGGTTCGCTCGATGAGCCACCGAGGTCTGAGTTTGAAATAGTTTTTACTAGTCTTTGCTATGGTGAAACCAGGGGAGTAACGCAAGGTAGAATAAAGAGTGTTCATTTTCCTATAACTCAGTACTTCACATTATTTAATGGAAAATGTATTGTAGGCAAGCAAGATTGTAGTACACTTTGTGCTCTCGATCTAAGACTCATACACACCACTCTCTATGGTGATAGAAGTTATAATCTTCGAGCGATTGTTGCATGTAGGTTACAGCATAACGCTGGTAGTGGATATTTTTATGGTGGTATTTATGCCACACGCTTTGCGAGAGGACTGGATGTTTCAACTTTGCCCTATGATCCTATTTTACCCATGCAGTACCTAGACTTTGATGCTATGAAACATCATAACATTCGGAGGGGTGATCCCCATAATTTCACTTATAATTTGACATTTAACAAGGACTCTGTGGTTGACACATATTTGCCTCCACCTTCTCTCTTTAATGTCCATAACAGGAAAACATATAAATGTTCTTCAGAGCGAAGCCCGAGCTCATAACGTAGCGGTTGTGGCTGCATGGTAGGCTAAGGCGTCCGCACAGAGAGCCTCCGTGAGCTACCATTCCGACCATTACGCAGGCTACTGACTGATTAACAAGTTAGGCCAAAAGCCTAAGCTTGGGGGAGTACGTATTTCCACCGACATTACATTCATATTCACACATTTCATTCCAGTTTCTGGTGTCCACACTTTTTCATTGTATCATCCATGTTAAATTTATTTTCTCGCTTTCTTCTTGTGTGTTTGAATTTTTTTGAGAAAATCCAAAAATATGTTTCTTGCTTCTTTTTTATTTTTCTTCCTAGTTTAAATTGTAGTAGCACTAACAATAAAAGCCAAAAATATTTCCTTGTTCTTCTTTTACTTGTTGGGAGCTTTCCTCGTGTAAATAGTTTTTCTCATTTTTCCTTTTCTCTTTTCATTTGCTTGTTTACGAAAACCCAAACTCCAAAAATATTTTATTGTGTTTCTCTGAATTTCTTTTCTTTCTATTGAGTCATACCGAGGAGAAGACCACGATGAAAATGTTGAGTGGTTCTCATTTGCATTATTATTGATCTAATAAAGATCCCATAGTACCTTGTCTTCTCCTTTTAAATAAAATGTTTACAGATTCCAGCTTAGTCCACGGCATTCTTGCACTATTATTATTTTCAAATCGGTCGGTCGTGCAACTGAAAGGCAATAATGACGATATTAGATGAACTGGCCCTGGCAGAGAGAAACGGATATGAACTCTACTTGTTCTGTTTTTGTAAATATGTTTAACCTAGTATCCATGATTCAGCCTATTATTATCAAACATGTTTGCAATCACAATTAGATATTATAGTTTCTCATGCCATGAATAAGTTTCTAGGAGTGAATAATGACTTATCTCGGATATCAACATTGTGTTAAAATGATTGTGATGTAGAATGATGATATGGTATCCTCCTCTGAATGTTCGAGTGGCGTGACTTGGCACATGTTCATGCATGTAGTTGAATCAAAACCAACATAGCCTCTATGATATTTATGTTCATGGTGTTCATATCCTACTCATGCTAGTATCCAATGTTACTTATGCATAATGCATGTTCATGACCGTTGTTGCTCTGTAGTTGCCCGCTTCTCAACCTATTGCTAGCCTTTGCCTGTACTAAGTGGGAACTCTGCTTGTACATCAAAAACCTGAAACCTATGTTATTCCAGATGAGTCCACCATACCTACCTATATGCGGTATTACCTTGCCATCCTAAGTAAATTTGCATGTGCCATCTCTAAAACTTCAAATAAATATCCTTTTTGTGTGCCTGGATCGTTCATGGAACGACAGGAGGTAGTCGGTATCTTCCATGCTAAGAGAGTTATTCTCAGGTCGAGTGTTTATTCACTCGCCATCGCACAAGAAAAGGGCGGTAATAGGGATGCGCAGTCCCGCATTGCAAAAAGAACCGATCTCTCAAATAATCAAAGAAAAACTCCCCACAGAGTCATAACCTTTACCTTTCCACTTGGGAACTGCCAGTAGCATGCTTAGCATGGGAGATGTTGATAACTTATGGTCGTGAAGTAAATGAGAAGGGTGCATGTCTCAAGATTTCATTTACCTCTATTTTAAAAACTTGAGCTCTAGCACCTCTGCAAATCACTGCTTCCCTCTGCGAAGGGACTATCTATTTCCTTTTATGTTGTGTCATCACCTTCCCAAATAAGCGTCAGAACCTGAGAGCACTACTGTCATGTTGATGCACTATGTGTAGATAATGTTGGGTGCCTCATGACTGGATCTTTTCTACCATGAATTACAATGTTTGGTCCCTGCTTGAACTTTGGGGGTGCTCTGCATTTAAGTTTTGCGGTCTCAGAAAGGACTAGTGAGATACCACTATTTTCATATAATATCATGGTTGTTTTGGCAACATGTTGCTGTTTGAGATATATTATTATTGCTCTGGTTGATTATGTCATTGATATGAGTTAATATAATTTTTAAGAGTTATTGTCGACATGGTTAGTTATAATCTTTGCTGAAAACCTGGGTGCTGTTTAAGCTTATTTATGAAACAAGAGCAAAAGAGTTCATAAATGTTTTCTTTTTCACTTTCGATTTATCAACTGAATTGCTTGAGGACAAGCAAAAGTTTAAGCTTGGGGGAGTTGATACGTCTGCGTCGTATCTACTTTTCCTAACACTTTTCCTCTTGTTTTGAACTCTAATTTGCATGATTCGAATGAAACTATCCCCGGACAGACGCTGTTTTCAGCAGAACCAACATGGTGTTGTTTTTGTGCATAAATAAAAGTTCTCGGAATGGAATATTCTCAGGCGACGGCAACCTCACCTGCAGCCAAACCAGTAAACCCTCGTATCCACTCCACGTGGAAAACAACTACCGAGTCTTCCCCGACTCCGGGTCGTTCCCTTAATTGGCCTCGTCATCGTCCAACGCCTTGGTGCACTCGGCACGGCGTGGTCAACGAACGGCATCCATCAGAAGAGGACTGTACGCGGAGAGGCTGAGAGCTGCGTCCACGGTCGCACACAAGGAAGTGCCTCCTTTTTTTTAAATAGGAAGTGCCTCCTTATTACGCACAAAATAATGATTCCTTCTCCTGACA
This sequence comes from Triticum aestivum, assembly GCF_018294505.1. Lineage (NCBI taxonomy): Eukaryota > Viridiplantae > Streptophyta > Magnoliopsida > Poales > Poaceae > Triticum > Triticum aestivum. Next base: position 347,694,096 of record NC_057798.1, read on the forward strand.
GCTAGGTCCCACCAGAAGGTCCTCTGTATTTTGCAAAAAAACATTCCCCCCACTGATAGCTCGGATCCACCAGTTCTATCTTCGCACGCAAGGAAATGCCTACTTATTACGCACAAAAATATGAATATCCCGGTTGCTAGGTGGGACCCACCATATGGGGAGGCTGACTTCTGGGTCTAGTAACTTGACGCGGATGTAGGGCTTTGTGAACTTGGTCAATATAAACGATTCTAGCTGTGTTGACCATACGATGTCCATCCAACGCCATCGTGCTTCTCCAATCCTCGTCTTCTTGCTCCAGCCGCCTAAACAAGCGTCGACCGCGCCACCTGCTCCTGCCTCTCGTGGCCGCCTGTGCTACCGCGCAGGCCTCACCACCCCACCCTACTCCCATCGCTGGACTGACCATCCTTGTACTCACCCAGACCTCATATTATTCTCCGTTGACGGCAACCTCACACTGCAGCCGAACCAGTAAACCCTCATACTCCCCTCCGCATGAGAAACAACTGCCTAGTCTTCCCCGGCTCTGGGTCATTCCCTTCATAGGCCTCGCCATCATCCACCGCCTTGGTGCTCTCGGCGAGGCGTGGTCAACGTGGTCAAGGAACGACTTCCATCGGAAGAGGACTGTACATTGAGAGGCTGACTGCTGGGTCGACGGCCATAGAAAGGAAGTGCCTCCTTATTACACGAGAAATAGTTATTCCTCCACCTTACAGTGGGGTCCCACCAGAAGGGCCTCTGTATTTCGCGAAAACAATGTTTGCCCCCTGGTAGCTGGGACCCACCAGCTACGTCTTCGCACGCAAGGAAATGCGTCCATATTATGGGGAAAAAATGATTCTTCCCCTGACAGCTTGGACCCACCTGTTATATCTTCGCATGGAAGGAAGTGCCTCCTTATCCTCCCTGATAGCTAGGACCCATCCAGTCGAAGCATACATAGAGTTGTTTATCTGGTCATGAACGTGTACGTACGTATTGGTCGATCGGTCTCTCTACAAGTATGAACTATGGCCGAGTAAGTAGCGGCACATGTCGTAGTAGAGCACCCAACATAGCAGTTCATGCAGTCACGTCTAAATACTGTACACGTACATACAGGCACAAGGCAAAAAATACAACCACATATGTACATACGGGAGGGATCTCGAACGTGTACTCACGCATACAGATGGTCAGGGCTCATGTACATGGAGAGGCAACGGACGGCAGCAATGACGTCCTGTTCATCGGGCAGCCAACCGGCTGGGTCGGAATGAACAAACATCGTCTTATTCATCGAGAGGCAACATACTAGGACGAAATGCGTCGTGTTCATCGGGAGTCAACCGGCTTGGACGGAACTGCCGAAACGGGGTCTGGCGTACCGCAGTACAGAGGTAACAGACTTGTGTTCAAGCTCCTACGATCGAAATGGGTGCTATTGATCGAGAGGGGTGTGGCATACTGCAAAAGGAAACAGACTTGTGTTGGAGCGCCTACTGTCGAAACGGGGTCCTGTTCATCGGGAGGGGTGTGGCGTACCGCAAACGGGACTCCATGGGCTACTGTTCATCCATCGTCTATTGCCTCGCTCTAGCCTCCACGGGATAATGTTCATCCACTGTCGACTTCCTCGAGCCGCCACGGGCTATTGTTCATCCATTGTCGACTTCCTCGAACCTCCACCTGCTACTTTACATCCACCGTCGACTTCCTCCTGCCTCCACAGGCTACTGTTCATCTAGCCTCCACCGGAAACTCTTCAACCAGCCCTCCATGGGGTCCTGTTCATCCACCTTCCGCCGGCTATTGTTCAACCATCCCTCGACGGCCAGGGTCCACCTGTTTATCCACCCCCATCAAGCTCAGGTGTGTGTGGCAGCCTACTCGATCGGGGTCCTGTTCATCCAGCGGCAACGGCCTACTATACCATGGGGTCCTGTTCATCCAACCCCTACCCGAAACTGTTCATTCAACCCCCAACAATAGTCACTGTTCATCAAGAGGCAGCATGTTCGATCAGGTTCAGTAGTAGAAGTAGTGAAGGAATCACTTGGGTTTAGTTAACAGCCGAGGGATCAATCGGTCGGGTTCAAAAACGTAGCTAGTGCACTCGCTCGGGTTGAGTAAGCGAACTCCTTGCTCGGGTTTACTTAGATCCTGATGCCTTGAACACACATGCGTACGTGTATGAGAGAAACACACAAACCTCCATGCATCGCTCACCCCCGACCACCCACCATAACCGGGAACTCCCCGGAATTTTCCTTGCCCTCGCTTCGACCATGATTTTTTCCATCATGGACGGCCCAAAGAATGTCATGCAGGTGCGTCCCCGGCCCGTCCAGGACGAAAAGCCCATTTTCTGTCAAGATTTTTTGTCATAGAAGTAGGAGCCGACCACATCTATGATGATACGTGCTTTTGTCACCATTATCATCATAGAAGTGTCATAAGCATGACAGAAAAAATTCGTTCAGCCCATGTCACGGATGTGTCTTTTTTTTTGTAGTCGAAAGGGCTAGCGAGATACCATTATGTCATATTATATCATCATTGCTTTGAAAAAGTGTTCTCATCCGAGATTTGTTATTATAGCTCGCTAGTTGATATGCTATTGATATGAGTAAATTTGAGACCTAAATGTTATTGTGAATGTTGTTAGTTCATAATCTTTGCTGAAAACCTAAACATTGGCAAGACATATTTACAACAACAAGAACAAATAGAGTATGTAAAAGTTTTTCTTTGTCACTTTCAGTTTGGCAACTGAATTGCTTGAGGATAAGCAATGGGTTAAGCTTGGGGGAGTTGATACGTCTGCATTGTATCTACTTTTCCAAACTCTTTTGCCCTTGTTCTGGACTCTAATTTGTATGATTTGAATGGATCTAACCTGCACTGATGCTGTTTTCAGAAAAATCGCCATGGTGTTATTTTTGTGCATAAATCAAAGTTCTCGGATTGACCTGAAAATTTACAGAGAATTTTTGTGGAATATATAAAAAATACCAGCGCAAAAAGATACCAGAGGGGGGCCACCCAGAGGCCATAAGCCCTAGGGGAGCGCCCTGCGGGCTTGTAGGACCCCTAGACCACCTCCGACCATAACTCCAACTCTATAAGTACCTATTGACAGAGAAAAGAATCCGGGAGAAGGATTTGTCGCGTTTTACGATACGGAGCCGCCGCCGTCTCCTGTTGTTCATCGGGAGGGCTGATCTGGAGTCTGTTCGTAGCTCCGAAGAGGGGAATCCATCACCATCATCATCATCGTCAACCTTCCTCCATCACCAATTTCATGACGCTTGCCGTCGGGTGTGAGTAATTCCATCATAGGCTTGCTAGACGATGAAGGGTTGGATGAGATTTATCATGTAATCGAGTTAGTTTTGGTAGGCTTTGATCCCTAGTGTCCACTATGTTCTGAGATTAATGTTGCTATGACTTTGCTATGCTTAATGCTTGTCACTAGGGCACGAGTGCCATGATTTCAGATCTGATCCTATTATGTTTTCATGAATATATGTGAGTTCTTGTCCTATCTTGCAAGTTGTATACACCTATTACAAATTATGATCCGCATACCCCAAGGTGACAATAATTGGGATTCTTTTTGATGATTACCGTACTTTGAGGAGTTCATGTATTCACTAAGTGCTAATGCTTTGTTCCGGTTCTCTATTAAAAGGAGGCATTAATATCCCTTAGTTTCCTTATAGACCCTGCTGCCATGGGAGGATAGGACAAAAGATGTCGTGCATGTTCTTTTCCATAAGCACATATGACTATATACAGAATATATGCTTGCATTATATCCTTGAATTGGAGCTAGTTCTGTGTCACCCTAGGTTATAACTGCTACATGATGAATATTATCCAACACAATTATCATTGCCGATCCAATGCCTACGAGTTTTTCACACGTTGATCTTTGCTAAGTTACATTCGTTGCTAGTGTTGTTACAATCACTACAAATTGATATTGTTACTTTTGCCACTGTTACTATTACTTCCATACTACTTTTATACTAAATACTTTGCTACAGATATTAAGTCTTTCAGGTGTGGTTGAATTGACAACTCAACTGCTAATACTCATGAATATTCTTTGGCTCCCGTTTTGTCGAATCAATAAATTTGGGTTGAATACTGTACCCTCGAAAACTGTTGCGATCCCCTATACTTGTTGGTTATCTTCAATCATAGAAGACTAAATGATAGTTGAGTATGTCGACTTTCTAAAAAGCTCCTACATGAGCTCCTTCCTAAAAATATGATAAATTGTAATTGCCTTGTTAACTGGGAACATAGTTTGTTAGTTTTCAAGAAAGTTTATGCCTTATATTTCGTTGCTACTCATGAGAAGTTCTATGATAATGTATATTGCTGCTATAATACTGATCATGATGCTACTATGTTGGTATTTTGTTTTTATCTTCACCTCTCTCTCTAAACATGTGGACATGATTATCGATATCAGCTTTCGCTTGAGGACAAGCAAAGTCTAAGCTTGGGACTTGATATGTCCATTTTTCATCATGTTTTTCTACTGTTATTTATAGTGTTTCTAATGCCTTTTATCTACTAATTTGCAAGATTTTCATGAAGAGGGAGATTGCCAACAACTGGAATTCTAGACCTGGAAAAGCTATGTTAGAGATACCTATTCTACACATCTCCAAATGAGCTCAAATTTCACAGAGATTTATTTTGGAATAAATAAAAAAGATTGGAGAAAACAAATAACAGAGGGGGGCACCTTGGTGTCCACGAGGCACCGGGCACGCCTACCCCCTGGGCGCACCCTGGTGACTCGTGGGGCCACTGGCCAGCCTCTGGTGCCCATCTTCCTGTATAAAAGCCCATTTCCCAAAAAATATGGAGTGAATACTTTCAGGATGGAGTGTCGTCGTGTCAAGGTGGAACTTTGCAGAAGCATTTTTGCTCTCTGGCAGAGTGATTCCACTGGGGATACTGCCCTTCGGGAGGAGGAAATCGAAGCCATCATCATCACCAACAACCCTCTCATCATGCGAGGACCAATCTTAATCACCATCTTCACAAGCACCAGGTCATCTAAAACTCTAGTTCATTTCTTGTATTCAATCTTTATACCAAAACCTTAGATTGGTACCTGCGGGTTGCTAGTAGTGTTGATTACATCTTGTAGTTGATGCTAGTTGGTTTATTTGGTGGACGATTGTATGTTTTGATCCATTATGCTCTTCAATACCCTTTGATCTTAGACATGAATATGATGCGTGAGTAGTTATTTTTGTTCTTGAGGACATGGCATAATTCTTGTCATAAGTAATCATGTGAATTTGGTATCCGTTTGATATTTCGATGATATGTATGTTGTTGTTTCCCTTAGTGGTGTTATGTGAATGTACATTACATGACACTTCAACATCTTTGGGCCTAAGGGAATGCATTGTGGAGTAGTTATTAGATGATAGGTTGCTAGAGTGACAGAAGTGTAAACCCTAGTTTATGCGCTATTCCGTAAGGGGCTGATTTCGATCCATATGTTTAATGCGGTTAGGTTTATCTTAATTCTTCTTTTGTAATTGCCGTTACCTGCGAGAGGGGCTAATAATAAGTTGGAGGCTTGTTCAAGTTAGGACAGCACCCAAGGACCGGTCCACCCACATATCAAATTATCAAAGTAGCAAACGCGAATCAAACATACATGATGAAAGTGAGAAATTCCCGTGTGTTCTCAAGAATTCTTTGCTTATTATAAGATACCTTTCCAGCCTGTCCTTTGCTAAAAAAGGATTGGGCTACCTTGCTGTACCTTAGTTACTATTGCTACTTGTCACTTGTTACAAATTATCTTGCAATCAAACCCTTCATGACTGATAATTTCAGTGCTTGCAGAAAATACCTTGCTGAAAACAACTTGTCATTTCCTTCTTCTCCTCGTTGCGTTCGACACTCTTACTTATGAAAAGGACTACAATTGATACCCTATACTTGTGGGTCATCAAGGCCCCTCGCGGCACATGATGGTAGCAATGTGACTACTCCCTCGCGAAGTAATGCTCGTGATGTCGCCTGAGGAGGGGTGCCCATGAAACATCTTGTGCCCTGCACTAGTGAGGTTGCCACCAAGTTTTTTCAAGTAATGAGGCAGTGCGTGCTCGTGAGGTTGCTTGTCAGTATCATATGAGGAGACAAGTACCAAGGACCTTGGTGATGTGATGTGCACGAGAGCAGGCCCGCGAGCCAGAGCTCATTTACTTGGGTTTAGCGGTGCTCCTAGGCGGCCATGTGCTTGTCTTTTGGCTTGTAGATCTTGTTGGAGAAGTTGCAGAGGAGCAGTGAGTCTCCCTTGATGGTGATGAGATTGATGCGAAGGGCATTGGCAGCCTTGATGCCGGTGATGAGGCCCTCATACTCGGGAATGTTGTTGGAGACCTTGTCGCTGGGTTAGAAGCAGAGCTGCACAACATAATACAAGTTGTCACTTATTAGCGAAGTGAGCATGATGCCAGCACCCACGCCCTATCGGGAGAAATCGTCGTCGAAGTGCAGAGCCTAGTCTATGGGAGCGCCATCTCTAGGCAGCATGGTCATGAGGATTCTCCGGCTGCAGGTCTGTCCATTATGTTGTGAAGTCAACTATGACCACGCCCTTGATTGTTCTTCTAGGTAGTTACTCTAGATCGAAGGACTGCAACTCAATGTCCCATTCCGCGACGCAGCTCGTGAAGTAGTCCTGGACAAAGGGGTCCTCATGCAGTCGGCCTATCTCTTATGGGCCGAACAAGTGGGCCGCTTCGCGACGGCTAGAAGGCCAAGCTATAAGGCGATTCCGTATCCGGACAGGAAACATTCGAAGCCTTGGTGTGTCCTCCAAGTCAATATAGGAGAATCAGCATCTTTTATCTCTTTACTATAACCGACCATGTGTAACCCAAGTACCCCTGGTGTCTATATAAACCAGAGGGTTTAGTCCGTAGAGGATAGAAGAAGAACCATCATTCTACTCACCTAGGGTTTAGTTCATCTGATCTCTTGGTAGATCGACTGTGTAACCATCATATACAATTCAATATAATCAAGAAGGATGTAGGGTTTCACCTCTTTTGAGAGGGCCCGAACCTTGGTAAACATCGTCTGCTTCGTCTCATGTTCCCCATTGATCCATGATCCATATCTCGAGACCCCTACCCAAGACCTCACCATTTTTTTCAATATTCGATCCCAGCTTGAGTTTTTTAAACTCACCCAGGGCTCGGGGGCTGCTATATATGAGGATTGCATGAACTTTCCTAAGAAATTATCTTTGTGAAAAAGATATTACATGGCTTACCTCGAAACCCGTCAGGAGGCTACCAAAAGCTTCCTTCAGTCCACTGTTAACGGACTGAATACTTTGAAAAACCACGCCCATCAGGGCGAGGTGTTGTGTCATGATGGAGGGGCTATTCAAGCCTCCTCCATCATGTCTGGCCACAAAACTCTATGGAAGTTGGTGGGATCCCGACACCCCTTGAGTGGAGGCTGGAATGGACGACTCCGGGGGGCTCCGGAACCATCTTCGGGGGGAGCTCAGATTGATCGAGCTCCCCCTCACTGTTTGCCATAAGGTATCTCCCCTCCTACTATTCGGCGACCGAGGTGTTGGGCTTAATCATATTATCGTCACCCCCGCCCCCGTGTCCGGGCCAGGAGGGGTCTTTTGGGACAACAACTCCTCGGTCTCCATGATGACTGGAGGAGGCATAGAGCATGATGCGGTCCTGCTTTCTACCAGCTCGGCTGGCGGGGAGTCCCCCTTCGTGACACAATTGGTAGGGAGGTCATGCGGCAGGCTACAATATGAAAGACATATGTATGATTAGCAATAAACCATAAGGCAAACGCCCGGAGAATCGTCAGATTCGTACTTTTGTGCAGGGTGTTTGACCCTTGGGTTCCTTTGAGGAACCTATTCGGAAGCATCAGACTCCTCGCCGGAGTCCGAGCTAGCATCGAACAGGACCACCTTGGCCGTGTGCTGCTTCCTTGGAGCAGTAGGAGGATGATCGTACTCGGCATTGTCTAATGCTACCCTCTATCTTGTTCGGGAGGAGTCGCTCTCCCCCGTCCTCTCCGCATTCCCCCTCTTGAGCATAGGGGGCTTGGGTTTTCCCTGACTTCTCGGGCCTCCCTCAACTTGATCTTCTTCTTCTCTTTCTTCTCCGGTGCCACGACCAGCATCTCCTCTAGCAGCACTGTCCTCGGGCCTTCGGGTAGCGGGGACGGGCTGTTGATCTATGCTGCTTTGTCTAGCCAGATCTGTGAATGTGGGGAAGAAAGAGTGAGGTTCCTTGTTAAAATTAAAATATACAAGCATAAAGAATAAAACTATTTTACCTCGCGAGGAGGGTGTGGAGCATCGAGGCCGATGTCCTCTTCCTTGTCCGGCCAGTTCTTTTGGGGGGCTTGAACAACACCATCCACTGCTTGTCGTGGGTGGTGCCGTAGAAGTGAAGGACAGTGGTAGGGTCTTCGGGCTTTTAGGACCACATTGGGATGACCCGGTGCTGGCAACAAAGGAGAGGGCAGCGAAGCATCACCTGAACTACATTGGTCAGCTCGGCCTTCGCCTTTATCATCCTGGAGATGCGTGTATGTAACGGCTCCACCTCCACGGGCGACCCTCAGTCGAGGCCCTTCTTAGTACATGAAGTTAGCCTCGTGGGAGGTCCGGATCTGAATTCGGGGCTACTGCCTAGCCCACACAGCGCGGTTTAGTGATATAGAACCATTCCTTTTGCCAGATCTTGACAGTATCTATAAAGATACCCTGTGGCCACTTGACCACGGGAGGCTTGCTGATCACCCCCCCCCCCCCACTGTCCGCCTGTTGGCCGTCGACTATTTTCGGCTTGACAATAAAGACCTTTATCCACAAGCCGAAGTGTGGCTGGACACGCAGAAAAGCCTCATAGATAACCATGAAGGCCGAAATATGCAGGAAGGGGTTTGGGGTGATATCGTGAAAATCAAACCCGCACAAGAACATAAAACCCCAGATGAAGGGGTGGAGCGGGCAGCCCAGCCCCTGGATGAAGTGGGGGACGAACACCACCCTCTCGTCTGGCTGGGGCATGGGGACGATCGGGCCCTCCTCCGGAGCCTGGTGAATAACGTTAGCCGGGAGGTAGCTAGTGCGCTTTAGCTCCTGGATGTAGTCATTGGTGACACAAGAAGCCTCCCACTTGCCTATCGAACCAGCTCCAGCCACGGCCAGATCGAGGAAGTGGCTAGGAGGGGATTCTTGAGGGACGATGGGTCAGGGTTCTGGAGCTCAATAGATTGGCAAAGCAATGGAAAGAGATGTAGGGGAAAGAATGCAGAGAAAATGGAGGTTGTTTTCCTTTAATAAGTTGGCATAATACCAAGAACCCTTTACTGCGTCGCAGACCTCGCTGCTTCCCAATATAATTGTGTCGTTATGCGCGAGTGGGATAACCAAAATAATTGATCATATCCGTTAAAAAATAGGATACAATCTCCATACTGATGGAACATGCCAATGGAGGAGCTGCCTCGAACTGTGCATTGAGTTTTTACAATGATTCAGTGTTTGTGGCCGGTTGTGACCTTCCACCAAAAGTTGTTAGGCGAGGGAACTATTCACACTTGAGAAATTGGCCTTCGAGGCTAAGCAATATTTATAATTCGGAATCAGGATATAATCTGGATAACACATGGCCGAATTTGGCTAAGAGACCCTTGAAGGTTTGACTGAGGGAGACTCCTTACTTGGCGTGAACACCGGGGAGCGAAGGAACTAGTCTGTAAAGCCGTTGATTCCCACACATGCCTTGTCTCCAAAGACTAGTTTAGTGCATAATGAGGGAGTCCTGGACTAAGGGGTCCTCAGGATGCCGGCCTATCTCTTATGGTCCGGAAAAGTGGGCTGCTATATTAATGCTAGAAGGCCAAGCTATAAGGACACTCCGTATCCAGACAGGAAACTTTTGAAGCCTCGATGTGTCCTCCAAGTCAGGATAGGAGAATCGGCATGTTTTATCTCTCTACTATAACCGACCATGTGTAACCCTAGAGCCCCTGGTGTCTATATAAAGCACAGGGTTTAGTCCATAGAGGCTAGAAGAAGAACCATCATCCTACTCACCTAGGGTTTAGTTCATCTGATCTTGTGGTAGATTCAATCTGTAACCATCATATAGACATCAATATAATCAAGAAGGACGTAGGGTTTTACCTCTTAGAGAGGGCCCGAACCTGCATAAACACCATCTCCTGTTCCCCATTGATCCAAGATCCACAGCTTAGGACCCTGAGGGATTCCTGGATTAGGGGGTCCTCGGACAGCCGGACTATATACTCTGGCCGGATTGTTGGACTATGAAGATACAAGATTGAAGACTTCATCCCGTGTCCGGGTGGGACTCTCCTTTGCATGGAAGGCAAGCTTGGCAATCCGGATATGTAGATGTCCTTCACTATAACCGAATCTGTGTAACCCTAGCCCTCTCCGATGTCTATATAAACCGGAGGGTTTAGTCCGTAGGACAAGGACAATCATAATCATAGGCTAGCTTCTAGGGTTTAGCCTTTACGATCTCATGGTAGATCAACTCCTGTAATACTCATATCATCAAGTTCAATCAAGCAGGAAGTATGGTATTACCTCCATCGAGAGGGCCCGAACCTGGGTAAACATTGTGTCCCCGGCCTCCTGTTACCATTAGTCTTAGATGCACAGTTCAGGACCCCCTACCCAAGATCCGCCGGTTTTGACACCGACATTGGTGCTTTCATTGAGAGTTCCAGTATGTCGTCATGATAAGGCTTGATGGCTCCTCCAATCATCTACAACGATGCGATCCAGGGTGAGTTTTTCCTCCCCGGACAGATCTTCGTATTCGGCGGCTTCGTACTGCGGGCCAATTCCCTTAGCCATCTGGAGCAGATCGATAGGTACGCCCGTGGCCATCAGGTCAGGTTTGGAAGCTTGAACTACACCACCAACATCCGTGGGGACTTGATCTTTGACGGATTCAAGCCCATGTCAGGTGCGCCGAACAGTCACGACGAGTATGACTTAGATCTTCCATTGGACGGTGTTCGGGAGATCACACCTGCAACTGCCCCGGCCCTTAATCCAGAGCAGATCGTGCCATCCGAGGATGGGTGGATGGACCCAGCCACGGAGGCCGCACACTCAACGGCGATAGAGCCGAACACAGACTTCGCCTCCGATGAGGCATGTGTCATCGGACCCTCGGACTCGTCTCTGGCCATAGGCTCCGAATCACATGCATCCATGCCTATCGAATCTGATTGGGCACCGATCATGGAGTTTACCTCCACGGATATCTTTCAGCACTCGCCCTTGGGCAACGTCCTACATTCATTAAAGTCTCTCTCCCTGTCAGGAGACGCCTGGCCGAACTATGTCCGACTTGAGTGGGAAGCGAACAAGGAAGAAATTCGTTCCCCACCCACCACCCACTTAATAGCCACTATCGATGACTTAACCGACATGCTTGACTTTGACTCTGAAGACATCGACGGTATGGAGGAGGATGCAGGAGAAGAACAGGAACCACCGCGCACAGGGCGCTGGACAGTCACCTCATCATATGATATATATATATGATGGACACGCCCAAAGAAGGCGATGGCGATGAGGCAACAAAGGATAATCCCCTTGATAAGCAATCTAAGCACCGGCGTCATAGGCGCCGCTCTAAGCCCCACCATGGCAAAAATAGCGATACCGGTACAAGAGAGAATAGCACTCCGGATGGTGCCGAAGATGAAAACAATCCCGCCCAGCCAAGCTTCGAGCAAGCCGTATGGGAGGATGGGCCAGCTAGCCCTGAGAAACAGGCAATAGATGGAGACTCGGAGGATGAAAATTACATGCCCCTCTCCGAAGACAAGGTGAGCCTCGGCGACGAAGAATTCATCGTGCTTGAGGATCCCGTCGAGCAGGAGCGCTTCAAGTGCCGTCTTATAGCCGCTTCAAAAAGCCTGAAGAAGAAGAAGCAACAGCTTCAAGCTGATCAAGATCTACAAACTGATAGATGGACTAAGGTCTTGGCAGCTGAGGAATATGGACTCGAGTGCCCAACCAAAAGTTACCCAAAGCGTAGGTTGCTACCTCAACTCGAGGAGGAGGCATTAAAGCCTACAGTACTAGAGCAGGATGTGGATGACCGGCCACCTCGTGGCCGAGACAAAGCGGCGTATCAGCCCGAACACTAGCCAACACCCCGTCGCCAATCAAATAAAAACACTAAGGCCCGGGGCTACACGCAGGACCTGTCAGACATATTGGAAAACAAAGCAGGACAGTCAAGATCGATCTACGGATCATGGGGGTGCGTCCCAACACGTGACGATGACCGTCACGCCGGACATACTAAAAGCAAATCCGCCCAGGCCGAATACAACAGACCAGACTCATTTGGACTGCATTTTGATGTAGCCCGGCATAGAGGCGCCGCACACCCCTATGCTTCATTGACGAAGTAATCGATCATGACTTCCCAAAAGGGTTTAAGCCCGTGAACATTGAATCATATGATGGTACAACAGACCCCGCGGTAAGGATCGAAGATTTCCTTCTCCACATTCACGTGGCTCGCGGCGATGATGTACATGCCATCAAGTACCTCCCACTAAAACTCAAAGGACCGGCTCGGCATTGGCTGAATAGCATGCCAGAAAACTCCATTGGCAGTTAGGAGAACCTGGAAGACACACTCCTTGACAACTTCCAGGGCACTTATATGCGACCTCCAGATGCTGATGACTTAAGTCACATAACCCAATAGCCCGGAGAGTCAGCCAGGAAATTCTGGACTAGGTTCCTAACTAAAAAGAACCAAATTGTCAACTGTCCAGATGCCGAAGCCCTAGCAGCCTTTAAGCATAACATCCGCGGCGAGTGGCTCGCCTAACACCTCGGCCAAGAGAAGCTGAAGTCCATGGCAGCCCTCACGACACTCATGACCCGCTTTTGTGCGGGCGAGGACAGCTGGCTGGCTCGTAGCAACAGCACATCAAGAAATCCTGGCACTTCAGATGCCAGAGACAACACCGTCAAGCCCTGACGCAACAGACACAAGCGTCGCAACAATGGCGATAACGCCGAAGACATGACAGTCAATGCCGGATTCAGTGCCTCTAAGTCTGGTCAGTAGAAAAAGCCATTCAAAAGAAACAATATGGGCCCGTCCAGTCTGGACCGCATACTCGATCGCTCATGTCAAATTCACGGCACCCCCGATAAACCAGCCAACCACATCAACAGAGAATGTTGGGTGTTTAAATAGGCCGGCAAGTTGAATGCCGAAAACAAGGAAAAGGGGCTACATAGCGATGATGACGAGGAGCCCTGGCCGCCGAACACAGGAAGACAGAAGAAATTTCCTCCCCAAGTGAAAAAGGTAAACATGATATACGCAACCCATATCCCCAACAGGAACGGAAGCGTGCACTAAGGGACGTCTACGTGATGGAGCCAGTCGCCCCAAAGTTCAACCCATGGTCTTCTTCTTCGATCACGTTCGACCGCAGGGACCATCCGACCAGTATCCGTCATGGCGGTTCGGCTGCGTTGGTCCTCGACCCCATCATTGGCGGATTCCACCTTACAAGAGTCCTTATGGACGGTGGTAGCAGCCTGAACCTGCTCTATCAGGATACAGTGCGCAAAATGGGCATCGACCCCTCAAGGATCAAGCCAACCTGGACAACTTCCGAAGCGAGGAGTTAATCTTCGATATCATCCCTTTCCGTAGTGGCTATCATGCACTACTAGGACGAACCACATTTTCTCGATTCAATGTAGTGCCACTTTACGCCTATCTTAAGCTCAAGATGCCCGGACCTCGCAGGGTTATAACAGTCAATGGAAACACAAAGCGCTCCCTCCGTATAGAGGAGCACACTGCGGCCCTCACAGCAGAAGTACAGAGCAGCCTTCTTAGGCAGATCTCTAACTCGGCAATAAAGCCCCTGGACACTGCCAAGCGAGTGCGAAGTACTCTACAACAGGATCGTCCGGAGCTCGCCTAGAAATCCAGCCTCCGCCCTAGTCCTAGTCAAGCGGTGAAATTTGTACCGCACGTACATAGTTACGCACTTAAAATACCATGGGCATAAGCGGAGGCACAACTACAATGCGGCTCAACGGCCCCAGGACCCATACACTTTCACCCTTTTCTTTCTTTCAGGTCCTTCTCTTTTCGAGGCTCTTCCGATAATCCGGTTATCGGACCCATCACGGGATGGAAACACCAAGGAGGCAAGAAGCTTTGACGTATAAGGGAATCCCCAGGTGGTATCTGATAACTATTGCTATACCTGTTTTTACATACCCACACGCAGCTCGCCTTTGGTCAGGACATGTCAAATAGTCCTATTTTGCTTATCGCACTACTCATATACATACACCTTGACGTATTATTCAAATAACAATGGAAAATAATGTACAACATTAGCTTATTATTACATTTCTTTATCTTTTTCCTTGACTGCTTATTTATTACAAATTGCACCCGTACATTCTGGTACGTTCAATCCGCCAGGGGCTTATGTGTACCCCATAACACGGCAAGAAAAGTCTGAACACTTTCGACAGTACGTCACCCCGAACTTATAGCATTATATGCATCAGCTCTGAATCATGTCTTGGGTCACTAGTTGGGTTTTCCGGGCTCCCATGTTTTGCTGCCTTACGTTCCGCTACATCGGCTAAGGTGGCACGAGAAGAACTACTGCGATTGTGTCCCGGTTCTTCCGGAAGAGCACCTCAGTAGAGAAAGTCGAAAACTGACTGTCATGATGCGGCGAGAGTTGGTCGCTGTCCGAGAGGTCTCAAATCCTTAAAGATTTTTTCCACTCTGGGCGAGGAATCGGCCTTGTCCGATTTTGGCATGTATAGCGCCCCAAGTTCGGCCTTCCGAATACCAGGGGCTACGCCAAAATTTAAAATTATAGACTTTTATGGCTAAGTGAGAGTGATAAAGCTGTATAGTCCGATTGCCTTGTTCGTTGCGCTAAACACCTCCTTAAAATACCAAAAAATTGGATAAAGAGTGTTTATATTTATCCCGAACACCCTAGTACTAGTTACATGGGGGCAGAAGCCGACGACTGGCCAACTCTCAAATTTTATAAACGGCCGCACATAAGGTAATATTTTAAATCAACAAGAATTATATAGCCCACATGAACTCGTTTTCATATTACAGGATCAAGTGAGTACATTCATTCAAATATTACATCCTTAGCACACTCCTCCGCCACAAGGTGGACGCCCTTCAGGACACCGTCATAATACTTTTTGGGGTGGCGGTGCTCCTTGCTCTTCGGCGGCCCCTCCATCACCAGCTTCTCAGCATCCATCTTCGCCCAGTGCACTTTTGCGCGGGCGAAGGCCCTGCGCGCACATTCAATGCAGACTGACCGCTTTATGACTTCAAGCGGCGGGCAGGCATTTACAAGCTGCTTCACGAGGCCGAAGTAGCTGCTGGGCAAGGGCTCGGCAGGCCACATCCGGACTATAAGGTCCTTCATGGCCAGTTCAGCTGCGTTGTGCAATTCGACCAGTTACTTCAGCTGGTCGCTCAAGGGCATCCGATGTTCGGTCCCAGTATATTGAGACCAGAACAACTTCTCCGTCGAGCTCCCTTCTTCGGCCCGGTAGAACTCCGCGGCATTCGATATGCTGCGCGCAGATCTGCAAACGCTCCTGGAGAGCTCCGAATTCGGGTAGGTAAAACGAAAGTCTCCTTCACATGCTTGCTTTCCATAATGAATGCCCTACCCACCGCTATCTTGTTGGCTACCCGAATCTCCTGGAGGGCCTTTTGGGCTTCGGCCTTGGCATCTTGTGCGCTCTGGAAGGCCTTCGCAAGCTCGGACTCTTGCATCTTAGAGTCACGCTCCAAGGAGTCGTATTTTTTGACGAAATCCTGGAACTCTTGTTGGACCTCGTCGACTCGGGCCTCTTGTTTCTCGCGCTCGGCGCGTTCCGTGGCCGGTTTGTCTTCGGCCTTGGTTAACGCCTTCTTAAGGGCCGCCACTTCGGTCGTGGCCCCTATTAAAGTTCATGACGCTTCTATATGCTGAGACCACTTTTGTTTTCTTTATCAATATACACACGGGGTATCACTTACCTCTTTTCTCCTCAAGCTGCCTCTTCATGAGGCCGAGCTCTCCCTCGGTCCACTCCATGTCCGGCTTTAGTTCGGAGACCTCCGTAGTATGAGCGGTAGCGGCCAGCAGTGACGCCTGCTTATTCACATGGACATTTTATGTTAGACCCATGCGGGTGTTATTTGATCATCTGTTCGGCCTTTCTTTTCCGAACGCCAAACAGAGCATCAGGGGCTACTGTCTACACTATGATATTTTCTCATAATTTGATTACTTACCTCAAAGCTTGTTAGGAGGCTGGCGCAGGCTTTGGTCAATCCTATTTTGGCGGACCGAACCTTCTCAAACACCGCACTCATGATGGTGTGGTGTTCTTCGTCAATGGAAGCGCCATGAAGCGCTTCCAGCAAGTTGCCCGATGCCTCTAGATGGACAGAGGTCATCGGCATGGGCGGCTCGCCCCTCTTAGAGAGAGGCTGCCTGGCTGAGTCCAGAACAACTGCAGGATCCGACACAGTATCCGGCTGAGGGCCAGACTTGTTGCGGCCCCCGTCATCAGCATCCATGGGGGTCTTCCCTCCCATGTGCCCGGAGTCTGGGATTTCGCCTCGAGGCATCTCCAGAACTGTTTCCCCCTGGTCCGGTATCCTCTAAGACAAGACCTCGGTGTCGTCCGTGGGCCGAGGGGAGGTGGCCGTCGGGAGTCAATCGCTGTTCATCGCCGACTGGCCCAAAGACACATCCGAGGAGGATACGTCGATGTGGGCTTTGGCCGGTTTGCACGATCATGTTTTGCATGATAAGAAACAATAAAGCAAAACATACCAGAAGTATTATAGTGTCCGGATACTTACGACTTCGCTAGCGGCTTGGCCCTGGGCAACCACTCCTCACCGATGTAGGCGGCTGAGGTGGGGTGGTCCGGAGGGAGGGTCTTTCCTTTCTTGGGCCCTTCGGCCTCCCCAGACGAGGTGGCCTTCCTCTTCTCCCCCCCCCCCCGGTTGGGGGGGGGAGGTATTTCCTCTTCCTCCTCCTCGTTTTTGTTGGAGGAGCGCGCCTCGGTGTCTTCGGACGATGAGTCTGATGCAACCTTGCGCCGGAGACCTTTCCTGGTACCTTGGCCTTCTTCTTGGCCTTCTTCTCCAGCACCTTGTAGGGCGTCGGAAACAACATCTCTGTTAAGAGAGCCAATGCTAGATCTTCGGGTAAGGGTGTCGGACAGTCAATCTGCTCCACTATGCAACACAGTCCTATTAAATTGGCGTGGGCCTTATATTCCTCCCACGAATATACCGGGGAAAGGAACATTTTGTAAAATATAAAGAGCTTACCGGATTGGCGGGGCGCTTTGCGCTAAGTCCGCGTTCCTCGGTAATGGGAGGAGGTACCTCGGCGGCCTTGAACAACACCTTCCACACATCTTTGTGCATCGTGTCGAAGAGCTCTCACTGTGTCTGGTGTTCGACCGGGTCAAACTCCCACATATTGAAAGCCCGTCTTTGACACGGAAGGATCCGACGGAAGAGCATGACCTGGACCATGTTGACAAGCTTGATTTTCTTGCTTAACATATTTTTGATACATGTCTGGAGTCCAGTCAGCTCCATCGACGAGCCCCAGGCTAAGCCCTTCTCTTTCCAGGAGGTGAGCCGCATGGGTATGCCAGATCGAAATTCGGGGGCCACCTCCCAGTTGGCGTCATGTGGCTGGCTCGATGATATAGAACCACCCCGATTGCCACCCCTTCACGGTCATCAAATAGGAGCCTTCGAGCCAGGTGACGTTGGGCATCTTGCCCACCATGGTGCCTCCGCACTCTACTTGCTGGCTAACCACCACCTTCGGCTTCACGTTGAAGGTCTTCAGCCATAGGCCAAAGTGGGGCGTAATGCGGAGGAAGTCCTCGCACACGACGATAAACACCGAAATGTTGAGGATGAAATTGGGGGCCAGATCATGGCAGTCCAGCCCATAGTAGAACATGATCCCACAGATAAATGGGTGGAGGGGGAATCCCAGTCCGCAGACAAAGTAAGAGAGAAACACTACCCTCTCCTGAGGCTTTGCGGTAGGAATGATCTGCCCTTCGGTACAGAGCCGGTGCCTGATGTCTGCGGTTAGGTATATGGCTTCCCAAAGCTTCGTGATGTCCTTCTCCTTAAC
This sequence comes from Triticum aestivum, assembly GCF_018294505.1. Lineage (NCBI taxonomy): Eukaryota > Viridiplantae > Streptophyta > Magnoliopsida > Poales > Poaceae > Triticum > Triticum aestivum. The sequence goes on from NC_057798.1 coordinate 347,712,393, forward strand.
GGAGGAGGCCATGCACTTTCCTCCCGATCCGGACATGCTTGGAATGGCTTTGCTTAGAAGGAGAAAGCTTGGGCGCTAGGGCTCGAGCGAGGGGGGATGGATGAGCAGAGGAAGAAGGCGTGGTTGGAGAAAGGTGAATCCTTATCTCTTTATAAAGGCGATAGAAGCGACACGCCTCCCCCCTTGCCCTGAAAACTCGCTTATTCCCCAAGCATCGTGTTGATGGCGCGGTTAGGTTACCCACACCCGTATTGATGAGAATCTCGTTATAAGGGGACACGATCTCTGCTTCGACAAGATGTGCCAATAAAACCGCCTCGCTATATGTGCGGTAGCAGGTTGAGAAAAAATGGTTCGCATAATGACCGGGCCGCAGCATGATGTCATGCTATGAAAAGTTGTCAGCAGATTAGATTTGTGGAATATTGTGCTCTCTACGGTGGTATGTGGAAATTGTTTTGCAGATCCATACATGATCCTTGTGTTTCAGATCTTCTATGGAGTATTCCCAGAAGGAACCCACCTTGCAATGCCAAAGACAATCTGCGTGCCGCACTCATCGTCATTGAAGCCAGGTTCAGGGGCTACAGAGGGAGTCCTGGATTAGGGGGTCCTCGGACAACCGGACTATATACTCCGGCCGGACTGTTGGACTATGAAGATACAAGATTGAAGACATCATCCCGTGTCCGGGTGGGACTCTCCTTTGCGTGGAAGGCAAGCTTGGCAATCCGGATATGTAGATCTCCTTCTCTGTAACCGACTTTGTGTAACCCTAGCCCCCTCCGATGTCTATATAAACCGGAGGGTTTAGTCCATAGGAAAAGGACAATCATAATCATAGGCTAGCTTCTAGGGTAATCAAGCAGGAAGTAGGGTATTACCTCCATCGAGAGGGCCCGAACCTGGGTAAACATTGTGTCCCCCGCCTCATGTTACCATTAGCCTTAGACGGATAGTTCAGGACCCCCTACCCGACATCCACCGGTTTTGACACCGATAGACCCCGTGTCCGAGATCTGCCGGTTTTGACACCAATAGCCGGTGTCATTGGGAGTGTGCAGTACTTGCTCCAGCGGGTAAGACGTGATCACGTTGACCGGGTGGGGCTGGAAGTAGTGGTGCAGCTTCCTTGAAGCGAGCTGGAGCGAGAGGAGAATCTTCTACTGCATGGGGTACCGCTCGTGGGAATCTCGTAGTACTGTGGTGACGAAGTAGACAGGCTGCTCGATGAGGCATGTTGGTGTTGGGTCCCTGACGTGGAGGTCGGGTGGTTTGCGAGGTGGCTCTCTAGGGGCCTTTGGAGTAGGGGAATTGAGAGGGGGCCTCCGGAGGGGGGTGCTTGGTAGGTACTCGAGTGGCATCAGCAGGCTTAGACATGACCTCCGGAGGCACAAGCACTACAATATTCTTTTATGCGTGGGCTTGCTTTTCTGGTTCCACGACCAGGACCGAGCTGACTGCTACGTCTTAAGCTTGCGTTGGTTTTCCTTGAAGAGGAAAGGGTGATGCAGTAAAGTAGCGTAAGTATTTCCCTTAGTTTTTTAGAACCAAGGTATCAATCCAGTAGGAGGCTCCTCAAAAGTCCCACGAACCTACACAAACAAACAAAGAACTCGCAACCAACGCAATAAAGGGGTTGTCAATCCCTTCACGGCCACTTACGGAAGTGAGATCTGATAGAGATAAATGATAAGATAAATATATTTTTGGTATTTTATAATATAGAATCAAAAAGTAAAGATGCAAATAAAAGTAGATTGAAAACTTATATGATAAAAGATAGACCCGGGGGCCATAGGTTTCACTAGTGGATTCTCTCAAGATAGCATAAGTATTACGGTGGGTGAAGAAATTACTGTCGAGTAATTGATAGAAGAGCGAATAATTATGAGATTATCTAGGCATGATCATGTATACAGGCATCACGTCCGTGACAAGTAGACCAACTCCTGCCTGCATCTACTGCTATTACTCCACACATCGACCGACTCCGGCCTACATCTAGAGTATTAAGTTCATAAAGAATAGAGTAACGCATTAAGAAAGATGACATGATGTAGAGGGATAAACTCAAGCAATATGATATAAACCCCATCTTTTATCCTCGATGGCAACAATACAATACGTGCCATGCTGCCCCTACTGTCACTGGGTAAGGACACCGCAAGATTGAACCCAAAGCTAAGCACTTCTCCCATGGCAAGAAAGATCAATATAGTAGGACAAACCAAACTGATATTTTGAAGAGACTTGTAAAGGTAACTCAATCATACATAAACGAATTCAGTGGAGATTCAAATATTTCTCATAGATAAACTTGATCATAAACACACAATTCATCGGATCTCGACAAACACACTGCAAAAAGAGTTTACATCGAATGGATATCCACAAGAGAGGGCGAGAACATTCTATTGAGATCCAAAAAGAGAGAAGAAGCCATCTAGCTAATAACTATGGACCCGAAGGTCTGTGGTAAACTACTCACAACTCATCGGAGGGGCTATGTGTTGATGTAGAATCCCTCCATGGTCGATTCCCCCTCCGGCGGAGCGTCGGCAAAGGCTCCAAGATGGGATCTTGCAGATTCAGAAGTTTACGGTGGTGTCCCTGGATGTTTTCGGGGTACGTAGGTATATATAGGAGGAAGAAGTACGTCGGTGGCCACCTGTGGGGCCCAGGAGATAGGGGGCACGCCCAGAGGGGGTGGGCGCGCCCTCCTGTCTCCTGGCCGTCTCGCAAGCTTCTTGACTTGCACTCCAAGTTCTCGGGATCACGTTCGTTCCAAAAATCACGCTCCCGAAGGTTTCATTCCGTTTGGACTCTGTTTGATATTCCTTTTCTTTGAAATACTAAGATAGGCAAAAAAACAGCAATACTGGTTGGGCCTCTGGTTAGTAGGTTAGTCCCAAAATGATATAAATGTGTAAAATAAAGCCCATAAACATCCAAAAGGGGTAATATAATAGCATGGAACAATCAAAAATTATAGATACGTTGGAGACGTGTCACTGACCGTCTAGGGGGTGGCTGCAAAGTATAGGAGCAGAGGCTCACGGGGGCATGGGGCGACAAACACAGGAGGGCTTGTGAGGTACTTTTTGAGGCCTTCGAAGGCCATGTCAGTCTCAGGAGTCTAGTTGAAGGGCCCCGATCTCTTCATGATCTTGAAGAAGGGCATGGCCTTTTCGTCGAACTTAGAGATGAAACACCCAGGCGACACTGACGGAGTCCTGGATTAAGGGGTCCTTGGACAGCCTGACTATATACTTTGGCCGGACTGTTGGATTGTGAAGAAGACTTCGTCCCGTATCCGGGTGGGACTCTCCTTTGCATGGAAGGCAAGCTTGGCAATTCAGACATGTAGATCTCCTTTTCTGTAACTGACTCTGTGTAACCCTAGCCCCCTCCGGTGTCTATATAAACCGGAGGGTTTAGTCCGTAGGACAAGAACAATCATAATCATAGGCTAGCCTCTACAATCTCGTGGTAGATCAACTCTTGTAATACTCATATCATCAAGATCAATCAAGCATGAAGTAGGGTATTACCTCCATCGAGAGGGCCCGAACTAGGGTAAACATTGTGTCCCCCGCCTCCTGTTACCATTAGCCTTAGACGCATAGTTCGGGACCCCCTACCCGAGATCCGCCGGGTTTGACACAGACATTGGTGCTTTCATTGAGAGTTCCACTATGTCGTGACGATAAGGCTTGACGGCTCGCCTTGTTGTAAAGGACAACATCACCTGTGAGGAACCCTGGCTGTAGGCCAGACTCTTCGGCCGGGCGGCTTCGTCATGACCGCCTGTTCGGCCGCCGCGCCGATGATGACTTCTCAGGTCATCAAGAGCAGACTCCATGTTAGCTCGGAATTCACCGAGCAGATGGATCCAATGGAGCTCTCCTCCCTTAACGAGCTCTTGGATGGCATCGCTGCCCTAGGAGTCGCTATGGACTATGATCGGATCGGGCTTAAACCCGACCCAAGGGAGATCAACTCTCCGCCGGTCACCCATCAGATAGCGGTGGTGGAGGAACAATGCAGTGATTCTTCCTCTATTGTGAGGACGAACTATGTCCGGATTCCCGAGCTTTCCGAGCCGGATACCCGTCTACGGGAGGACATGACCCATGCTCCGAACCTAGAATCGGATGGCGGGCCAGGAAAATTGGCAACATCCCGGATCCTAAGCTGCCAAGCTCGGAAGCTCCCCTGCCCCTGGGTCTTAGATCGGGTCAGGGTTTGGACTTAAATCTACCCACCCACCCAGATACAAGCAATCTTTCCCACATTAGACAAGAGCCCCAAGAGACAGTACATCACTTCTGGCCAGATTCCTCCTTGTAATGAGCAAGGTTAAGGACTATCGCAAGGAAGACGTAATCTCATTCTTTTCCAAAAATTGCACGGACAAGGGAACCTCAACGCCATAAGTCGCTGTGCCATAGTACACTTCGCTGACTTGGCGGCCATAGTGCAGAAGTACTGTGTGATGGAAAGCTCCTGGAAAATCCAAACAAAATTCTGGGATCCTCCGGCTCTCACTAAACCCCCCGTCCAAACTAAAAGGGTGCACTCTCGCAAGTCACCCAATCCAATTATAAAGAAACCAAAGTCCACTACAAGGCGTGGAACCGTATTGGAGCAATGGGTTAATGGGCCACGCAAAATTCACAGTACACCGGATACCATACCAACACACAACCTTAGAGCATGTTGGATACTCTGGCAGGTGGCCAAGAGCGGCGAGGATCTCCTCATCAGCAATACCGCAGAACACCATCCCGCAGAAAATAACAATACAGTACTGACAGTCTTCGAGACTTTCACCTCAAATAATAGGCGCAAGCGAGCACTCCGCAGCCTCGCCGAAGTCTGCCAATCCATGGAATGACACGGCCATAACCTTCAATGCCAGTGACAAACCTTAATTCCAAATAGTCCGAGCACCAGCCGCTCTGGTCTTAGTCCAATTGTGGACGGCTTCCGGCTCAATAAAGTGCTCATGGATGGCGGAAGCGGATTAAACCTCGTCTACGAGGAGACTCTTAACAAAATGGAAATAGACAAGAGCCGCATTGAGCAAAGCAGCACGACCTTCAGGGGAATAGTCCCTAGTCGGGAAGCACGATGTGCGGGAAAAATCACACTAGATGTGGTATTCGGCACGCCAGAGAATTATAGGTCCGAAGAAATCACATTCCAAGTGGCCCCATTCAGTAGCGGATACCACGCCCTTTTAGGGCGGGATGCATTCACGAGCTTCCAAGCCATACCCCTTACGGGT